>NW_022437080.1:3261255-3358568 GCF_009761245.1 Sapajus apella
TCTCTTGACCTCGTGATCCACCCGCCTCGGCCTCCCAAAGTGCTGGGATTACAGGCTTGAGCCACCGCGCCTGGCTGATCCCAGGTCTTGAAATTTTTTTTTCTTCTCTTTTTTTCTTTTTCTTGGTAAACTTTTATTTTAGGCTCGGGGTATATGTGCAGGTTTGTTATATAGGTAAACTTGTATCATGGGAGTTTGTTTTACAGACTATTTCATCACCCCCAGCTACTATGCCTAGTACTCAATTGAAATTCCTTTCTTTCTTTCTTTTTTCTTGAGGAAGGGTCTCACTCTGTGCCCCAGGCTGGCATGCAGTGGTGTGATCTCAGCTCACTGCAACCTCCGCATCCCAGGCTCCAGTGATCCTCCCACCTCAGCCTTCTGAGTGGCACACACCACTATGCCTGGCTAATTTTTCTATTTTTAGTAGAGATGAGGTTTCTCCATGTTGCCCGGGCTGGTCTTGAACTCCCAGGCTCAAGCAATCCCCCTGCCTTGGCCTCCCCAAGTGCTGGGATTACAGGCATGAGCCACCTTGCCCAGCCCCAATTTGGAATTTTTAACACAGTCTTCTGAGTAGTCTCACCAATTGATCATGTCGAAACTTTTGAAAGCTATTTGGTGTCCTGTGGACTGTCCCCTCCGACATTGTCTGCAGCACCAAATTTGGTCTGCAGACAGTCTGGGGCCATCTCATCAGCAGGCAGGTCTGTCCCAGGTCCTGACTCTGCCCAGGGAACTGGCAGTTCCTGAGAAGAGAGAGGTGTGCGATTCCCTGTCAACACCTCCTCAGTCCCTATCCCCCACAGCACTTAAGGTCTTTTTGGGGAGATACACCAAAACCCAAAAATAATTAAGATGGGACTTAGACTCTAGCCTGGAGAAGATTCTAATGTAGTTGGAGAACAACGCAAAGCAGCAAAAATAAGATTGCTTATGTGTTGGGTGTAGGTGTTTAATTATGTCAGCCTTTGGGCACTATTTGATCTCTGAATCCTGGGGCTTGGAAGGCCCTGGAGGAGCCTCCTCTAGGACATCGACCTGAAAAATCCCCTAGCTGGGGGTTGCCACTGTGAATTCCTCACTCCAGGATAGAGAAACCTGACATTGTCTGGGCCCCCACATTTGATCTGGCTTATTCAAAATCAGCTCTTGAGAGCCTGCTGTTTAAAGGAGAAAGCGCCCTTTGGCTCACTTGCGAGTAAGAAATACAGCCATTAGGAGAAACAGAAAGTCGGTGCCTGCCACAGGCACACTCCTGGGTCCACAGGAAACTCCACCAGGGAAGGCAATTATTACAGAAGAGAACACTGCTTGAAGTTGTGGACACTGTTGCCCACCCAGCTTCCATTCTCCCCTTCCTTCCTAACAGCATCCCGTTTTGTTTGCCTGTCCACATGTGCTTCAGGGAAAGGTGACCCATGCTCAGCCCCTTGCCTGCAGCTCCTGAGTGGGGGCTGTGGAAGCTGAATTTTCAGAGAGTGATCCCATTGCATTTGCCAACCTGTGCATGGCATTTCCTGGCCCAAGGTTTACTTTGGGAATGGGCTTGTAATGACATTCAGGCCATTGGAATATGAGGATAAATTTGGAGACTTCTGGGGAAGAAATGTGCTCCTGATCTTTAAGGAGAGAACTAATAAAAGGGCCTCAGTCTCCTCCAGAGTGGCAAGCAGATATGAGACCTGAAACTTCCAGAACCATGGAGGTATCAGGAAGGAGGCATTCTGACAAAAAGACAGCCCCAGGAGACGGTGTAATCAAGGACATCAGAGAGAAACAGCCAGGTTGCTGGATCATTCTGCTCCTGAAGCTTCCATGACATCTAATCACAGACTGCTATGGTTTGCAGAGGGGTGCGTCTCCGATCGCCGCTGGGGGCAAAAGCACAGTCCCAAAAGCAGATGTCCCATCTGGGTCCTGACCTTTCCCTGCCATTGCCCCAGGATCCCACTGATGTCCTGGTCCCAGTCCAGGGTCCCATTCAGAATCCAGCATGGCACTTGTCTCCTCCCATTTGGGGCAGTTCTCCATCTTTCCTTGTCTCTGTGACACTGGCTGGCTATTTTATAGGCCATTTCTCACTTTGGATTTGTGTGATGTTTTCTCAGTATTGGATTGAGGATAAGCATTTTTGGCACAAATGCCACAGAAGTGATGCCATGCCCCTCTCAGGACACTCTGTCAGGACAGGGGTCACGCTGTGTCTGATTACTGGTCATGGTAGCTTTGATCACTCCGTTAAAGTACTGTCTCCCTGAAGTTTCTCCACTGGAAAGTTCCTATTTTCCTTTGTAATTAATAAATATCCAGTGGGGGGGGATGCTTTATGAGTATGTAAATATCCTGCTTCTCATCAATTTTTGCCGACTAATTTTAGCATCGGCTGATGATTCTTGCCTGCAACAGTTATTACCATAGTTTTCAGCAAATGGTGATTTTCTTTGTACATCACCTTTTCTACATTTATTAATTGGAATTCTACTGTAAAAAAGAACTATTTCTCCCATGTATATTTATTCCATTATCTTTATATTTGTATGAACTCTTGGATATTTCTCTTATTCTATGGGTTATAATTCATCACTATTTTTGCTCAAATTGTACCATTTGGGATCTATACCAGATATTAGGATCTCCTTAGTTGGCTCCCATGCGCTCCTGTGTCCTTGGACATGCCCCATCCTTCTTTGATCCCTTCCTTCCCGTCTGGCACAAGATGCTCCAGGCTCATCTGGTACTCTCCCTGCACCGGTCATGGAATCAATTGTTTCTCTGAAAGCCCGGGCTTGTTTTGCTGGAGAACGGTATTGAGAAAGTGAGATCTGGGCACTGGTCAGATTTAACTCAGTCAAATGAAAGTGCAGAACTGTGCTGACAGGCAGGACAGTGTAGGAAGGAGGGGTCAGACTGCAGGGCCCAGGCGAGGGGCAGAGGGACAGACAGACTCTGAGAGGGAGGGCAGCTTGGCCGCCCAGTCCTTGGCTGGGAGCCCCTGTGGGGGGCAGAGCTTGCCTCTAGGGTGTACACCTGAAGGCTGCAGCTGGCAGGGAGAGGAAAACTTTTACTTTTTAAAAATCGTAGACATCTATTATTAATACTTTAAAAATTATAATAATAAAAGAGGAAAAGGTCTACTTCTCTGTGTTTTCTTTAACAATGCCTACAACTTTTGTTTCCTTTTCTCAAACTGAAGAACAATGCAGTGGATGCAGACGGGCCGTCAAACAACGCGGGCTCTAACTGCGCCACACGCACTGCGGCGGAGCTTTCTGCAGGGATCCAGCTGCACCGCAGATCCCAGTCACGGCGCCCTTGAGACTCAGGGCCGGCGGGGCTACAGAGACCATCTTAGGCTGGGGCTTTCAAACTCTCTCACTGCCACCCACAGCAAAGAAAAAGTCTATTTTGTACCATGACCTACCCGATGGGATTCTGTAGGGGCAGCCCCTCCAAGGATGGGGAATTCTCTCTGGTGTCAGGGGCGTGTGTTTCAGTCAGAAAAGCCCTGCCCTGGATAGTCCCAGGGATGAGGTGCAGCTGCCTGCCCACCTCAGCCTGCCTGCCCTTGCTGTCAGCCATTCACCTGAGACTCTAACCCCTTGTTTTATACCTGAGTCACCTAACAGGGTGTCTTCCAAGCACTGCACAGTGTCAGATTTTGACTACCATACAGACACACATTTAACTGAAAATTTTACAGCGCAGTATTCGCTCTTGTTATGTGTGACACATTCAATTTTCTATGCTATGCAGGTTCTTTCCTGCTGGTTTGCCAAACTCTTATTGTGTAAATGGGAAACTGAGGCCCTAAAAAGGGGAGTGAGCACCCAAATGCTGCCGCTCTTCAGGATTCATTTACTAAGGAACTGTCAAACAGTGCTACATTTGTATAGCTATGGAGAGAAACGGGTCTCAATAATAAGGGTAGACTTTTTTTTTTTTTAAGTGTCAAGAGCTGGATGAAATTAGCCTATGGGTCTTAAACCAGAGATTTCCTGCTCTTATTCAAAAGCCCCAAATTCCTTATTATGGAGACCTTAAGCTCTTTAAAATAAAATAAATGTTTTGTTCATAATCAGAGAAACAGACACGCACACAGTCGCCTCCTGGGCAGTATCTGGCAGGAATGGAGGTGTGCACGGGGTGGGCAGGGGAGGTGCTGAGGTAAGTGGGAATGTGACCTTTGGAAGGTTACCTTCCTGAGCTTCAGTTTCCTTCCCCGTAAAACAGGGTGGGACCTGCCTCCCTGAGTTGTAACAAGCTCTGAGAACCCTCTGGCACTGTCACCCTGTTAGGTGACTCAGGTATAAAACAAGGGGTTAGAGTCTCAGGTGAATGGCTGACAGCAAGGGCAGGCAGGCTGAGGTGGGCAGGCAGCTGCACCTCATCCCTGGGACTATCCAGGGCAGGGCTTTTCTGACTGAAACACACGCCCCTGACACCAGAGAGAATTCCCCATCCTTGGAGGGGCTGCCCCTAGAGAATCCCATCGGGTGAACCCAGGAACCCACAGGTTTTGCATTTTGAGTGCACGAGGTAGGCGTTGCAGGGACAGGATACACAGGACTCTAAACCACAGAGGCCCTGGTTCAAATCCTGCCTCTTCCAGGTACAAATTAGTTGACTTTGGGAAGTGAGTCAACTTTGCCCTGGGCTGCAGCTTCCTCACTGTCAAATGCATGGGAGAGGGTGTGTGAAGAGTTAAAATGTATTTTGATTTCACTGTACAGACTCCTCCAACATGATCTCACACTCTCCTTTTACAGTGTGAGCAGGCTGATGTCAGAGAGGCTATGATTCGCCCAGGGCTACCCTGTGGACAGGTGGCAGAGCCAGGAGCCAAGAGGTGGTCCACCTGCCTCCATGAACTCACGCTCCTTCCACTACCCCTTCTGCAGCCAAGTGAAAAGCAGGGAGCTGGCACTGTCCCAGCCCAGATTCCTCAGCAGGGAGGGCCTGGCCACCTGGGTTCAGCCTGAAACGCAGGAGTCTGTTAACCTAGGCCCAGAGGCCGGAGTGCGAGGCGATGAGTCATGCCAACCCGCTGCACCAGGAGACCCCCTCCTCCCAGCCCACGCCCAGCCGAGAGCTGGTTGCCGAGCAATAAGACATAACATATATAAATAGATGAGACTCCTGCTGTAACAGGGAGGCCGATTCTTGGGCTGCTGTCTTTTCCTTGCCTCTCCTCTGCACCATTCGGCCTTTCTCCCAGTGGCTCCTGGTATAGTTGGTTCGATCCTCAGCTAAGATCTCCCAGCCCTGCGTGCCAGGGGACTGCCTTCAACAGGACGACTTGGGTTGGATGTGGGCTGGGCATAGCTGTGCAGGGCAGGCCAGGGGCGTGGAAGGAGACAAGAGCCCACTGCCGGGCTGGACTTTTACCACCCGCTGGGGCTAGGCAAGCGCGGTGGAGCAGGCATGACTGCGGGACACTGAATCAGGAAGGACAGGCGGACCCAGCGCCTGCGACTGGACTGGCAGGAGGACGCCCAGTTCCCAGCAGGTGGGGCCTCTGTTGCCCTTCTCCCCATTTCCTCCGTAAGTGACGCCTCCAACCTGTTTATTCCACCTTGCGTCACCTGGTTACTCACCTTAGCTGCAGAATGCCTTGCCAGCTTGCTCCCTGGCTGGGCCTGCTGTCTGCACACTTGCCCTGCCCAGGTCTAAGACCGTGGGGCATGGTCACAGGTACTGTTTTAGGAGTCCTCTCACCACAGGCACTGAACTTGGGGCTGCACATACATCACCCCATTCATCCTCGGAAGACACTGTCATGTAGGTATCTTTTAGTGGCTGTACTGAGGCTTCATGCATCGATTTCAGGTGTACAATTTGAGGTGTTTGACAAAAGCATACAGTCTTGTAACCACAATCATGACGTTTACGACACAGAGCGTTCCCATCACACCAGGAAGTTCCTGCCTCTTTGCAGACCATCCTCCACTCTTGGCCCCTGGCTATAGGTTTTGCCTTTACTAGAATTTCATAGATATGAAATGTATGTGAGGTGTAATTCTTGTCTGGCTTCTTTCACTGAGCACAATGCTTCTGAAATTCGTTCATGTCATCAGTGCTAGCCAGTTGATGAACATTGAGGTTGTTTATAACTATTATGAATAAAGCAGGTAGAAACATATATGTACAGTTATTTGTGTGCACATGTTTTCATTTCTCCTGAGGAAATATCTAGCACTGGAATTGCTGTTTTATTAAGATGTTGTTGTAATTCCCATTTTATAGATAAACGATTGAAGCTCAGAGAGGTGAAGCAGCTTGTCTGTGATCACACAGCATGGCAGAAATTCAAAGCCATGTCTTAGCTCTATACCAGGTGGTCACTTGTACCAAAAAGGTAATGTTTGGAGTCAAAGATCCTTAACTGGTAGATAAAATTACCACATATGGGCTGAATTCCGCTGTGTTCAGGATTGTAGCTTGCAGAAGTAGACTGACACTGAGCCCAAGTAGCTGAGCACAGCACACAGAGAGGTCACTCTTTGAAGGCATTTCAGCAGGTGACTTCTGGGATCTTAAGCTGCAGGTCTGCAAGGTTTTTGTTAGTTTTGTGAAGGTGGTGTTGGCCAGGTTTCTCCACTGTAAAGTCGTGATTACTGCACTGTCATTACTAAATTGAGGGGAGACACATTGAGACCACGATCTGATTCATCGAGCTCTCACCCGCTGGTTTGAATATCCACCATGAATTCCGAACCCCACTCCTTTCCCATTTGCTAGTTTCATTCTTCTGTTTGGTAGAGATTTCCTTCTTTCTCGGTTATGTTTCTATCACTATGTCCTCAAGGATTTTATTCTATGGAATCTAATCCATTACTATCGTTATTTTAATGTTTGATGTGTTCCAACTTTGGCCAGAAACAGTGTCATTAAACTGACTTACGTGTCCTTTTAACATGCTCCTGTGATTCTCTGAGCACTTCCTTACTCTTGGGCATAAGACGTTCCAAGCTCTTGCTCTTCTTCTGTACCAGCCCTGATCCCTTTTAGTGGAGAATGGCATTTAGAAACCAAGATCAAGGTGTGAGATAAACTTCTGGGTACTGGGATGTCACAGCTTCTAGGCCACCTCAGGCTGCAGGTTTTTAAGGCAGCAGGTGAGGTGAAAGGCAGGGTCATGAGACTGGACTTGTAAGCTATGGACTCAGCAAAATCAGGCTGCTGGTGGCAGGGTGTCTATAATGAGTGCAGCAAGCTCACTCACGTGCTCATGGGGTGGTGGAACTGGGCAGTCAGTCCAACCAGACAGTGGTTTCCCCACTCAGAAACACCTTTGTAGGCCAGCTGTGGTGACTCACACCTGTAATCCCAGCACTTTGGGAGGCTGAGGAAGGCGGATCACCCAAGGTCAGGAATTTGAAACCAGCCTGGCCAACATGGCGAAACTCTGTCTCTACTAAAAATACAAAAATTAGTCAGGTGTGGTGGCATGCACCTGTAATCCCAGCTACTTGGGAGGCTGGGGGAGGAGAATCGCTTGAACCAGGAGGTGGAGGTTGCAGTGTGCCGAGATGGTACCACTGCACTCCAGCCTGGGCAACAGAGCGAGAATCTGCCTCAAAAAAAAAAAAAAAAACATCTTTGTAAATTTCACACATTTATAAATCTTTCAGCTGTTTTTGCCTTGCCGTAATTTACTTCCATGGCAGAGGACCTGGAAGGCTGGTCCTCCAGGATTATGGGAGGGTCAGGGACAGTGTGGGGGACATGTGGAGAAGGGTGGCCTCAGGGGCTCCACATGGTGGACTGCCCGGAGATGGGAAACTTCACAGATCCCTCCTGGCAGATGCTCTGCTGTCCTCAAGGCTGATCAGCTGGCTGGTTTGGGAGAAAGCCAATGACTAGAGGGGACTTCAGGAATCAGAGGTGGTGACTCACAGTGGGAGGCCACAGTCTCAGAGTCGGGTTCTCTGAAAAGAACCACGCCTTCTCATGGTGTTTGGCACCCTCCATTCTGAAGGGCCTGCTGGCTCTGGGGTCCACCGGGGCTGAGGCAGTCCTGGGCCTGTTGTGGGCGGTGGGTGGGGACAAGTGCCATCTATCTCCAGTGGCTTTCATGTGCCTCACCCTGCTGGCCTCCACCACAATCTTGAGAGCAGGATGCCTTTTGCTGTCTTCCAGATGCTGAGGCTGAGAAGGACAGGCACAGGTCTCTGCCAACTCTCCTGTTCTTCACAGTGCAACCTGGCCGGAGCTGCCGGTGTGGAAGGCCACAGGGAGCCTGCTCTCTGAAACTGAGCGGCCTTGGCAGTCTGGAGGGCCCAGGGGACAGTGGCATTGCTGCTTCTCAGAACAGGCTCTGTGCAGCTGAGCTTTGGCCAGGCTAGCCTATGACGAACCAATGCCAACTCTTGTGACTTGACGTGCAGGAAGCACTTGGGGAAGGATCTACATCACAGTGGGTCGAGGCGTATGCTGAGCCATGAGGATGAAGATAACTACCTCCTCACTAATTTCTGCAGTGTTGACCCCCTGGATGGCGCACTGAGAGGGCTTAGCATCCTCCAAACTGGCCCAGAGAGGGCCTCGGAGAGCTTGGATGAAGGAAACCTGTGGCGTCAAGTATGGCAAGGCTGATCTTGGAGGCAGATGCCCAGATGCTGGGAGGGGCAGCTGAAATTGGCAAGACAGGGAGTGGTGTCCTGGTGCATTAGGCAATGGCGTGGGGCTCTGGGATGGGCATTTGAGAGGTACCATGGAACAGAGTGAGGGTGAGCTTGTCAGGTAGCTCTGAGGTCCTCTCTGGCTGCTCCATTAGGTGTCCTTGGGATCTCGTAATAGCCGCCGGACCTTTCTCTGCCACTCTTTCCTTAAATGTCAACTGAAAATTATAGGAAGAGAATAAGAAAATATAAACAGGAGAAAGGGAAGAAACAGACAGTTATCTTCTTGCTGTCAAGACAAACACATTGGAAGTAAGGAGTGGGCCATCAGGCCATTAGGGGGATGCTACAGTGGTGGAGAACGTAAGTGGGCAAGCAGCCAACTTCTGAAAAATGGGTTATCTTTGATAGCAATTTCGTCTATTTTTTAAAAATTTTATCAGCAAATACTAATTTTTTTATTTTGAGAAAGAGTCTCACTCTGGTGCTCCAGCTGGAGTACAGAGGCAAAATCACAGCTCACTGCAACCTCTGCCTCCCTGGCCCAAGCTTTATTTTTCTTTATTTTTATTATTATTATTTTTTTTGTAGAGAGAGGGTTTCACTGTGTTGCCCAGGCTGAACTCTATGGCTCAAGCAATCTGCCTGCCTTGGCCTCCCAAAGTGCTGGAATTATAAGCATAAGCCCTGGCCCAGGCAATACATAATAATTGTACATATTAATGGGGTACATGTGATATTTTGATATATGCATACACTGTGCAATAACCAAATCAGGGTATTTAGGATATCTACTGCTTTGAACACTTATCATTTCTTCATGTTAGAAGCATTTCAATTCTTTTCTTCTAGCCATTTCAAAATATATAGTATAGTTAACTATAGTCACCCGACTGTGCCATTGAACACCAGAACTTATTCCTTCTATTTGATTGTATGTTTGAACCCATTAACCAACCTCTCTTTCTTCCCTCCTCCTCCTCCTCACCGCTCACCCTTCTCAGCCTCTCTCTACCTCCATGAGATCAAATGTTTTAGCTCCACATATGAGTGAGAACATGCAATATTCTTCCTTCTGTGCCTCGAGTATTTCACTTAACATAATGATCATCCATGTTGCTACAAATAACCAGATTTCATTCTTTTCAATGCCTGCATAGTATTCCATTATGTATATATACCGCATTTTCTTTACTTGTTCATCTGTTAATGAACACTTGGTTGATCCCATATGTTGGCTATTGTGAATAGTGTTGCAATAAACATGGGAATGCAGTTATCCCTTTGACATACTGATTTCCCTTATTTTGGATAAATACCCAGTAGTGAGATTGCAATAGTGAGACTGCAGGATCATATGGTAGTTCTATTTTGAGTCTTTTGAAAAATCTCCATACTGTTTTCCATAGAGGCTGTACTAATTTACATTCCTACCAACAATGTAGAAGAGTTTCCTTTTCCCCACGTCCTTGCCAGCATGTTATTTTTTGGCTTTTTAGCAGTAGCCGTTATAATGGGTAAGATGATATTTCATTGTATTTAAAACTTTTTTTAAATGAACTCGTTTTGATACTGAACTCACTGCGGTTTTAATATGTGTCTTCCAGATGATTAGTGATGTTGAACATTTATTTCTATACTGTTGATCATTTGTTTCTATGTCTTCTTATGAGAGTGTCTATTTATGTTTTTTGCCCACTTTTTAATGGAATTATTCAATTTTTTTTGCTACTGAATGATTTCAGTCCCTTGTATATTCTGGATATTAATCCCTTGTTGGATGAATAGTTTGTAAATATTGTATCCCATTCAACAGGTTACCTGTTCATTCTGTTGTTTCCTTTGCTGTGCAAAAGCTTTTTAGTTTTATTAAGTCCCATTTGTCTATTTTTGTTTTTGTTGCCTGTGCAATTTGGTGTTTTAAAAGCCTGTCTTCTACTATAAACACGTAGAATGCACTAACGCAGACAACTCATGTGATTGAAGGGCCTTTGGGTCCTTTTCCTAAATAGAAGCTCTCCCCCAACAGCAATCCATGATACTCCTTTGCATTGTATTGTGAAGGTGAGCAGAATTAGGTAAGCTGTCACGAGTGCTAAAGGAACGGGAAAGGGCAGCCATTCCACGGCAAGTGTGTGAGTTTCATGTCTGATTTCAAGTTAGTGTGGGTAGTTAGGTGGTCTCTCTCACTCTGCCTCAAACACTAAGGGCAACAACCACCCTCTCTCCATTGCATTTTCCAGCAGCCAAGAAGCTGTCAGGAGCACTATGTCCATTTCATGAACATCTTTCATTTAAAAAAACTAGAATAAAGTTAAATTTTTAAATGTACTTCCAGATACTGAAAATTATGTTTGTAGGTATAAAGGAAAATAAGTGAAAGCACTTATGCTGGCTGAGTGCGGTGGCCTGTGTCTGTAATCCTAGCACTCTGGGAGGCTGAGGCAGGTGGATCACTTGAGGTCAGGAGTTCGAGACCAGCCTAGCCAACATAGTGAAACCCTGTCTCTGCTAAAAACACAAAAATTAGCCAAGCATGATGGCACACGTCTGTAATCCCAGCTACCTGGGAGGCTAAGGTGGGAGAATGACTTGAACCTGGGAGGTGGAGGTTGCAGTGAGCAAGATGATACTGTTGTACTCCAGCCTGGGTGACAGAGCAATAATCTGTCTCAAAAAGAAGAAAAGAAAAAAAAAATAAATAAACTAGTTAGGCCACATTAAGTGAAAAGAGTAAGATATAAAATTGCAACTATTTTAGGACAGATCACAACTATTAATACTTAAAAACTATTTTAAAACATATCTAAAAATAAAAAATCACCCACACAACAAAGATTTATGAATAGAGAAAAATTGAATAGAAATAGAACTATAGAAGGAATGAGTTTTTCCTTTTTTCTTATGTTTTTCATATTTTCTATTATAAATATGCATAACAATGGAAAATATACAAGAAACACAATGTTAAAGTAAGAAGTTAATGTACTAGCGACTGATAAATGAAAGAATTAGAGCTGATCAAGGTCACAGAGAATTCAAGACAATTATCTGTTAGAAATCTCGTCACATTGCCTCCTTCAACTTTAGAAAACTTTATGGGTGGGCCAGGCACAGTGGCTCATGCCTGTGATCCCAGCCCTTTGGGAGGCTGAGGTGGGCAGATCATGAGGTCAGGAGATCGAGACCATACTGGCTAACATAGTGAAACCCCGTCTCTACTAAAAATACAAAAAAAAAAAAAAAAAAAAAATTAGTGGGGCGTGTGCCGTGCACCCGTAGTCCCAGCTACTTGGGAGGCTGAGGCAGGAGAATCACTTGAACCTGGGAGGCGGAGGTTGCAGTGAACTGAGATGGTGTCATTGCACTCCAGCCTGGGTGACAGAGCAAGACTCTATCTTAAAAAAAGAAAGAAGGAAGGAAGGAAGGAAAGAAAGAGGAAAGAAAGAGAAAGAAAAAGAAAGAAAGAAAGAAAGAGAGAAAGAAGACGAAAACTTTGTGGGCATTCCACACAGCAGAAATCCCAGAAAAGAATTTTTTTTTTTGGCTATGGCAGCACTGTGAACTTTTAAAAATCACATCTACTTATGTTTTGCTTCCTGTAACAGTGAAGTGGCCCCGAGGATCATCGTAATAGATCTGTGGCAGATATTTACATATGGGGTAGGTCCTACAGTCCACTCTGGCCCCAAGTCTTGCCTCTCCGTGAGCTTCTCAGGGCCAACATGGTTGACTGCTGGGCGACAACCACCTATCTCTCAGCTCCCTTGTAACTTAATGCAGCTTCTGTTTAGATATAGCCAGGCCGTGTACCAAGCCCCAGGAGTGGACCTTGTGTGGGCCGAACACTTCATGGTGATACTGACTTCTATGCAGGCACAGCCATATGACCCAACTCCTGCTAACAAGATACTATCAGGAGTCGGTTCAGCTACCAGGGACAGCCATTTACATCTCTCATGAGAAAGTACACAGTCCTGTGGTCCAGGCTAGGGAGGAGACTCTGCTCCCAGAGCCACCATTCCTGTGTAGGCCCCATGTCCTCACTCTCCAAGATGGCGTACAAGTACTCCAGTGCAGGAGGAAGGGATGAACAGAGAGGTAAAAGCAGGAGTCTCTTAAGAAAGAGACTCTCAATGAAGGTCTTTGGATGGACACACTTCAACTGACCTCACTTTTGCCAGTACTTAGTCACCTGGTCATATTTAGCTACAAGGGAAGCAAGGGAATGAACTCTTTATTTTGAGAGTCCTATATGCTCAGATAAAATTTCATTACAATGGAAAGAGGAGGAAAAACTTGGGGGCAAAATTAGACATTGCTGCAAAAACAAAATGGGTAGTCCGCAGAGGCGCTGATGGGAAATATTGTCCTTAATGAAAAGAGAATCCTTGGCACACCTAGCCCCAGATACTGGTCTCTAACACCATTCTCTAAAAAAAGAAAGCAGGGCCCTTTGGAAAAACAGCTGATTCTAGACGGGGACAGGAAATCTTTAAGATGATCTTGGAGCACTGACAATGCCAGAAAGTAAAGAAGTGCTAAGAAAGTAAAAAAAAAGAAAATAAAAAACCCATAATGACTGAGGTGTGTCAAAGCAACACAGGAGACAAGTGAAAGAGCTCCCAGTGGCCAAACCCCTGGAGCAAAAAAATAAGTAATGTAGCATTAGATTATAACCCAGAGCATAAGACACATACCTACAAGTCTTTATTAACATAAATAAAAGATTACATAATAAGTAAACAGAGGCAAAGAGATAAATCTCACATGCAGAAGAATTCCTAGTAATTCATGCAGATACTGTGCACTCAAGGAGATGGAGCATAGCCCCCCACTCCTTAGGTGTGGGCTGGGCATAGTGACTTCCTTGCAAAGAGTATAGTATAAAAAGAGGCAAATACAGAGTAGCCTTATAGTGGAGAAACCTGACAAACACTACCTAAGATCAAGCTCAACACCAAGTCACAAATCATAGGGACAGTATATACCTGCTATGGTTTGAATGTGTCCCCCAAAGATCATGTGTTGGAAACTTGATTCCCAATGCAACAGTGTTAGGAGGTGGGACCTTTAAGAGGTGTTGAAGTTATGAGGGCAGAGCCCTCATGAAGGGATTAATGTTATTATCTAGGGAATGGGTACCCTATAAAAGGATGAGTTTGATTCTTCTTCACTTTCTCTCATCTTCTCTTTGCCCTTCTACCACAGGATGACACAGCAAGAAGGTTCTTGTCGGTCCCTCGATCTTGGACTTCCCAGCCTTCAGAAAGGTGAGAAATAAATTTCTGTACATTACATAGTACCCAGGCTGTGGTATTTTGTTACAGTGGCACAAATGGACTAAGACAATGGAATACCTTTGATAGAATGTGATAAAAATGGCACTTTACTTCAGTGGTCTCCTTCCCCAAAACCCATAACCTCAGTGTCATCATGAAAAAAAGATTAGACGATTCACAGTTAAGACTATTCTACCAAACACCTTACCAGTACTCCTTAGCACTGTCAAGGCTGTCAAAAACAAGGGAACTCACAGCCAAGAGAAGCCTAAGGAGACATGATGGCTAAATGCAGTGTGGGATCCTGGATGGGATCCTGGAAGAGAAAAAGGGCATTACAAAAAAACTGAGGACATCTGCATAAAGTACAGACTTCAGTTAATGATAATGCATCAATATTGGTTCACTAGTTATGACAAATGTACTATGGTAATACAAGTTCTTAATAATAGGTGTATTAGTCTGTTCTCACACTGCTGTAAAGAACTACCTGAGACTGGGTAATTTATGAAGAAAAGAGGTTTAATTGACTCACAGTTCCACAGGCTGTACAGAAAGCATGGCTGGGAGGCCTCAGAAAACTTAAATTATGGTGGAAACTGAAGGGGAAGCAGGTACATCTTACCATGGCAGAGCAGGAGAAAGAAACATCAAAGGGGGAAGTGCTACAGGCTTTTAAACAACCAGGTTTCATCAGAATTCACTTGCTATCACAAGAATAGCAAGGGGGAAATCCACCCCCATGATTCAATCACCTCCATCAGGCTCCTCCTCCAACACTGGGAATTACAATTTGACATGAGATTTGGGTGGGGATACAAAGCCAAACCATATCAATAGTGAATGCTGACTGTGGGTATATGAGAAGTCTCTGTGCTATTTTCTCAGCTTTTCTCTAAACCTAAAACTGTTTTTGTAAGCAAAAAATAAAATTCTAAGGCCCTCCTCAACCACCTGAATAGACCCTTCCCCTTAGCCAAGGGCATTCCAATGTTAACCTGAAAAAACTAGTTCAGGCTGTGATGGAAAGGGGGAGCTGGGCATGCCTCATTCTACCCTCTTCCCTTTTTGAATTCCTAATAGAATGGACTCTAAGTCCAATAAGCAACATGTACAATCTTTCTCTCTGAAGCCTGCTACCTGGAGGCTTCATCTGCATGATAAAGCCTTGGTCTCCACAACCTCTTATCACAACCCAAACATTATCTCCCATTGATAGTAACTCTTTCAACCAATTGCCAATCAGAAAATCTTTGAATCCACCTATGACTTGGAAGCCTCACTTCCAGTTGTCCTGCCTTTCCGAACCAATGTACACCTTACGTGTATTGATTGATGATTTATGTCTCCCTAAGATGTATAAACCAAGCTGTAATCTGGCCACCTTGGGCACATGTTCTCAGGATCTCTGGAGGGCTTTGCCACAGGCCATGGTCACTCATATTTGGCTTAGAACAAATCTCTTCAAATATTTTATAGAGTTTGACTCTTTCATCAACATTCTAAAATAAACTTTATTTTGAAAAAGAGAGTGAGAGAAAGAAACAAAGGGACAGTTCCTCCTACTTTCCTGTGTGGGAGGTCACGACGTTTGGAGCTCAGGTGACCATCTTTTGACTCTCAATATGCCTGCTCACAGCCCTAACCAAACTTGGACCCATCTACCGGATTTTTGTTATTGACCCTGCCTGGAATGCATACTCCTCCATGCTTATTTCTCCAGCAAATAACTACCCCCATTCAAGTTTCAGTTGCCAGCCATGGCACAACATGTGGCCAGCAAGATTCTAAGATGTCCCTGCAGATCCCTGACAGCTGGTGTACACAGCCTACATAACCCTCAGTACTGTGAATATAATGGATTATACTCCCATGATCAGGTTATGTATGTGACACTGTTGATGTTAAGAATAGATTATCTCAGTGAGCCTGATCTAATCATATGCACTCTTTAAAAGCAGAGAGTTTTCTCTGGCTGGTAGCAAAAGAGGAAGTTAGAGATCTGATGTAGGAGGATGTTTGACACGAAGGAATTCTCCGTTGCTGGCTTTCAGGATGGAAGAGGATTCATGTGGCAAGGAATGCAGGTGATCTCTAGGAACTGAAGGGAGGCCCAGGAAATGGGGACGTCAATCCTACAACCACAGGAAACTGAATTGTACCCAAAACAAGAACGAGCTTTAAAGATCTTTGCAAGGGCCTCTAGATAAGAAGCCAGCCCAGCTGACACCTTGATTTCAGCCTTGCAATGTACCCTGAGTAGAGAACTCAGCCTTGCCCCTATGCGAACTTCTGATCTATATAACTGGGAGCTAATAAACAGACACTGTTTTAAGTCACGAAATCTGTGGCAGTTCGTCATGCAGCAACAAAAAAGGAACACACCACATCTCCTCTCAGAAGTTATCTCTCACTTCCCCAGGCATATCTGTGACATCTTCCTCTTGCTGCTGTGGCATCCAATATACCTCCCTGCCATGATGCAGGTCACTCTGTGTTATCATTATCCATATACTTGTCTGCCCTCCTTAACATGATTCTGAATTCCTGGGCAGTGGGGACTATATAATTTAATCACTGCAATCCCAGGCACAGAGTAGGAAGGCAAAAATATATATATATTTACTGAACGATGATTTCTTCATGAAAAAAAATCCCAAGATCACTAATTTGTAATCATATATACTAAAATAACCCACGATGTCAGAGATTTAATATCCAAGCAAGAGGAAAAGTCACCAATATAAAAGAATGGCAAAAAAGAAAGAATAGTTACTATAACTATACGCGTGGGATGTTTCTGAGGAACCCAGAGGTGAATGAAGTCCCCAGGGATGGTAAGTTAAGGAAGAGAGTAGAGAAATGAGCAGACTGTGAGGGGAAAAAAATCTCTCTCTAGATCATTTAGTAAACAAGTTTTTATTGAATGCCTGCTAAGGGTAACCGGTAACTGTGGAGGACAATATAGAGGTTTAAGATTTAAAGGGCCAGGAGTGGTGGCTCACACCTGTAATCCCAGCACTTTGGGAAGCCGAGGTGGGCGGATCATGAGGTCAGGAGATCAAGACCATGGTGAACCCCTTCTCTACTAAAAAATACAAAAATTAGCCGAGTGTGGTGGCGCGGGCCTGTGGTCCCAGCTACTCGGGAGGTTGAGGCAGGAGAATTGCTTGAACCCGGGAAGCGGAGGTTGCAGTGAGCTGAGATCGCGCCACTGCACTCCAGCCTGGTGCATGGCAGCAGAGCAAGACGCTGTCTCAAAAAAAAAAAAAAGATTTAAATACTATCATCAGGCATTCTGAGACCCTCCTTTCTGTGGCATACGTCTTAAAATGTTAGATTCAAGAAGGCCTTAGATTTTATGCATAAAAGTCCTCCTTTTTTTTCCTTTGAGACTAAGTTGCTCTTGTTGCCAAGGCTGCAGTGCAATGCTGCGATCTGGGATCACCGCAACCTTCACCTCCCGGTTCAAGCGATTCTCCTGCTTCAGCCTCCTGAGTAGTGGGGATTACAGGCATGCGCCACCACGACTGCCTAATTTTGAATTTTTAATAGAGACGGCGTTTCTCCATGTTTGTCAGGCTGGTCTCAAACTTCTGACCTCAGGTGATCTGCCGGCCTCGGGCTCCCAAAGTGCTGGGATTACAGGCGTGAGCCACTGCATCCGGCCCAAAGGTGCTCCATTTTTTAAACAAATAGAAGTAAACTGATTTTCCACTGAGCTCTGTTTCTGAGGTGCACATCCTCGTTCCTATGCCTTTGACACTTCTGTTAATGGGTTTGTAATACAAATTCCTGGAAGAAACCCAGAGATATTTTGACATTACACAACAGTTTCTCCCTCACAAGTGCCGGCTCCCTTGACCCTCGGAGCTGGGGTAGCTGGGCCGGGTGGGTCCCATTCCCATCTCTCTCATTTCAAATGCTGCAGTGGAAATGTGGTCTGGAAAATGAATGAAAGGGGTGGATCCAGAATATACCGAGAAACCAAGTAAAAGCTCAACAGAGAATGGTACAGGAAGTTGTAAGGAGTATCTAAGGAAAGGAGAAGAGGGGGGCGGGAAGATGCTTTCTGGATCAAATCCCGTGGGCGATGAGGAGCAAAGGAAAGGGTTTCAGACTCTAGCTTTGGGGGTGGGGTGTCAACTCATGTCTCTGGGCTGAGGTTTCCACATCTGTAAAGCTGGAGAAGTAAGACTTGCCTGGCCAACCAATGTACACAACCATTGTTACAACCAAGTATCGATGGTGATAAGAACTAAACAGAAAACACAAATAATACTCAGCTGGTCTCCAAGGGGGTGGTTTAAGGTTAGGTGGCAAGCCTGAAGTAATTTCTAAATTCCCTTAGGAAAAAAATTCTGAAACTTGAGCCACAAATTCAGAGGCAGATGGCTTTTCGCCTTGCAAACGACCTGCCATAGACTCAGTCCGTCACTGCCTCTGCTAGCTCTGCTACCCTTGAGCCCAGTCCGCAGCCCACGTGGGAGACCTTTCCTGGGATCTACTCGGACGTCTGGGACCTGCCACTTCGGCAGGCTGGAGACATCCCCAGTGCGTGTGCGCCGCGCCCGCGGAACAGTGCAGTCTGCCCGGGGCCAGGGGCGGGCCGAAGCCAGGGCGGAGCCAGGACTGGGAATCCCCGCGCCGTCCGGATGGTGGCGGGGGTGGCCGGAGCGTGTGTGTGGGCGTAGCGGGCCTCTGCGCAGGCGCCGACCCACTCCCCTCGGCCGGGCGCGCGCCCGCGGCGGGTTCCATCCCGGCGGGCGGAGGGCGGCGCGTGCACGAGCGAGCGGCCGTGACGTGCGCCGCTCTACGCCCGACGTCACGGGTCCGTGTGTAGTGGCGGCCGGGCTGCCTGCCCTCAGCGGCGGCGCCTGACGAGGGTGCTGCGGCCGCTGGGCGCAGCGTTCGAGGGGCGCACGGCCAGCGGCGGCGACGAGGACGACGACCAGTGCGCTTGGCGCCCCTGTTCGCGGAGTCGCCACTCCCGCTTCTTCTACGGTCTCTGGCAGCGCGGGCCCGCGGCTTTCTCCTTTCCTGCCCAGCTCCCCGCGGGCCTCGGGGTTGCAGCAGCGAGGAGCGCCAGGAGGACCTGGCCGGCCGTGAGGATTCACGCGCTCGCCACCCCGTTCGGCCCGGGCTTCATGTGAAAGAGGGACGGGCCTGGCTCCCCGGCCGGTGCCGGACTCCTCGCGCGCCCCTCCGGCCCCCGGGGGCTCACCCCCGACCAGGCCACGGTGACAGGCCGCGCGGGGGTGGAGGGGCGGGTTCGGCGGGGGCGGCCCCTCCTTGGGCCTGCGGCTCTCTACGTCCCTGCGGAGCAGCTGGTACGTGCGTGTGTGCGTGCGCGCGCGCCCGTGTGTGTGTGTGTGTGTGTGTGTGTGTCTGTGTGTGCGTGTGCGTGTGTGTGTGTGTGTGTGTGTGTGTCGGGGCCGCGGGCTGGGGGCCGGGTGGGGGCTGGCGGCGGCCTAAGCGCCGCTCTACGGGCGGAGGTTTCGCTGGTGATTGCCTAGCTCCGGGAGGGTGGACCTTGGGCCCCCTGCATCCCGTTCTGAAGCCCAGGTCAGCGCGAAGTAGGCTGCTGGGCTGTTAGTGTCAGACACGTACCCTGCAGAGATTTTAGAAGGAAGGATGCAGTTGGTTTTGGGATGAAGCAGAAATGATTTAAGGTTGTTTTCCCCTTTTCTCTTTATGGAGTATTTAGGTAGCACTTACGGTGCTGTTACTCTGTGCCCGGCAGTTGTGCATTATCTCTCTCCATCTTCCTAGCCCCATGGAGTGGGTATATTGCCCCATTTTACAGCTGAAAACTTTGAGGCTCAGAGAAATTAAGGCGTTTGTCCAAGGTCATGAAGCTAGTAATCCAGGAAGGCTTGGTTCGAATATGCGGATGGCTTTTTGTAAGACTATTTGTCGTCTTGCTAAAATAATACGTGAAGAAAATGAGACTAACTGGGCAGTTTCTTTAATGGGAAAAATTCTAAACACATAGGCAGATACAGTTTACTTTTCCCTAACGTAGGCTCTTCGTTGTCTTTTGCCAAATCATTTCTTTGGCTTTAAAAATAAAAATAAGATGGTTTCAGATACCTTTACTTTCTATGTACTGGTATTGTACAGAAAAAATTTACTCTCTTACAAAAAAGAAATACACTTGGTGAAACTACATAGATCTTGAAAAGTTACAAATTGACTTTTGTAGTTTGTCCTTGATGGCTAAAGGGAACTCACAGTGGGTTATTTGCTTGAGATTCCCTTGTTGCAAAATTTGTTGCTGGATTATGTGGCAATTTAGTTATTTGTGCATTGTCTTATGCAATATTTTTTAGTTCGATGTGAAATTTTAATGTGTAGAATATCGTAGAAAGTTTTATGGTGTGATTCTTTTTCATTTATATGGAGCGCTACTAATCAGTGTTTATAAGCTAACTGAAAATTCTCATTTTAGCATGGGTTTTTTTTTTTTTTTTTTTTTTTTTGTTTAAACTATGGTCAGGGGAAAAAAGGAGCCAGAGCTCTGTACCGAAAAACAGTTGATACATTCCATTGAGTAATTGAAGCTTTATGCATAATTGCAAATGTTCAAGAAGTCTATTGATGCCCAATTATGCTAGTCTGTTATTTTCCTAGTATATTATCAGGTTGAAGAAAATTTGTGGTCTTGCAGTCTCTGTAGAGAAAAGGTGAAATTACAAAGTTAACATGTGGATGCTTTACAGATTGATTTGTTGTTTGGTTAAAACATAAACATATGTTGAATCATTATAGAATGGTTATCCATGTGCCTGTTTTGAGAAACTAGCTGTTAAAGGCTTATCTTAAATAATTGAATTGCATTAGCGACTGAATCTTTTAAGTAATGTTTTAAGTGGAGCTTTTGTTTCTCGTTTACTTTATTAGTACCCAAGTGGTAAACTGATAGGTGCTGTATTAAAGTCATGTTTGGTACCCCACATTTCCTGCAGCATTGGTTTCAGGTTGATTTGCTCTTTCCCTACAGAATTGTAGCTATTTGCCCCACCTCCTAGTTTTTATTATCAAACAATTTCAAGTATACAGAAAATTTGGTAATAGTAAACCACTTGTATGACGACACTCTAGATTAAACATTTGTTGATATCTTCCCATATTTGGTTTATCTTGCCATATTTGGTTTAAGTACATGTACAAGCATACCTTAGAGAGATTGTGGCTTTTGGCTCCAGACCACTGCAATAAAGCAAATGAAGTGAGTCACACAAATTTTTTAGTTTCACATTGCATATAAAGTTATGTTTGCAATATACTGTAGTCTATTGTGTGCAGTGGCATTATGTCTAAAAGAAATGTATACTTTAATTAAAAATTATTTATTGCTAAAAATTGCTAAAGAACATTTGAGCCTTTAGAGAGCTGTAATCTTTTTGCTGGTGGAGGGTCTTGCCTCCATGTTGATGCCTGCTGACTAGTAGGGTGGTTGATAAGGGTGGTTGTTGAAGTTTGGGATGACTGAGGCAATTTCTTTAAATAAGACGTTAGTGAAATTTGCTGCATCAGTGGACTCTTCCTTTCATGAAAGATTTCACTCTAGCATGTGACGCTGTTTGTTACCACTTCAATAATATTCACAGCATCTTTACTAGGAGTGGATTCCATCTCAAGAAGCCACTTTCTGGCCAGGCGTAATGGGGTCACGCTTATAAATCCCAGCAGTTTGGGAGGCTGTGGCAGGAGGATTGCCTGCGCCATGCAATTCAAGAACAGCCTGGGCAACATGGCAAAATCCCATTAAAAAAATACAAAAGTTGGCCGGGTGCGGTGGCTCACGCCTATAATCCTAGCACTTTGGGAGGCCAAGGTGGGTGGATCACGAGGTCAAGAGATGGAGACCATCCTGGTCAACATGGTGAAACCCCATCTTTACTAAAAATACAAAAGTCAGCTGGGCATGGTGGTGCGCACCTGTAGTCCCAGCTACTCGGGAGGCTGAGGCAGGAGAATTGCTTGAACCCAGGAGGTGGAGGTTGCAGTGAGCCGATATCGGGCCATTGCACTCCAACCTGGGTAACAAGAGCGAAATTCTGTGTCAAAAAACAAAACAAAACAAAAAACCCACAAAAGTTAGCTGCTTGTGGTAGTTTGGGAAGCTGAAGCAGGAGAATTGCTTGAGCAAAGGAGATCAGAAATGCAGTGAGCTGTGACACCACACTCCAGCCTGGGCAACATAGCAAGACCCTGTCTCAAAAAAAAAAAAAAAAAAAGGCGACTTTGTTTCCTCATCCATAAGAAGCAACTTCTTATCCATTCAAGTTTTAGCTCCACTTCCAATTGTAGTTCTTTTGCTGTTTCCATCACATCTGCAGCTAATTCTTCCACTGAAGTCTTGAAGCCCTCAAAGTCATCCATGAGGGCTGGAATCAGCTTCTTTCAAATTCCCGTCAATGTTGATGTTTTGACCTCCTCCCATGAATGATCAGTGTTCTTAATAGCATCTAAAATTATGAATCCTTTCCAGAAGAGTTTCAATTTACTTTGCTCAGATCTATCAGAAGAATCTGATCACTCTCTATGGTAGTTACAGCCTTACAAAATATATTTCTTTTTTTTTTCTTTTTTTAGCTTCACAGTGCATATAAAGTTATGTTTACAATATACTGTAGTCTATTAAAGTATGCAATGACATTCTTAAAAAAAGTATATAAATTAAAATTCTTTATTGCCAATAAATGCTAAAAGAACATCTGAACCTGGCTCAGGCTAGCCTAATTTTTTATTTTCATTTTTAGAGTTAGCATCTCACTATGTTGCTCAGGCTGTTTGCAAACTCTTGGCCTCATATGGTCCTCCCACCTTGGCCACCCAAAGTGTTGAGATTACAGGCATGAGCCACTGTGCCTAGCTGTATTTCTTAAATTAATAAGACTTGATGAAAGTATCCAAATTGGAAAGGTCAAAATACCCCTGTTCCCTGATGACATGATCTCGCTCATATTTAGAAAAACCTAAAGATGCCACCAAAAACCTCTTAAATTTGGCAATTCAGTAAAGTGTCAATACAAAATCAGTGTACAAAAACAAGGAGCATTTCTGTACGCTAATAATGATCCAATTGAAAACCAAATCAATAAAACAATCTTTAAAAAAAGAAAAAATCCACCTAGAAATGTATTTAACCAAGGAAGTGACAGATCTCTATAAGAAGAACTACGAAGCACTAAGGTAACAAATTCTAGACGACACAGACAAATGGAAAAACATGCCATGCTCATTGATTGGAAGAATCAGTTTTGTCAAAATGGCTATACAACTTGATATGGTTTGGATATTTGTCCCCTTGAAATCTCATGTTGAAATGTAATCCCTGGTGGGGCCTCGTGGGAAGTGACTGGATCATGGGGGTGGGGTGGGTCCCTCATGATTGGCTCAGTGCCATCCCCTTGGTAATGAACAAGTTAATGTGAGATCTGGTTGTATGTGGCATCTCTCCACTCTCTCTCTCGCTCCTGCTCTTGCCAAGTGATGTCCTTGCTCCCACTTTGCCTTCTGTCATGAGTAAAAGTTCTCTAAGGCCTCACTATAGGCCAAGCAGGTGCCAGCAGCATGCTTCCTGTACAGCCTGCTAAACCAATTAAACCTCTTTTCTTTATAAATTATCCAGCCCAACGTATTTCTTTAGAGCAATGCAAGAATGGCCTAATACACTACCCAAAACAAGCTGTGGATTATCAAATTACCAACATCACCTGGGTGCAGTGACTCACACCTGTAATCTCAGCACTTTGGGAGGCCAAGGCAGGCGGATCACCAGAGGTCAGGGGTTCGAGACCAGCCTGGCCAACATGGTGAAAACCTGTTTTTACCAAAAATACAAAAATTAGCCGGATGTGGTGGCAGTAGTCCCAGCTACTTAGGAGACAGAGGCAGGAGAATCGCTTGAACCCGAGAGACAGAGGCTGCGGTGAGCCAGTATCATGCTATTTAACTTCATTCTGTGCAACAGAATGAGACTCTGTGTCAAAAACAACCAACCAACCAACCAACCAATGTCATTCTTTACAGAATTAGCAAATACAATCCTAAAATTCATGTGAAACTAAAATGCCCAAATAGCCAAAGCAATCCTAAGCAAAAGGAACAAAGCTGGAGGCACCTCATTACCTGACTTTAAATTATACCACAAGGGTATAATAACCAAAACAGCATGGTACTGGTATAAAAACAGCCACATTGATCAGTGGAATAGAATAGAGAACCTGGAAATAAAACCACATATTTACAGTTAACTGATCTTTAACAAAGATGACAACTCAGAATGGGGAAAGGATGCCTTCCTTAACTATGGTGCTGGGAAAATACATGTTGGATTGCCACATGTAGAAAAATGAAACTGAACCCTTGTGTCTCACCATATGTAAAAATCAACTCCAGCTGGATTAAGGACTTAAATGTAAGATGTGAAGTTATCAAACTACTAAAAGAAAATCTAGGGAAAACTCTTCTGGCCATTGGCCTAGGCAAAGAAGTTGCGACTAAAACCTCAAAAGCACAGGCAACAAAAACAAAAATAGACAAATGGGACTTAGTTGAACTAAAAAGCTTCTACACAAAAGAAATAACAGTCAACAGACAGCCTGCAGAGTGGAAGAAAGTATTTGCAGACTATACATCCAATGGGGACTAACATCCAGAATTTACAAGGAACTCAACTAAAAAATTAATGATAAATAAAATCATAATCCCGTTAAAACATGGGCAAAGGACATGAACAGACATTTTTCTTTTTCTTTTCTTTTTTTAGACGGAGTCTCACTCTGTTGCCCAAGCTGGAGTGCAGTGGCGCGATCTCGGCTCACTGCAACCTCCATCTCCCTGGTTCAGCCTCCCAAGTAGCTGGGATTACAGGTGCGTGCCACCATGCTTGGCTAATTTTTTTGTATTTTTAGTAGAGATGGGGTTTCACCACGTTGGACAGGGGGTAGATAATGAGAAATTACTTAATGTACTTTATTTGGGTGATAGATACCCTAAAAGCTCTAACTTCACCACTACACAGTCTATGCATGTAACAAAATTATACTCGTACCCAATAAATTTATACAAATCCAAATGGAAACAATTTTTTAACAGTAGCTGGGTGGCTACTGGAATGTCACTGTTCCTAGAACTTTAAAATATGTGTTTGTACACACACACAAAGACTTGAAAGTTGAAGTGACTCCTTAATCTATGGACTACAATATGAATGTTGTGTTCGCAGGCGTGAAAACAACATAAATTTTGTACATCTTCATCAGAGCTCTTGGGTGACTAGGTGCATTGTCAATAAGCAAAAGGAATCATTTCTAAGCAGTAGGTCTCAACAGTGGGCTTAAAATACTCATTAAAGCATGCTATAAACAGATATGCTGTCAGTCATCCAGTTTTTGCTGTTCGATTTCTACAGTATAGGCAGAGTAGATTCTGCATAATTTTTAAGGACCCTAATCCCAGAGTGGTAAATGAACACTGGGTTCAGCTTAAAGTCATCAGCTGCATTACCCTTAACAAGAGAATCAGGCCTGCCTTTTTTTTTTTTTTTATGTTACTATTATTAATTTTTATTTATGACTATAAGTGAGTAACTATAAGATTATATGTGATATAAAGGAAAAACTATGTGCTTATATATTTTTTTTTCCCATTTATTTATTTTATTGCATTTTACATTTTGGGGTACATGTGAAGAACATGCAAAATTGTTGCATAGGAACACACGTGGCAGTGTGATTTGCTGCCTTCCTCCCCATCACCTACATCTGGCATTTCTCCCCTTGCTATCTCTCCCCAGCTTCCCACCCCCCACCCTCCCTCCCCTATTTCCCCCCAACTGACCCCAGTGTGTAGTGCTCCCCTCCCTGTGTCCATGTGTTCTCATTGTTCAACACCCGCCTATGAGTGAGAACATGCGGTGTTTGATCTTCTGCTCTTCTGTCAGTTTGCTGAGAATGATGGTTTCCAGGTTCATCCATGTCCCTACAAAGGACCCAAACTCATCGTTTCTGATGGCTGCATAATATTCCATGGTGTATATGTGCCACATTTTCCCTATCCAGTCTATCGTCGATGGACATTTGGGTTGGTTCCAGGTCTTTGCTATTGTAAACAGTGCTGCAATGAACATTCGTGTACACGTGTCCTTATAGTAGAACGATTTGTAATCCTTTGGATATATACCCAGTAATGGGATTGCTGGGTCAAATGGAATTTCTATTTCTAGGTCCTTGAGGAATGGCCACACTGTCTTCCACAATGGTTGCACTAATTTACACTCCCACCAACAGTGCAAAAGTGTTCCTATTTCTCCACATCCTCTCCAGCATCTGTTGTCTCCAGATTTTTTAATGATCGCCATTCTAACCGGCGTGAGATGGTATCTCAGTGTAGTTTTGATTTGCATTTCTCTGATGACCAGTGATGATGAGCATTTTTTCATATGTTTGTTGGCCTCACGTATGTCTTCTTTTGAGAAGTGTCTGTTCATATCCTTTGCCCACTTTTGAATGGGCTTGTTAGTTTTTTTCTTGTAAATCTGCTTTAGTCCTTTGTAAATTTTGGATATCAGCCCTTTGTCAGATGGGTAAACTGCAAAAATTTTTTCCCAATCTGTTGGTTGCCGATTCACTCTAATGATTGTTTCTTTTGCTGTGCAGAAGCTGTGGAGTTTGATTAGGTCCCATTTGTCTATTTTGGCTTTTGTTGTCAATGCGTTTGGCGTTTTGGTCATGAAGTCCTTGCCTACACCTACGTCCTGAATGGTTTTGCCTAGATTTTCTTCTAGGGTTTTTATGGTGTTAGGTCTTATGTTTAAGTCTTTAATCCATCTGGAGTTAATTTTAGTGTAAGGTGTCAGGAAGGGGTCCAGTTTCTGCTTTCTGCACATGGCTAGCCAGCTTTCGCAACACCATTTATTGAACAGGGAATCCTTTCCCCATTGCTTGTTTTTGTCTGGTTTGTCAAAGATCAGATGGTTGTAGATATGTTGTGTTGCCTCCGAGACCTCTGTTCTGTTCCATTGGTCTATATCTCTGTTTTGGTACCAGTACCATGCTGTTTTGATTACTGTAGCCTTGTAGTATAGTTTGAAGTCTGGTAGTGTGATGCCCCCCTCTTTGTTCTTTTTGCTTAGAATTGACTTGGCTATGCGGGCTCTCTTTTGGTTCCATATGAAGTTTAAGGTGGTTTTTTCCAGTTCTGCAAAGAAGGTCATTGGTAGCTTGATGGGGATAGCATTGAATCTGTAAATTACTTTGGGCAGTATGGCCATTTTTACGATATTGATTCTTCCTAACCATGAACATGGGATGTTTCTCCATCTGATTGTGTCCTCTCTTATTTCGTTGAGCAGTGGCTTGTAGTTCTCCTTGAAGAGGTCCTTTACATTCCTTGTTTGTTGTATTCCTAGGTATTTTATTCTCTTTGTGGCAATTGTGAATGGAAGTTTGTTCTTGATTTGGCTCTCTTTAAGTCTGTTACTGGTGTATAGGAATGCATGTGATTTTTGCACATTGATTTTGTATCCTGAGACTTTGCTGAACTTGCTTATCAGTTTCAGGAGGTTTGGGGCTGAGACGATGGGGTCTTGTAGATATACAATCATGTCATCTGCAAATAGAGACAATTTGACTTCCTCCTTTCCTATTTGAATGCCCTTTATTTCTTTTTCTTGCCTGATTGCTCTGGCTAGAACTTCTAATACTATATTGAATAGCAGTGGTGAGAGCGGGCATCCTTGTCTGGTGCCACATTTCAAAGGGAATGCTTCCAGTTTTTGCCCATTCAGTATGATATTGGCTGTTGGTTTGTCATAAATAGCTTTTATTATTTTGAGATACGTTCCATTGATACCTAGCTTACTGAGTGTTTTTAGCATAAAGGGCTGTTGAATTTTGTCAAAGGCCTTCTCTGCATCAATTGAGATAATCATGTGGTTTTTTTCTTTGGTTCTGTTTATGTGGTGAATTACGTTTATAGACTTGCGTATGTTGAACCAGCCTTGCATCCCCGGGATGAAGCCTACTTGATCATGGTGGATAAGCTTTTTGATGTGCTGTTGCAATCGGCTTGTCAGTATTTTATTGAAGATTTTTGCATCTATGTTCATCATGGATATTGGCCTGAAGTTTTCTTTTCTTGTTGAGTCTCTGCCGGGTTTTGGAATCAGGATGATGTTGGTCTCATAAAATGATTTGGGAAGAATTCCCTCTTTTTGTATTGTTTGGAATAGTTTCAGAAGAAATGGTACCAGCTCCTCTTTGTATGTCTGGTAGAATTCAGCTGTGAACCCATCTGGACCTGGGCTTTTTTTGGGTGGTAAGCTCTTAATTGCTGCCTCAACTTCAGACCTTGTTATGGGTCTGTTCAGGGTTTCGGCTTCTTCCTGATTTAGGCTTGGCAGGAGGCAAGTGTCCAGGAATTTATCCATTTCTTCCAGGTTTATTAGTTTGTGTGCATAGAGTTGTTTGTAATAATCTCTGATGATGGTTTGAATTTCTGTGGAATCTGTGGTGATATCACCTTTATCGTTTTTTATTGCATCAATTTGGTTATTCTCTCTTTTCTTTTTTATTAATCTGGCTAGTGGTCTGTCTATTTTGTTGATCTTTTCAAAAAACCAGCTCCTGGATTTATTGATTTTTTGAAGGGTTTTTTGTGTCTCTATCTCCTTGAGTTCTGCTCTGATCTTAGCTATTTCTTGTCTTCTGCTAGACTTTGAGTTTTTTTGATCTTGCTCCTCTAGCTCTTTCAGTTTTGACGATAGGGTGTCAATTTTTGATCTCTCCTTGCTTCTCATGTGGGCGCTTATTGCTATATATTTTCCTCTAGATACTGCTTTAAATGTGTCCCAGAGATTTTGGTATGTTGTGTCTTCATTCTCGTTGGTTTCGAAGAACATCTTTATTTCTGCCTTCATTTCATTGCTTATCCAGTCAACATTCAAGAGCAAGTTGTTCAGTTTCCATGAAGCTGTGCGGTTCTGAGTTAGTTTTTGAATTCTGAGTTCTAACTTGATTGCACTGTGGTCTGAGAGACTGTTTGTTACGATTTCCGTTCTTTTGCATTTGCTGAGGAGTGATTTACTCCCAATTATGTGGTCAATTTTAGAGTAGGTGTGATGTGGAGCTGAGAAGAATGTATATCCTGTGGATTTGGGGTGGAGAGTTCTGTAAATGTCTATTAGGTTTGCTTGGTCCAGGTCTGAGTTCAAGTCCTGGATATCCTTGTTAATTTTCTGTCTGGTTGATCTGTCTAATGTTGACAATGGGGTGTTAAAGTCTCCCACTATTATTGTGTGGGAGTCTAAGTCCCTTTGTAAGTCATTAAGAACTTGCCTTATGTATCTGGGTGCTCCTGTATTGGGTGCGTATATATTTAGGATCGTTAGCTCTTCTTGTTGCATTGATCCTTTTACCATTATGTAATGTCCCTCTTTGTCTCTTATGATCTTTGTTGCTTTAAAGTCTAATTTATCAGAGATGAGAATTGCAACTCCTGCTTTTTTTTGCTCTCCATTTGCTTGGTAAATCTTCCTCCATCCCTTTATTTTGAGCCTTTGTGTATCCTTGCATGTGAGATGGGTTTCCTGGATACAGCACACTGATGGGTTTTGGCTTTTTATCCAATTTGTCAGTCTGTGTCTTTTGATTGGGGCATTTAGTCCATTTACATTTAGGGTTAATATTGTTATGTGTGAATTTGATACTGCCATTTTGGTGCTAGCTGGCTGTTTTGCCCTTTAGTTGAGCTGGTACTTGTTGTTCCTTTATATGTGTAGAGCCTCTTTCAGGAGCTCTTGTAGAGCTGGCCTGGTGGTGACGAAATCTCTGAGTACTTGCATGTTCCCAAAGGATTTTATTTTTCCTTCACTTATGAAGCTTAGTTTGGCTGGATAGGAGATTCTGGGTTGAAAGTTCTTTTCTTTAAGGATGTTGAATATTGGCCCCCATTCTCTTCTGGCTTGTAGGGTTTCTGCTGAGAGATCTGCTGTGAGTCTGATGGGCTTCCCTTTGTGGGTAACCCGACCTTTCTCTCTGGCTGCCCTTAGTATTTTCTCCTTCATTTCGACCCTGGTGAATCTGACGATTATGTGCCTTGGGGTTGCTCTTCTTGACGAATATCTTTGTGGTGTTCTCTGTATTTCCTGGACTTGAATGTTTGCCTGCCTTGCTAGGTTGGGGAAGTTTTCCTGGATAATATCCTGCAGAGTATTTTCCAGCTTGGATTCATTCTCTTCGTCGCATTCGGGTACGCCTATCAAACGTAGGTTAGGTCTTTTCACATAGTCCCACATTTCTTGGAGACTTTGTTCGTTCCTTTTTACCCTTTTTTCTCCAGTCTTGTCAGGCCTGCCTTTAAAGCTTTGAAGCCAGGCATTGATTTCTCTTCTCTAGCTGTGAAAGTCCCAGATGCTGCCATCTTCTAATAGAAGGCTGTTTCATTGCCACCGAAAATCTGTTTAGTGTAGACACCTTCATCAGTTAGATCTTCTAGATAACTTGCTGCACCTTCCACATCAGTACTTGCTGCTTCACCTTGCACTTTTATGTTATGGAGGTGGCTTCCTTCAACTTCATGAACCATCCTCTGCCAGCTTCCAGCTTTTCTTCGCAGTTTCCTTACTTCTCTCAGCTTTCATAAAATTGGAGAGCGTTAGCGCCTTGCTCTGGATCGGGCTTTGGTTTAAGAAAATGTTGTGGCTGGTTTGATCTTCTGTCCAGACTAGTACAACTTTCTCTGTGTCAGCAATAAGGCTGTTTCGCTTTCCTATCATTTGACATGCCTTGCCTACGAATCTTAATCATTTCTAGCTTTTGATTCAAAGTGGGAGATATGTGAGTCTTCCTTTCACTTGAAAACTTAAAGGCCGATATAAAGTTATTAATTGGCCTACTTTCAATATTTTCGTGTTTCAGGTTAATAGGGAGACCCAAGGAGAGGGAAAGAGGGGGATGAGAACTGGATGGTGGGACAGTCAGAACACACCAACATTTATTCGATTCATTGCCTTATATTGGCATGGTTTGTGGCACCCCAAAACAATTACAATAGTAACATCACAAATACTGATCACAGATCACCATAGCAGATATAACAGTGAAAAAGGTTGAAATATTCCAAGACTTACCGAAATACGGTACAGACACAAAGTGAGCACAGAATGCTTTGAAAAATGGTACCAATAGACTTGCATGATGCAGGGTTGCCACATTCAGTTTGTAAGAAAGCACATTATTATCTGTGAAGCACAATAAAAAATGAAATGAAACAGGGTGTACCTCTACTCTAAGAAAAGAACTATCAACCTGGAATCTAGATCCTGGAACTACGTATTTCAAAAATAAAGGAGAAATAAACACTTTCCGATATTAAACAACAACAACAACAACAACAAAAAACTGAAGCAGAATAAAATGAAGCACAATAAAATGAGATATATTTTCAGCTGAACCATTTGAAACTAAGCTATGGACATTATGACATTTTACCCCTAAACATGTCACATGCATCTCCTAAAGTTAAGGACATTTTCTTACATAGCCAAAATGCTGTTACTGTTACTTTTCTTAGGTGTGATAATTCTTTAGTATACTCTAATATCCATATTTACATCTCATTCATACTGAATTGTCAATTTGGTTTGTAGCCATACCCACTAAATCAGGATCCCATCAAAGTTTATTCATTGCATTTAGTTAAGTCTTTTTGATCTCTTCTAATCTAGAGCAGGCTCACCTCTTCTCCCCTTTAAAAATGACAATGATTTTTTTATAAGACAGTTTGTCTTATAAAGTGACTCATATTCTCAATTTGTCAGATTTTTTTCCCCCTCATAATGTTGTATAGCTTGTTCTGTGAAGCTTAAACTAGGTTTAAAGGGTTGGTTAGTTTTAATTTAAACATTTTGGGCAAGAATACCTAATAAGTGATTGTATATATTTTATATGCCTCCCGTTAGGAGATGTACACTGTGCAGTACCATTATTTGTGATGCTAAGTTGGATTGGTTGGTTGAGGGGAGTAAGGTGAGGTGTATTTTCCCACTGCAGTCAGCAAGTAATCTGTGGCATGATAAATTAGTACTGTAGTGCTAGCTTGTTTTCCAGTGATAGTTGTAGTATCTTACCTAATAGTTGTAGTATCTTTTGCTGATCCTTGTCAGGCTTTTAAATTTCAGTGTTAATAAATGTTTGTTGGTCTATAGATGTAAACAAATCACAGGAATTTAAAAAAATCCTATCTGCTAGTTTATTCAGAATCTTGATTTTGTGGATTTTAAAGATTTTAACAAAGAATTCAAAATATCCTTTGTTATGAATTTTATAATAAATCTGGCTTGAGAAAAATGGGAATAACTCAATGCTGGTCTTATGTACTCTTAAGAAGGCATTTAAATTTTTCTTAGATAACATCTACTGCATAGGAATAGCCAGAAATATAAAGGAAGGGTGGAACTACTAAAATACATTTTGGGAAAATTGTCTGTGTTCTGATAAAATGGCAGGAGCACTGGAATGAGAGTCAGATGATCATTCTTACCATTAGTTGAAGTTCAAGAATTATAATTTTTTGAGCTGGGCTGTGTGGTGCATGCCTCCGCTACTCAGGAGGCTGGAGTGGGAGGATCCCTTGAGCCCAGGAGTTGGAAGGTATCCTGGGCAACATAGCAAGACCCTGTATAAAAAATCAGGACAAAAAGAGTGATACATTTTTAAACTTCACTGCATGTTCTTATTTCATTATGATTGCATTAATAAACATTATGAGTAAAGAATGAATTTGTGATAATGAGGTATGTTGGTTAAGTTTAGAAGTGAACCGTATTTTTCTGAAGCCAGGTATAAGCAAATCAAGTGTATGTAATACAAAGTTGAATTTATTTCTCAACTCACTAATTAACCAACATTTAGTAGGTGATTGTTTTAAAGAAGGTTTCATAATAGGATTTTCTTAAGTAGCACATTCTCTCATTAAAAATGTGATTTAATTAATGAAACAGTTTACATGAAGTTTTACTACACATCTCTTGTCAATCAGGATGAATCATACACAGGGAAATAAAAAATCTTTTATTCTCAAAGTGTTGTGTGAGATATATCTATATAGCTATATCTACACACACTTAACAAGAAGTGTTACTTTTGTCTTTTGTCTTGGATATCCCTGGGATTTATTTGGAAGGTTGGTTGACTATATTTCTCTTGGTAGTTAATCACATAGTTGCTTTGTAGTATCTCTTGTATTGTTGCCTTTATTGTTACTTAACTCTTAGATTAAAGAGTTAGCATTAGGCCTTAACTCTTACTTTGTTGTTGTTGTTGTTTATACCTTGTCTTCTCAACTGGTAGGAGGATAGGGATAGAATCTTTAGATTCCCTGCTGTAACTAGCATATGGGTTTTCTTACAAGTGCTCAACAGTTACTTGTTTGTAGTACCATACATTTTAAAAACACTGTGAGGTTTATACACTTTGGAATTTTTTCTGAAGGAAATTTTTTTTCCCATTTGTGTGGTTAGTCATTTAGTGTGGACTTTAATAATGACAAATTAAAAGAATACTTTAAGATATTTTGTCAGTATTCTTTGGATCATTCTCAAATTAGGTCCCCTTATTGTTACTGAGAATGCTCCTAGAGCACTCTGTGCACACTTACCTCTACCATTGTACTTGCCATATTGCACTATAATCATCGCTGTGTCCTTCAGTAGTAAGTTAGCTCATCAAGGACAGAGGCAGTGTTTTGTTGTTGGGTACTCCCAACACGTAGCACAGTGCAGACAGCAGGGATCTCCTTTTGTAGTGCTGTAAGATTACTTAAAAGGTGATGCCTCCCCAAATCAATGATGATTTATAGAAGTTTTGTTTTGAAATTACTGTGTAATTCATTGAGTACCTACTGTGTACCGGAGTGAGGATGGTATTTCCAGAAGGCCTTGAAGAGTCATCAACAGTTGAATTAAGTTAACAAACCTTGTACATTAACTGACTGTGCTCATAAATGTGCATTGAAAAAACTTAAAAATATAGAAAAGATAAAGAAAATAAAGGTAGTGAATAGCTAAGACTATGAGCTTGGGATTTAGACCTGAATGTGAGTCTCAGCTCCACTGTTTAACCTTTCTAAGCCCCACTTCTCTGTAAAATTTGGGTATAATGTCTTACTCATAGGTTTTTTTTATTTTTATTTTTTTATGAGGTTTAAATGAGGTAGTATGTTTAGGACAATGCCTAGCATATAGTAAGTGTTCCAAAAACATTACCAGTTATTGTAAAAATCTCTCATCCACATAGATTGTGTCTGTTTTGATGTGCAAAGAAGCTCTCTAATGTGATTGGGAGGTAGTATTTATTAAATTTTAAAGTTATTAATATAAGGGGAATTAAAATGATACATTTTACCTTAAATATTTTGTTTTGTTTAAGAATACAATGAGGCTGGGCACCGTGGCTCATGCGTGTAATCCCAACCCTTTGGGAGGCCAAGATGGGTGGATCGCTTGAGCCCAGCCTAGGTGTCTCTTCAAACAAAAACCAAAAAAATTAGCCAGGCACGGTGACATACGCCAGTAGTTCCAGCTACGCCAAAGGCTGGTGGGAGGATTGCTTGAGCCTGAGAGGTCAAGGCTACAGTGAGGAGTGATCATGCTACTGCTTTCCATTCTGGGTAACAGAGTGAGACCCCATCTCAGAAACAGAAAAACCCAGAAAACAATCAAACACACAAAAAACTATATAGATGTAAAGCAGTCTGACTATATGCTCCATCTAGAGATGTATGATTTTCCTCCTAGACTTTGACAGTTGATTCATCTATACCTGATTTAACATTTTTTTTGTTAACTAGCTGTTGAGTCTTTCTAAATATTTAGTTTCATTTTTATAGAAGCAACTCTTCATATTTACAGTTTCATTGATTTATGTAATATTTAATCAGAATTTTATAACATACTGTATGTTATAAACTGTAAATTATTATAACTAGTATATAAATATAATTCCTGGTAAGTTGATGGGAGCATAAACCAGTAGGTTTGATAAAAAGCTTGACTAGTGGTAAATGTTCAGTAATTTATTAGAATGGAGAGTGCTGGTTAATTTGCCAATTTAGTTTCTTAAGGATGTTAGATAAGATAAAATAGTGTTGTCTTGCCTTCTAGTATCTCTTAGTATATGAAAGTATTATACAGATACTGGCCGGGCACAGTGGCTTACACCTGTAATCCCAGCACTTTGGGAGGCTGAGGCGGGCAGATCACAAGGTCAGGAGTTCAAGACTAGCCTGGCCAACATGGCAAAACCCTGTCTTTACTAAACATAAAAAAATTAGCTGGGCGTGGTGGCAGGTGCCTTTAATTGTAGCTGTTCAGAAGGCTGAGGCAGAAGAATTGCTTGAACCCAGGAGTCGAAGGTTGTAGTGGGCCAAGATCGTGCCATTGCACTTCAGTCTGGGCCACAAGAGCAAGACTTCATCTCAAAATAAAAAAAAAAACAACAACAGTAAAGACAGTATTATACAGATATTTAAACAAAGGATTCATCACTACATAATAATAACTCAGTTATGTTTCAGCTCTTTCAAGTATTTAAAATTTGTACCTTTGGTTTTTCTTTGTGTTCTGGTTCCTTGAGGACGTGTGGTTTTTTAGATCTCCATTTTCCATGTCTGTCATCTTCTCTCGGTATCTTTGCATTCTAGTAAAGCTTCTTAAGTTTGACCTCTATAGCCACATCAGCAGTTCTTTTCTTTATACCCTCTAGTATCTATTAAAAATATTTTTTGTTTCACAGTTTTTGTTGTTTTTTGTTTGTTTTGAGACAAACTCTCTCTGTTGTTCAGGCTGGAAGGCAGTGATATGATCTCAGCTCACTGGAACCTCTGGCTCCTGGGCAAGTATTTTATTCTGCAGTTGAATCTGTATTATCTTGGCAGTCCTAGATTTCATTTATTTCCTTTTTCATGTTGTCTTTGTTTTGCACCTCAGCCTAGTCTCCCATTTGGCTTTCTCTTCCTGTTTTATAAAGACATGTCTTCTGGCATTGAGGATATCATACAATTTCTTACACATTTCAAACTGTATCTTAGGAGGGAGGAGAAGTAATATTTGATTGTCTGCTATGTGCCAGAAAATTCACATTACTTTTTTAAACATCTTGATAACTACGGTGTATCATATTTTCCTGATTTTACAGGTAAGGTTCAGAGTTACATAGTGCAGTTGGGATTTTGTGTGGCTCTTCCAGTTAGCACAAAGGTTTCTAACCTTCCTCCTGCCTCCACATTGCTCGTATTCTCATTATATTCATCATTCTCTATGATAAATATATGTACTGGAATATATATTCTGTGATGAATATGTGCACTGGAATCTTCTGGGGGTAGGGCCAATATACTTTTTAAAAAACCCGCTCAAATTTAGATACTATTCTCATCACACATCTTTTATAATTGCTAAGTTAGAGTTCTGATAAATATTTGGGTAAACTTGAATTATTTCTTTATTTGTATTATGTATCCTTTTCAGTGGGATGACAATAAACTTGTCTATTTTAAATAAATTCATACAAGTGGATTCATTTTTCTGATCTCTAGGAGAAGTAAAAATATGGGAGCGTTTAATGTCCATAATTTATTTCAATTTCTTGAAATGAATAGAGTGAACATTGGGTATTTTCCGTGTGATTTCTTTCTTTTCCTTCCTTCCGTCCTTCCTTCCTTCCTTCCTCCCTCCCTTCCTCCCCTTCCTCCCCTTCCTTCCCTTCCTTCCTCCCTTTCTCTTTCTTTTATTTTCTTTCTTTTTTTTTTTTTTTTTTTGAGGCAGGATTTCCCTGTATTATTCAGGCTGGAGTGCAGTGGCAGGATCACTGTTTACTGTAGCCTCGACCTCCCAGGCTCAAGCCATCCTCCCACCTCAGCTTCCTGAGTAGCCGAGACTACAAGCACACTTTTACACCCAACTAATTTTTAAATTTTTGTAGAGACAGGGCCTCTATATTGCTCAGACTAGTCTTGAACTCCTGGACTCGAGTGATCCTCCTGCCTCAGCTTTCCATAGTACTGGGATTGTAGCTATGAGCCACCACACCCGGCATCAGCATGATATTTAACTAGTTTTAGACTGTCTATCATTCTCAGTAGGCTAAGAACAAAAACCCCAATATGTCAGTGGCTTAAAAAGACAAAAGGTGTATGTTTTGCTCATGCCATGTATTAATTGAGGGTCAGCTGGGGGCTCAGCTCAACATTTTTGCCATCCTTACTTTGGGTCCCACTTTGGGATCTCACTTGGGAGCAGCCATTGTATAGAACATTACTGGTTAATTAGGACAGAGGGAGAAGAGACTATATCAAACTACACTCTGGCTTTTAAAGCTTTTTACCTGGAAGAAACATTCACCACTTGCACCCACCAGCTCTGGCCAAAGGACGATTCTTGGCTGTACTTGGGATATAAACAGGATGGGGAAATCAATCTTTCCATATGCTCAGAAGGATAAAAACAAGTATTTGTGAACAGCCCTCCCACGGAGACAGTGTTTTCTGTGGAAAAGTTTTTTGAAAATTATTTTTGAAAATTATTACATGGAAGCCAATGGGAAAAATGTGAGTCAATACTATGTCTTATTAGTCTTTGGGAAGAGATCTCCAATCTAAGATGAAGTCAGTTTTTACTTGTTTCTGGGAAGAGAGAAGATGAGTGTAGAATAAAGTAGAAGACATGGTTTCTGTATTTGAGATTATTGTAGTCTAATGGCAGGGAGCACATGTGAAAATATGGAATAGTAAGGAAACTCTTCTGTGAGGTAGTATCCTTTCCAGAAAGTAACTGTTCGGATAAGTGGAGAGATGGCAGGTGCTGTCATTCCAGTGTAGGTAGGGTTAGGTGATAATCTATGTGAAATGCCTAGCACATCGTCTGACAGTCCACAGATGATCATTCTTTTCCATTATCATTTATAGATGGAAAGATGACCTGGTGAAGAGGACAGGGAGGGCTTAAGCTCGGCCCTTAAAAGATGGTTTGGACAAGTAGAAAAAAAGAAGCATTTCAGACAGCACAGAGACAAAAAAGTAGCTATCAATCAGGCACATGCAACACTTCATAGTACAGCTCAGAAACTCTTGACTCCTACTCTTTGCTGCTTTTGATTATCTATTAGCAGCTTTTGGTTATTGGAATGGTTTCCTGGGTAAGTTGTTTTGAGATGCAAATTAGGAGTAAGATTTACTAAAGAGGAGAGGGAGATGGGCATTCAAGGGATGAGCAGAAATCAAGGACCAGGAAGGGGGCTCTATTAATAGCAAGTCCTTTGAGAAAAGCAGATAGGTTAGATTGACTGAAATAGATGTGTGCTATACTGTATTTGTTGTATTTGACCGGAGCGTAGAAAGTTACCACAAGACAAAAGTATGCCAGATTGCAGGGTCATTTATTATGCTGCGACCACAGAGGACTCACGTCTCTCCAACCTGTGGTGCCAAAAGGAGGGTGCCATGATTTTTTATACCCGAAAAACCACCTTGGGAGTGGGGGTGAGGGGCGGGGATGGGGATGATAAGGTTTCGGACATTTCAAGGGCTAGGGGGTTCTGTGATTCACCTCCCGGGTGGAGACAAGGGCGGGGGTCTCCGGACATTCCAAGGGCTAGGGGATTCTGTGATTCACCTCAGTGGTTTACAGAAGTCAAGATATACATTTGTTTACACATCACAGATTTTAGCAGTTACTGATAAGAAAAGGTAAGCAGCTTTACATAGTTTTGAAGAACAAACTAGCAGTTCTATTTACAGAGGCCAAGGACAGCAGTTATTGTAAGGAGAATGGGGCAGCCATTTCAACTTATCTAAAAACAGTTTTGCATTTTATAAAATAGTTTTGCTCCAGTTCTGGCTCTAGGCCAGCACAATATCACATATTAATATTTTATGGTTTTAAGGAGAGTCAGTTTGTGATTTGTTTATTTAAGATGTTTGGTAATACGCTAGTTATGTGCAAAGTGCTGTTAGGTGCTGTGGGAGATAAGTGATACCTAAGTAATGTTTCCTGGCTCATGCCTATAATAGCAGTACTTTGGAGGCTGAGACAGGAGATCACTTGAGGTCAGGGGTTCAAGATCAGCCTGGGAAACATAGCAAGACCATGTCTCTACTAAAAATTGAAAAGTTAGCCAGGCATAGTGGTGTGTTGTAGTTCTAGCTACTCAGGAGGCTGAGGTAGGAGGATTGCTTGAGGCAGGCTAGGTGACAGAGTGAGACTCTATCTCTAAAATAAGTAAGTAAATACATTTTTAAAAAGTAATGTTTCCCGTCCTTGAGGATCTTCCCGTATAATGAAGACAACCAGGTACACAAATAACATTTTTACAAAGCGTGGGATGAAGGGGATTACAGGAATTGATTTAAAGAGAATTGGCTAGTCTTGTGTTTTTTGTTGGAGTTTGAGGTTTCTAGCACCATGTGCTGACTTCAAAATTCTGACTGAAAAGTACTATGTTTGGTATCATTGGGGAGTTTTGCAATAGAAAGTGTTAAACACCTACCAGCAAAATATGAATATTTTGTTCAATATGACCTAATTTTGACTGAAGTCTTGGTCATAGTTTTATTATATTAATAAAGTATTAAGGTATAAGTTCTGTTTACTTTGGAAGGATTTTTAATTTTTAGATTTTAACATTTTGTCATTTTAAAAATCAAGATTGGTTAGGAAAACATATTGGCACACAGCAAGCATGTGTGTTAAATGGTGGTTGAAAAAATAAACAATAAGAGGCAGTATAATACACAGTCGTCCCTTGGTATCTGTGGGGGATTGGTTCTAGAACCTCGACTCCCACAAATACCAAAATCCCGAGATGCTCACGTCTCTCATATAAAATGGTGTAGTATCTGCATGCGACCTACACACATCCTTCCGTATACTTTAAATTGTCTCTTGATTACTGGTAATGCCTACTACAATGTAAGTGCTATGTAAATTGTTACATTGCATTTTTTTGTTGTTTTTTTTTTTACTGATGCATTTTTTTTTAATTAAATTTTTTTTTTTATCTCGTTGGTTGAATCCACACATGCAGAATGTGCAGATAGGGAGGTCCAGCTGTAGTGTGTAAAAGTGGATTCTGCCCAGGATTGGGCTCAGATCCTGAACGGTTGGCTATTTTAGCTATTTTTAAAATGTTCACTGTGCTCTGGTATTGTTCTAAGTGTTTTAAAATAATATTTAAAGCTTGTAGCAATCATATAAAGTAGATACAGTTATCTCCATTTTACAGAGGAAACATGGCACAGAGAGGGAGAGCCGTTATTGCTAATTATCGTCCATAAACAGTTGACTGATGTTTTTGGTAAGCCAATTATGGGTTGTTGCCTTTTTTCTAATGTCTGATAGCAGTATCAGGGTCAACAATTGGAGTGCAGATTTGAGAATTTTTTTTAAGTCTAAATTTGTTCTAACCACTACCTTCTTTCCTCTTTAAAATAATCTAATATAGAAAAAAATAAGGTTTGTAAACGTTTGTAAACGTTTAAAACAAATTCCCCAGCATTCTCAGTATTGAGAACTAAATGGAGTTGGGGGAACCCCTAAGTGTATATCAAATTAATTTTGTTTAACAAACATTTGCATAATTACTACTATATGCCAGGCTCTTTCTAAGCATTTAACATACATTAACTTGTTTAATTCCCATAGCAATCTTGAGATGCTATTGTGCCATGAATCTCCGTGATACAAGGAAATCAAGGCAAAGAAAGATTAAATCATTTGCCTGAGGTCACACACCTGGTAAGTGGAAAATATGAATTTTAGTCCCAAGCAATCTGCTTCCACAATCTGAGCTCTGCTTGCTGTCTTTATTTTTGTACGTAACATGACCCATTGAGAGAGAAAGAGTGGACAGGCAAGAAGGGATCTGTTAAAAATGACAAATACATTGTCTGTGTAATACCTTAAAAAGGAGAAAAATCAGAATTTGCTGTTTAGAGTTAAATATTGCCTGTAACACTGGGCTCTTTGGAGGAAGAGCTAGGGAACTGACATCTGTTAAATAAGAATCTCTATGTCAGGTATTTGTGTTTGGTGTTACATATTATCTTATTCAGCACTTAAAGCAAACCTGTCAGGTAGTCTCTTCTATCCTCATTTTGTAAGCAACGACATGGGTTTGTAATAGCCGAGAGTCACCTATAACTACTGCTAGGTTTTGAACCCAGGTAGATTTTTTTTTTTTTTTTTTTTTTTTTTAAACGGAGTTTCACTCTTGTAACCCAGGCTGGAGTGCAATGGCGCAATCTCGGCTCACCGCAACCTCCGCCTCTTGGGTTCAGGCAATTCTCCTGCCTCAACCTCCTGAGCAGCTGGGATTACAGGCATGCGCCACCATGCCCAGCTAATGTTTTGTATTTTTAGTAGAGATGGGGTTTCACCATGTTGACCAGGATGGTCTCGACCTCTTGACCTCGTGATCCACCCGCCTCGGCCTCCCAAAGTGCTGGGATTACAGGCTTGAGCCACCATGCCCGGCTCCAGGTAGGTTTTCGTGTGACTCTAAAACATTCTAAAAAACTATTAATACTTTGCATCCTAAGAAAATATCAAAAACTCAAATTTATTTGCCAAATAAGCTACACATTCTTTTGAAATACTAATTCAAGAAATGATAAAACATTTTATCAACTAAAAGACCTTTAAAAAATTTGATAAGAGAAAGGAAGCAAAGACATCTCAAATATGGTAATTACTAGGACCACAGGGACCACTAGATGGAAATTAGATTTTTCTGTGCTTTTCTGAGGATGTGCAGGCCTGTTTACAAATGACTGTTACTTTCTGTGGAGTGTGATCATTCAACCAATTTGAGATTACCTATGTGATATGGCTATTAAGTTATGAAAACTAAATTTATTGCATCTATGGAAGTATTATTTCCTTTATTCATTCTAGGAGGCTCTATATTGTTGCTCTTATAGCATTAAAATGTTGGGAGAACACTTTTAAAATTTCCTTTAAATTTGAATTTTATATGGTTTTGAGTAAATAATATGGTGCAAAATTCAAAATACTTGAAAAGATACACAGTGAAAGGTCTTAAAACCCTCTCCTCAGTTCCCTCTACCTGCAGCCACCCAATTTTTCTCAGAAGTGACGAATGTTACAAGGGAAATACTTCTTTGAAATTATCTTCAGAATTTTTGAATACTTGCAATTAGGATATATCTAACCAGTTATGACAGATTTGACTTTATTTTTAGAAAGTCAGTTCATTTACAGTCTGGCATATAAAGGAATAATCAGTTTAAGTAATATCGTTTTTAAAAATCAAAAGCAAGTATGTCTGCAGGGTAATGAGATTTGTGGTGTGATTCATAAATTGGCCTAAAATCAGGGATCAGAGTTGCAAAGCTAGTAGCATTAAAGAATAAATTTTTAAAATAACTTGATTGAGATAACTAACATACAATAAACTGCACATTTGAAGTATATAATCATGGTAAATTTTGACATATATATGTAAAACTGTCAAACTGTCACCCCTAGTTTTGGCATTTATAAATGAGGTAGTGAGCTTATTCATCGTCTCTGAAAGTTTGTTCAGGTGTTTTTGTGATTCCTCATTATCTTGCCTCTATCCATTTTTCCTAGATAACCAATGATCTGCCTTTTTTTTTTTTTTTAAACCAGTTATCTGCTTTCTGTTACCATAAATTTGTTTGCCTTTTCTAGAATTTCATATAAATGGGGTCATGCAGTGTACATGTTTTTGAATTGGGGAAGAGTCTGGCTTTTTCACTCAGTATAATTATTTTGAGATTCATCCATATTGTTGCATGTATAAATAGTTTGTTTCTCTTTATTGCTGAATATTATTTATTTCACTGTCTAGCTATACCACAATTTGTTTAACCATTTACCTGGTGACATTTGGGTTTCCACTTTTGGACTATTACAGATAAATCTGCTAAGAACATCTGTGTACAAGTATATTTGTGTGGATATATGCTTTCATTTTTCCTGAGTAAATACCTTGGCATTGAATAGGTGGGTCGTGTGGTAGGTGTATTAGTCCATTCTCACACTACTATAATGAAATACCTGAGACTAGATAATGTATACAGAAAAGAGGTTTAATTGGATTACAGTTCTGCAGGCTTTACAGAAAGAATGATTTTGGCATCTGCTCAGCTTCTGAGGAGGCCTCAGGAAACTTAAAATCATGGTGGAGGGCGAAGAGGGAGCCAGCACTTCACGTGGCCAGAGCTGGAGGAAGTGCAGGGGAGGTGCCACACACTTTTAAAACATCCAGAACTCAAGAACACCATCAGGAGAACAGCAGTAGGGGGATGGTGCTAAACCATTAGAAACCACCCTCATGATGCAGTCACCTCCCACCAGCTGCAGCGTTGGAACTTATATGTCAACATAAGATTTGGGTAGGGACACAGGTTTAAACCATATCAGGTGTATGTTTACCTTTGTAAAAAGTTGCCGAACATTTCTAAAGTGACTATACCATTTGACACTCTCACCAATGCAGTGTATGGTGTTTTAGTTGTACAGCATCCTTGCCAACAGATGGCCAGTCTTCCAAAATCTCATTTTGTTTTTTTCTCTCTTTGAAGGTGTAAAGGAGGGAAGTTTATTTTTTATTATTATTTTTTTTTTTTAGCAGTTTTAGGTTTATAGAAAGATGAAGTGGAAAGTAGAGAGTTCCCATATGTACTGTCATCCTCCTAACTCCCCTCGTAGTTTCCCCTGTTATTAATATCTTGGATTAGTGTCGTACGTTTGTTATGGGTGATGAGCCAATAATGAAGCATTATTGTAAACCAAAGTCCATAGTTTACATTAGAATTAACTGTTGTACATTCTGTGGCTTTTGACAAATGAAGTACAATGATGTGTATCTGCTATTACAATATCATACAAAATTATTTCATTGCCCTAAAGATCCTCTGTGGTTCACCTGTTTATCCCTGCTCCCCTCCTCCTGAACACTAGGCAGCCACTGATCTTTTGTCTCCATAGTTTTGCCTTTTCTGGAGTGTTACATAGTTGGACTCAGTAGTTTGTAGCCCCCCCTTTTATTTTTTTAAGACAGAGTCTTGCTTTGTTACCCAGGATGGAGTGCAGTGGTGGGATCTTGGCTCACTGCAACCTCTGCCTCCAGGGTTCAAGCAATTCTCCTGCTTCAGCCACCCAAGTAGCTGGGACTACAGGCATGCACCATCACGGCTGGCTAATTTTGGTATTTTTAGTAGAGATGAGTTTTGCCATATTGGCCAGGTTGGCTTCAAACTCCTGGCCTCAGGTGATCTACCTGCCTTGGCCTCCCAAAATGCTGTGAGATTACAGGTGTGAGCTACTGTGCCCAGCCTCAGATTGGCTTCTTTCATTTAGTAATAAGCATTAAAGATTTCTTCATGTCTTTTCTGTGACTTGATAGTTCTTAATATTTCATTGTATCACTTTCTTAAGGACATCTTACTTCCAAGTTTTGACAATTATGAATAAAGCTGCTAGTACAATACATGCGCAGGTTTTGTGTAGTTGTAACTTTTTGACTCATTTGGGTAAATATCAAGTATGATTACTGGTTCATATGGTAAGAATATGTTTAGTTTTATAAGAAACTACTAAACTTTCCAAAGTGGTTGTACCATTTGATATTCTCAACAGTAGTGCATGAGCATTGTAGTTGCACAGCATCCTTGACAACACTTTGGATGACTAGTCTTTTGTAATCTTGTGGTTTTGATTTGCATTTCCGTAATGACTAATGATACTGAGTATCTTACTGAGCATGGCTTTATTTGCCATCCTTATGTCTTTTGTTGAAGTGCCTGTCCTAATCTTATGTTTGTCTTTTTTTGTTGTGTTGTAAGAGTACTTTACATGTTCTAGATGCAAATATTTTGTCAGGTATGTGTTTAGTACATATTTTCTCCTAGTCTATGGCTTGTGTTTTTATTTTTTTATGGTGTTTTTAGAGGGCAAACATTTTTAATTTTTGAAGTTCAGTGCATTTTTTTCTAAGATTTGTATTGTACTTTCGTTCTTCAAAAGATGCCATTTAAAAAGTGCAAAGAAATCTTTGCCAAACTTAAGGTAACCATAATTTTTTTCTACCAGTTTTATAGTTTTAGCTCTTATATGTAGGTTTATGATCTGTTCTGAGTTAGTTTTTGTATGCTATGAGGTAAAGGCTGAGGTATCCATCTGTCGTACCATAATGGATAGAAAAGATTATCCTTTCCCCATTGAATAACATTATCCCTTTAAAAAAATTAACTGGCCAATATATATGGGTCTGTTTCTAGATAATCTGTTTCATTAACCATTTGTCTACCTTTATGCCATTAACACGCTGTCTTGATTATTGTAGCTTTATAAGTCTTGAAGTTACGTAGTTTCTCTTTCTTCTTTTTCAAACTTGTTTTATAATTTCTAGGTCCTTCACATTTCCTATTCTGTTCTGTTCTGTTATATTCTATTTTTTGATATTCAACAGAGTCTCCCTCCCTTGCCCAGGCTGGAGTGCAGTGGCGTGATCATTGCTCACTGCAGCTTCAAACTCCTGTGCTCAGGGATCCCCCTGCTTCAGCTTCCTGGGTAGTTGGGACTACAGGAACATGCCACCATGCCCAGCTGATTTTTAAATTTTAATTTTTAATTTTTTTTGTAGATAAGAATTCTTGCTATGTTGCCCAGGCTGTCAGTGTAAGTGTTACAGTCTGCTTTTCGGTCTTCACAGTGTTGCCTCCCATGCTATTTGAGATTTCATTGAATCTGTTTGTCAACATGGAGTGAATTGCCATCGTAACAACATTGAGTCTTCTGATCCACGAACATGGCATTTTGCTCAATTTATGGGTAGTTAAACATCTTGCCGTTGTTTTGTCAAACAACTTTTGAAAAAATGTCTGTCTGTGTCCTTTGCCCATGTTTTAATGGGATCATTATTTTATTTGTGTGTGTGTGAATTTTCTGAATTCCTTGTAAATTCCGGATATTAGTCCCTATTGGATGTATAGTTTGCAAATATTTTCTCCCACTCTGTAGGTTGTCTGTTTACTCTGTTGATTATTTCTTTTGTGTAGAAGCTTTTTAGTTCAACTATGTCCCATTTGTCTATTTTTGTTTTCATTGCCTTTGCTTTTGAGGTTTTAGTCACAAATTCTTTGCCTAGACCAATGTCCAAAAGAGTTTTCCTTAGGTTTTCTTTTAGTAGTTTGATAATTTCACATCTTACATTTAGGTCCTTAATCTATCTGGAGTTGATTTTTGTACATGGTAAGACATAACTGTTCAGTTTCATTCTTCTACATGTGATAGTTCAATTTCCCCAGCACTATAGTTGAAGAATTACACCCCACTTTGGGATGCCAAAGTGGGAGGATCACCTGAGGCCAAGAGTTTGCAACCAGCATGAGCAACAATAATACACTGTCTTTAAAACTAAAAATAAAAAATTAGCCTAAGCTAGGCTCACATGTTCTTTAGTATTTTTTAGCAATAAATGATTTTTAAATTGAGCTATGTACATTTTTTAGACATAATGCCATTGCACACATAATAAGACTATAGTATATTATAAATATAACTTTATATGGACTGTGAAACTAAAAAAAAAGAAATGCATTTTGTAAGGCTGTAGCTGCCATAGACAGTGATCATTCTTCTGATCGATCAGAACAAAGTAAGTTGAAAACCTTCTGGAAAGGATTCATCATTCTAAGTGCCATTAACATTGGTGATTCATGGGAGGAGGTCAAAAAATCAGCATTAACAGGAGTTTGAAAGAAGCTCATTTCAGCCCTCATGAACAACTTTGAGGGGTTCACGATTTCAGTGGAGGAAGTAGCTACATATTTTGTGGAAACAGCAAGAGAACTAGAATTACAAGTGGAGCCTGAAAATGAGACCGAATTGCTGCAATCTCATAATAAAACTTGAATGGATGAGAAGTTGCCCCATGTGGATAAGCAAACAAAGTGGCTTCTTGAGATGGAATTTGCTCCTGGCGAAGATGCCCTGAACATTGTTGAAATGAAAGCAAAAGATTTAGAATGTTGCATAAAATTAGGTGGTAAAGCATCATTTAGCAACTCAGTCGTTAAAGGGTTTGGGAGGATTCATTCCAATTTTGAAAAAACTTATGTGTTGGGTAAAATGTTATTAAATAGCATTGAATCTAGAGCAGAATCTTTCATGAAAGGAGATGTCAGTTGACACGGCAGACTTCACTGTTGTCTTGTTTTAAGAATTACCCCAGTCACCCCAACCTTCAGCAGCCACCACTATCCTTTGTTCTTTAGCATTCTTTTAGCAATACATAATTTTTAAGGAAGGTATATACATTCGTTTTTTAGACATAATGCCATTGCATACTTAATAGACTACACAGTTTTGTAAACATAACTTTTATATGCACTGGGAAACAAACTATTGTGATATTTGCCTTATTGCTGTCATCTGTAACTGAACCCTCAATATCTCTGAGGTGTGCCTTTACTTTAATGGTGTTGTTTTCTGTCTTCTGGCTTGCGTTATTCCTGATGAGAAAGTCTGCTGTCATCCTGTTGTTATTTCTGTGTGTATAATATGTCTTTTAAGCAGTTTGTGATGCACCTTGGTAAAGTGTTTTTCAAGTTTTTTGTGCCTTGGATTCATTGAGAGTTTTGTATCTATGGGTTTGTAGTTTCTGTCAAATTTCAAACAATTATGGCATTTCTTCAAGTATACATTCTATCTGACCCTGCTGTCATTTAGGGACTTCCGTTGAATGTATATTAGGCTTCTTTCAGCTTGTCTTAGTGCCCACTTACACTCTCTTCATTTTTTGTAGTTATCTTTTACTTTTTATCATTTGTATTGTGTTTACTAATCTTTTTCTCCAATGTCTGATTTACTGTCATTTATTTCATTCAGTGTAATTTTTATCTTAGGCATTGTGTTTTTTATCTGTAAGCATTTCATTTAAAAAGCATCTTCCATGCCTCTATTTAACATCTTCCCTCTATCTCCTTGAACATATGGAATATAGTTGTGACGTCTATACTGATTCTATCATTTGTGTCATATCTGGATCTGTTGTTATTAGTTGATTGGCTCACATTTTCCTGCCTCTCTTCATATTTGGTACTTTTTGATTTAATACCGTATGTTATGAATTCTACCTTGTTGAGCACTGGACACTTTTGCATTCTTACATGTTTTGGGAGGCAGTTAAATTACTTGGAAACAGATCCTTTGCGCCTTGCTGTTAAGTTTCATTAGGTAGAACCAGAGCAGCATTTAGTTTAGCATAATTTTTTTCTACTTTGAGACCACACCCTTCTGAGTACGCTACCCAGTGTCCTGTCAGTTTTGAGGTTTCCAGTCTGGCAATCGTGATGAAATCTTATATGTGAAAGAGATAAAATCAGGGAGTCATTGCCAGATCCTCATTTCAATACTTCACTAAATTAGGAAGCATGCCTGGCTATGTGTAATAAATACAAGGGGTTACCAAATAAGGGATTTATTTTTATCATATGATCATTCAGAAGACTCAAGGTGGTCATCATGTACTCTTTTTTTTTTAAAGGTACTGCTTTGCCATCCTAAGCATGTGGCCAAGGATTAAAATGTCTAACAAATAGTTTTATATAATTTGGAATTTGAAGCTTAGCTCTGTTTAGATTGAAGATATAGATTTGAGGGTTTGTTTATAGGTGATATTTCTTGAAGACACTCAATAGAATGAAAAGAGCAGTAGTGTGAGAATGAAACTTCAAATGACACTGGCATTTGACAGCCAGGCAAGGAAGAAGAGATTCTGAGGCATATACTAAGGTGAGATTGTGGGAAGTGGGGTGGAGAATGGAGAATCGTGAGAGCACAATTGCCTTGGAAGCAGGAATGGATATTTATGTTTTTACCCTACCAGTATTTAAACAGCCTTTTTTTTTTTTTTTTTTTTTTTGTGGTGGTGGGGTTAGGGTCATCCATTGTGTTAGTCTTGGTGGAAATAGCAGTGTTTTGTAGTATAACCTTAACTGTAGTAGAGTATAACATTAAGAGGTAGGGAAGTTGGTGGGGCACAGTGTCTCATGTCTGTAATCCTAGCACTGTAGGGTGTCAAGGCAAGGCAGGTAGATCGCTTGAGCCCAGGAGTTTAAGACCAGCCTGAGCAACATAGCAAAACCGTGACTCTCCAGAAAATACAAAAATTTGCTGGGCATGGTTGCGCATACTTACAGTACCAGTTACTTGGGAGGCTGAGGTGGTAGGATCACTTGAGCCTAGGAGTTCAAGGCTGCAGTGAGCCATGATTGTGCCACTGCACTCCAGCCTGGGTGACAGAGCAAGACCCTGTCTCGGGGGAAAAAAAAAAAAAAAAGAAGTAGGGAAGTCAAGATTATATGAAGTAAGCCATGGCAAGGACTTTGGAATTTATTCAAAGTGTTACGAGAAACTACCAATACTTTCTGAGAGAGCATTAACATTCTCTGACTTTTCTTTTTAAAAGGATGATCCTTATTGCTGTATAGAAAATGAGTTATGTTAGAGTTTGGAGTAAAATCAGGTTGATCAGATAAGAAATTATTTCAGTAATCCATGCAAGAGATGATTATGACTTGGAGTAGTGATAGAGGTATATAGTTTTAAGGAAACACTAATGGAATTTGCTGATGGATTGGAATATGAGGTGAGAGCATGAGAGGAATCAAGGCTATCTCAAAATGTTTGTTTTGAGCAGTTGGAAAAATAGAGAACCTTCTTGATAGGGAGGACTGGAGAAGAATAGATTTTTTTTTTTCACTTTGCTTTTGTTTTAAAATTTTTTTCTTCTGAAATAATTTTAAGTTCCAGAAGTTGCAAAACCAGTATAAAGAAATTTGGTTATTTGAGAGTAACTTGCTAACATTAAGTCCCATCACCCCAGAACATTTTAGTTTGTAATTGCTATCAATAAGGACATTTTCCTACATACCCAGAATCCAACTGTCAAAATCAGGAGGTTAACATTGGTAGAATGATATCATCTAATCCATAGAACCCATTCAAGTTTTACCAGTAGTCCCAATAATGCTAATTTTAGGAAAATAATTCACTCAGGATTATCATTAGCATTTAGTTGTTGTGTCTTTTTGATGCCTTTCAATCCAGAACAGCTGTAATGTTTCCTTGACTTCATGATCTTGACAGTTTTGAGGTTTACAGAGCAGTTAATTCTTAGACTGTTCCTCAATTGGGATTTGTCTAATGCTTCCCTATGAATCTATTCAGATTGTCAGTTTTTGGCAGCAATATCACAGAGGTGATGCGATATTCTTCGCAGTGTATTTTATCAGGTGGCACAATGTTTTTAATTTTTTAAAATTGAAGTCAGGTCAGTTAGGTACATGATTTTAATTGATGATCTTAATGTGGATCACTTGACTAAGCTTTTTTTTTTTTTTTGTCTGCTGGGTTTCTACACTAAAAAAGGTACTCTCTTTTTCTTTTTGAAAAGTGAGTGGAATAATTATTTTTTGGAGATGGTATGTTGAAGCTAAGTAACTCATTCCTCATCACACTTTTCATCCATTAGCTTTAGCATTCATTGATTTTTCTTGGTTGAATTATTACTATTACTGAATTATTTCTATTGATGATTGCCAAGTGGTGGTCTTTCTAATTTTATTACATTTATTAGTTGACATTCTACCATAAGAAAAAGCTTTCTCTTCCTCCCATTATTGATCTGTTTGTTTATCTTTGTTCTTATGGACTCACGGTCTGTCTCCCTCCCTCCCTCCCTTCCTCCCTCCCTCAATTCCTCCCTTCCTCCCTCCCTCCCTCCCTCCCCTTCCTTTTTTTGGAGATGGGATCTTGTCATGTTGCCCTGGTGGGATACAAACTCCTGGGCTGAAGTGATCCTTCTGCCTCAGTCTCCTGAGTAGCTGAGATTACAGCTCTTGTGCCCAACTTCATGGTTTCATTTTTTAATTCAGTGGGCATGTAATCCAACATTATTTTTATTTTTATGCTCAAATTGTCCCATATTTGGTTAGTGGAATCCCCTTCAAGCTGTTCCTGTGGCCTTTTGACATGTCCCCATAGTCTTCATGCACTTTATTTCTGGTTCAGTGAGATGTTTTAGGCTCTTTTTGCAATTATCTCATCTAAATCAGCTGTATCTCAGCCATATTCTGGTTCCTCAGCCATACAGTGGGAATTGGTACTTAGAAACGTCTGGGCAGCATGGCAGAACCCCATCTCTACAGAAAATTAGCTGGGCGTGGTGGCACATTGCTATATAGGCTGAGTTGAAAGAATTGCTTCAGCCTGGGAGGTTGAAGCTGCAGTGAGCCGTGATAATACTACTGCACATCAGCCTGGGTGACAGTGCAAGACCCTGTGTCAAAAAACAAAACAAAACAAAACAAAAAAACACCTGAAAAATTTGGTTGAGAATTTAAATTTTTATTGAAAGAGAATGTGCTAAATAAAACTTCCCCAACCATTTTGTGACTTAATCTATTTGCATATGTACAGCTGTTTCCTTAAAGGTAAATTGGAGTGATAGGGTATTATGGAAAGTTTACTTGAGTGAGAAATAAGAAATAGTTATTCAATTATTAGCTTTGTCCAACTTTATATTATCGTTTTGGCCCTCAGATTTTAAAATAAGATGTTTAGACTAGGTGTTTTCCTCTCAGATGTTTAAAATTTGGGTCTTATATTTGTCTTGATTAAAAGTCCTAAAAACTGAGGTTTTTAAAATTTGGTTAAGATCTAAACAAATAGATCCTAAAAACTGAGGTAATATAGTGGTTGCCCTGGGAAATGGCATGTTGAAAGGAGCACTTTCTCGAGGCTAGGCTGGGTGGCTCATGCCTGTAATCCCAACACTTTGAGAGGCTGAGGCAGGAGGATTGCTTGGGCCCAGGAGTTTGAGGCCAGCCCAGGAGTTTGAGGCCAGCGAGACTCCATATCAAAAAACAAACAAACGAAAAACTAGCCAGGCATGGTGCGTACCTGTAGTCCCAGCTACTTGGGAGATTGAGGCAAGAGGATCACTTGAGTCAGGGAAGTTGAGGCTGCTGTGGGCGGTGATTGTGCCACTGCACTCTAACCTGGGCAACAAAGTGAGACCCTGTTTAAAAAAATAAAGGAACACTTTCATGTTTTATGTTATATTCTGTGTTAATACATTTTATATTTTTTCTTTTTCTTTTTTCTTTTTTTTTTTTTTGAGATGGAGTCTCACTCTATAGCCCAGGCTGGAGTGCAGTGGCGCCATCTTGGCTCACTGCAACCTCCACCCCCCAGGTCTCAATTCAAGCAATTCTCCTGCCTCAGCCTCCCAAGTAGCTGGGATTACAGGCACGTGCTGCCATGCCCAGTTAATTTTTGTATTTTTAGTAGAGACAGGGTTTTACCATGTTGGCCAGGATGGTCTCGAACTCCGGACCTCATGATCCGCCCACCTCAGCCTCCCAAAGTGCTGGGATTACAGATGTGAGCCACCACTCCCAGCTCTACATTTTTTCTTTGATAATTCCTTAATGTTACTTGACATTTGAAAATAATATTATAACTAAAAAGAAATTAAAGTTGTCAGTGGTTACAAAATGGCAGCATGCAAGGAGAACGTGGTTGTTTTTGTAAAAATTTGAATTAGTTGCAAATATTTGAAATTGGGGACATCTCACATTAAAATTTGGATTAGGGCTTTTTGAAAAATCAGCATATCTGATAATACTGAGCCTGCATTTCTGTAGGCAGCTGTTGACTGGACCTGAGGCCATTGCTTAGGTGAGCAAATGATCTCTAGATAATCACAGAACCTTCCACTTCTATTTTCTGTTTCCTTCCTTTCTCCCTTTTTCAGATACAATTTGCATACCATGAAATTCATCCCTTTAAATACTACAAGTCAGTAATCTTTCATTTATTCACAAAATTGTGCAACCATTGCCACTGCCTAATTCCAGAACATTTCCTCATCCCCCAAAAGATACTTCATACCCATTCACAGTAATTCCCCATTTCTCACACCCTGGCCTTAGAAAATTACTAATCTACTTTACAGTCTCTGTAGATTTGCTCTTCTAGATATTTCGTGTAAGCAGAATCTGGGGCTTTTAAAAAATCTGGCTTATTCCACCTACTATAATATTTTCAAGGTTTGTCCATGTTGGGGCATGGACAAAATACTTTATTTTTTATAATGACTGAATAATGTTTATTTGTTGTCATTCTTTTTTTTTTTTTTTTCTTTGAGATGGAGTCTCGCTCTGTTGCCCAGGCTGGAGTGCAGTGGCACGATCTCGGCTCACTGCAACCTCTGCCTCCCACGTTCAAGCAATTTTCCTGCCTCAACCTCCTGAGTAGCTGGGATTACAGGCTCCTGCCACCACACCTGGCTAATTTTTGTCGTTTTAGTAGAGATGAAGTTTCACCAGGCTGGTCTCAAAACCCTGACCTCAAGTGATCAACCCGCCTTGGCCTCCTAAAATGCTGGGATTACAGATGTGAGCCACCACACACGGCCAATAATTCATTATATGGATATATGACATGCTTATTTCTTCATCAGTTGGTGGACATTTGGGTTTCTGCCTTTGGGCTCTTATAAATAGTGCTGCATTGAATGTACAGGGTTTTATGTGGTTATATGCTTTCAGTTCTCTTGGGTATATGCAATAGGAATGGAAACAGTGGCTCATATTTCTTCACGTCTTCATCACCACCTGTCATTGTCTGTTTGATTATAGCCGTCCTACTAGATGTAGGTGGTGTGTCATTTTGATTTTTATTGGCATTTCCCTGATGACATATGATATTGAGCATCTTTAAATTTCTTTTTCAGTATTGTTGTGGCTATTCAGGGCCTACTGCAGTTTCATATGAATATAAGGATCAGCTTTTCATTTCTGCTAAAAGAGGCCACTGCAATTTTGATAGAGATTTCATTGACTCTGTAGATAACTTTGGGAGTATTGCCGTCTTAAAAATACTGTTTTTTCATTCATGAATATGGGATGTCTTTCTGTATATTTAGGTCTGCTTTCTTTCAACAGTGTTTTGTAGTTTTTAGGTTACAAGTTGCATTTTTTTGTTGTTGTTCAATACCTTCCCAAGTACTTTATTCTTTTTGATGCTATTGTAAATGAAATTGATTTCTTAATTTTATTTCCAGAATGTTTATTGCTAATGTATAGAAATACAATTGATTTTTGAATGTCGATTTTGTGTCCTGCAAGTGTGCGGAATGTGTTTATTAGTTCTAATACTGTTTTTGTTCATTTCTTAGGATTTTCTGTAAGATTATGTCACTTGCAAATGGGTATCATTTTACTTCTTATCCAATCGGTATTCCATTTATTTCATTTTCTTTCCTCTTATTCTGACTAGAGCCTCCAGTACAATATTAAATAGAAGTGGCAAGAGTGGACATCCTGTATCGTTCCTAGCCTTAGTGAGAATGTATCTTGTTTTTCACCATGAAGTTTTTTTACCATAATAAACTTGAGTATGTATTTTTCTGTTTGTTTTCTTTTGAGCGTAAAAGGGTATTGAATTTTGGCATATGCATTTTCTGTGTGTTTTGAGATGATCATTTGTTTTTTGTTTTTTGTTTTTCCTTGAGACGGAGTCTTCCTCTGTCGCCCAGGCTGGAGTGTAGTCTAGTGTTATCTTGGCTCACTGCCAGCCTCTGCCTTTCAGGTTCAAGGGATTCGCCTGCCTCAGCTTCCCGAGTAGCTGGGATTACAGATGCCTGGCTAATTTTTGTATTTTTAGTAGAGGCAGGAGGGTTTCACCATGTTGGCCAGGCTGGTCTCAAAACTCCTGACTTCAGATGATCCGCCTGCTTCAGCCTCGCAAAGTTCAGGGATTATAAGCGTGAGCCACTGTATGCAGCTGGTTTTTGTTCTTTGTTCTGTTAATGTGGTTTATTACATTAATTGGAGTTTATATGCTGAATCGACCTTGATTTTTTTGGATATATCCCAAATGTGCGTGGTATATAATTTGTTTTTTAATGTTCTAGGTTAGGTTTGCTGGTGTTTTATCACGGATTTTTGCATTGATATTGATCTTAGTTTTCTTACCATGTGATGGCTTTGTCTGGTTGTGGTATTGGAGTAATACTAGCTTCACAATGAATTGGGAAGTGTTCCTTCTAATTTTTTTTTTTAACAGTTTTTGTAAATTCTGTAAATGTTTGAAGCCGACTGGTCTAGGGCTTCTGTTTGTGAGAAATTTTTCATTTCTAATTCAGTCTACTTACTTTTTATAGGTCTGTTCAGATTCTTAATTTTTTCTTGAGTCACTGTTGGTAGTTTGTTTCTTTTCAGGAATTTGTCTGTGTCATCTAAGTCATCTAATTTGTTGATGTGCAGTTGTTCATAGTATTCCCTTATCCTTTTTATTTCTGAAAGGTTGGTGTAATGCTCCCTTTTTAATTCTTGAATTTAGTTATTTGTGTTTTCCCTCTTTTTTTCTTTTTTTTGGTTAGTCTAGCAAAAAGTTTGTTAGTTTTGATCTTTTCGAAGGGCCAATTTTTGTTTTATTGATTTTTTTAAAAATTTCAGTAGTATTTTTATTTTCTACTCCCTATTCCTTTAGCTTGTTTTATATTTAAATTGTTCATCATCATCTATTATTTTAAGGTCAAAGGTTAGGTTATTGATTTGACATCTTTCTTGTCAATATAAATATTTATAGTTATAAATTTTATTTTTAGCTGCATCTAATAAGTTTTGGCTTGTTGTGTTTTCATTTTTGTTTATCTCAAAAGTATTTTCTAATTTCTCTTATGCCTTCTATAGACCACTGATTATTTTTGAGTATGTTTTTAAATTTTCACGTATTTGTGAATTTTCCAGATTTCCTTATGTTGCCAATTTCTAATTTCATTGCATTGTTGTTTTGAGATTTGTTTTATTACTTAATATTTGGCCTATCTTGGAAAATGTTCTATATGTGTTTGAGAACAATGTGTATTCTGCTGTTTTGAGGTTGATTGTTCTGTAGGTGTCTGTTAAGCCTAGTAGTTTTATAGTGTTGTATAAGTCTTGTATTTTCTCATTGATTTTCTCTCTACTTGTTTTATCCATTATTGAATGCAGGGCATTGAAATCTCCAACTTTTGTTTTTGAATTGTGTATTTCTTCCTTGAATTTTATACTTTTTTGCTTTGTGTATTTTGTGACTCTGTTGTTAGGTGCATATAGGTTTATAACTGCCATATCTTATTGATGCGTTGGCTATTTTTCAGTATAAAATGCCCTTTGTCACAACAATTTTTTTTTTTTTGTCACAACAATTTTTGTGTCATCATCTGTTTTGCCTGATAGTCGTATAGCCACAGCAGGCCTATGTTGACTACTGTTTGCATAGCATATCTTTTTCTATCTTGTTTTGTCTTTGAATTTAAAGTGTGCACCAGACATTGTGGTTCATAGTCCCAGGACTTAGGAAGGCCAAACTGGGAGGATCACCTTCGCCCAGGAGTTTGAGACCAGCATGGGTAACATAGGACTCTGTACAAAATCCTTTTAAAAAATCAGCCAGGTGTGATAGTGTGCACCTGTAGTCCAGTCTACTCGGGAATGCTGAGGTGGGAGGATTGCATGAGCCTGGCAGATCAAGGCTGCAGTGAGCTGTGATCATGCCAGTGCCCCTCTGCCTGGGAAAGAGAGCAAGACCCTGTCTTAAAAAATAAATAGGAGCATGTTTGTTGTAGGCAACATATTCAGGGTTAATATTCCTTATCCAAAATGTTTGGGACCAGGAGTTTTTTGGATTTTTTTCATATTTTGTAATATCTGCATATGCATAGTGAGGTTTCTTGGGAATGGAACTCAAGTCTAAACATGAAATTCTTTTATGTTTAAAATAATTTACCTTACTCATATAGCTAAACGTAATTTTATACAATTTTTTAATTGTTTTCGAGGCGGGGTCTTGCCCTGTTGTACAGGCTAGAGTGCAGTGGTACAGTAATAGCTCACCACAGCCCTGACCTCCCTGGCTCAAGCAATCCTCCCGCTTTAGCCTTCCAAGTAGCTGGGACTACAGGCATGCACTACCACACCTGGCAATTAAAAAAAAAAATTTTTTTTTTGGGGGGGTAGGAATGGGAGTCTCCTGTATTGCCCAGGTTGGTCTCAAACTCCTGGGCTCACATGATCCTCCTGCCTTGGTCCCCCAAATTGCTAATATTATAAGTGTGTGCCACTGCACTAACCAATGATATTTTAAATAATTTTGTATCTGAAACAAATTTTCTATTTTATTACCCTTGCAGGCCTCTTGCATGGGGGGAATCTGGGCATGCATGGAAAAGGCATATTGCAGTGGAAGGGGCTGGGATGGTTTTTTTCCTCCTGGGGGATGCTGAATAAACTGTGAGTTGTGCATCTGCCTTTTAACTGTGACATATCATATGAGGTCAGGTTTGTGGAATTTTTCATTTCTAGTATCATGTTGGTACTCATATTTTTCATCTTTTTTTTTTTTTTTTTTTTTAAACAAAGTCTTGCTGTGTCACCCAGGCTGGAGTACAGTGGCATGATCACAGGTCACTGCAACCTCAACCTCCCAGACCCAAGTGATTCTCCTATCTCAGTCTCCCAAGTAGATGGGACTACAGGCATGCACTACTGCACCCAGCTAATTTTTGTATTTTTTGTATAGATGGGGTTTCTCTGTGTTTGCCAGGCTGGTCTTGAACTCCTGGGCTCAAGCAATCTGCCTGCCTTGGCCTCCCAAAGTGCTGGGATTATGGTGGGAGCCACCATGCCTGGACATACACACCTTTCTTTCATGTAACTCTATTTTTTTCCTTTCCTGTGTGCTGTTAATATTATATTAATTATATCATTATATATTGTATACCTAGCAACACAGTTATAATTATTGCTTTATGCATTTTTTTTTTTTTTTTTGAGACGGAGTTTTACCCAGGCTGGAGTGCAATGGCGCGATCTCGGCTCACCGCAACCTCCGCCTCCTGGGTTCAGGCAATTCTCCTGCCTCAGCCTCCTGAGTAGCTGGGATTACAGGCACGTGCCACCATGCCCAGCTAATTTTTTGTAGTTTTAGTAGAGACGGGGTTTCACCATGTTGACCAGGATGGTCTGGATCTCTTGACCTCGTGATCCACCCGCCTCGGCCTCCCAAAGTGCTGGGATTACAGGCTTGAGCCACCGCGCCCGGCCTATGCATTTTTTTTTAAACCAATGTATTAGTTTCCTATTGCTGCTTATATAGAAAAAGACTTAACATAGCGGGCCTGATTGCTTATTTTTAGAAGGCCTGCTTAGGAGGTCAGCCTTTGGTTTACACCTGAGAACTTGGATTTCAGGAGGGTTCCATCCTTCCTAAATGATAACTGATAATGATTTGTACAAACACTATGGTTTATGCAGAATACCTGCTTTTCTTCTCGGAATCTGGAATTTTGGTATGTGTTAGGCAAGGGTGTCTACATGATCAACCTCCAATATAAAACACCTCCCCCAGCAAAATATGTAGAATATTCATATTATATATTTCTCATTAGTATTATTTATACTGATTTTTTTTCTTTTCATGGCTCATTTTCTGTTTTTTTTTTATTATTAATATGTTCATTGGTTTTATCTTCTAAGGTAATAAAGAATGCTGATGGGAGAACCATTTTCCTAATTTTCAAATTGTTGAGCTGTTTGCCATGATGGGTGAGTTCAAACTAAAAGCATTTTTCAGCTACAATTGAAGAATAGAACGGAAGTGAAAAACTTTCTCTATTATGTGTTACTGTAAACCTTTTTATAAAAAAATTTTATGAAATAGCACATTTATGAAATGTTTTGTGTTTACTTAATAGACTTTTAATTAAAGCACTTTTTATGTTGCTATAGTTTTAGAATGATCATTTTATGCATAACACAGTAGGGACATTCCAAATAAGCTGTTAAGATATGTTATGATTTCCTTAAAGTCTGATGGCAAGAGAGAAACGATGAAATTTTATTTTATGATAATTAGAGCAGCAAATCACTGGTGCTCAGGGAGGATATGTTTTACAACTCTTGGTCATATATTGTGGTATAATGTTAAAAAGACTAAAGTTTGGGAATGGGTTGTATATGCTCAGTTTACATATCATGTTGTTTTCCTCTTTGCCTTCTTTTTGTTTTTCCTTTTCTTCCTTGTGTTAAGCTTTCCATCATGAGGCAGGAACTAGACAGGAAGACACTAGAAGGAAATGGAGTCATGAATGACCTATCCTATCCTAAATCAAGAAAAATGGGACTGAGTAGTTGGATGTTAAATTTTGAAACTTAGACTAACCCTGGCATTTAACTCTGACACTTACTTGCCAGAGTTTGCCTTTATCACACATTTTCTACTTCTTGCTTAACAAATACACACACACACACACACACACACACACACACACACACCCCTCATGAAGAACTTATATTTGCCCATGTGATGAAAGGAGGGGCTAGGACACTTTCACTGTGTGTCATTGTAGCAAGTATGTCAGCTCAGACTTCATCTTCTTGAAAAATTTCTCTTCCTCTTCCTTTTCTGTAGTCATGAGTAGCAGTGCCCTCTTGTAGCCCAAATCCTCCACTGTAGTCAGCCTTACTTTCAGCTCCAAATTGTATGTACTTTTACTGAACTCCTTTCAATTTTTCGTTTTGGCTGCTGTTACTTGTACTCTATGTATTGATCAAATTTATTTCTATCAGCCTCAATTAATACTGCTCTGTAGTAGGCAACAATCATTGCTTAAAAACATATACAAAGTAGTCACAGAACACCATGACAGGTGTTTGAAGTTTTAATTAAGGATGTTCTTCTTAATTCTTTTTCAAGTATCATGAATAAGCATATAAGATATTTTATTCAAAATTTCTGATAAAAGATTTTTGAAAACATTATTTTCCAAATAGTTTTTGGTTTTGTGCTCAGTTGAATGTCCTTCCAACATGTGTCGGAAACCCACTGCTTTTTCTGTGTACCCATTGGGCAGAGTCTAGGATCCTTTGGGCATCCTCAGTGCCTACTAGGTCATTTTGTGATCTTCATGAGATTTATAACCTGTCTAATCTGCCTGGTATCCTGTGGCCACCATTGAGCTCCGTAATAGAATGAAATAGTCTAAGAGGTGTTAGAACAGTGCTTATTATAGTTTTTGAATATGCTCATCATGTGCTTGGTCTTTTGGGATTTATTAGCTTACAATTGTCAGCCTCTTCAAAGTTTCTTACTGGATACTTATTTAAATTATTTATTTAAATAAGTTGTGTATTTATTTTACTTATTTAAATAAATTATCTTTTAATTTATATAAAATATATAAATTACTTAAGTAATTTAAATACATAATTAAATTTATCTAAATTTTATATAAATTATATTAAATATGTATATATTATATATGGAAGTATATTTTATATAAATTATATAAAATACATTTTAAAATGAATAAAATAATAATTAATTATTTGAATAAGTACCCAGTAGTAATTCTTCAAATTAAATTGCCCTTTGTTTTGTATGTTACCTTCCTAATATGGGAACTTCTATTCAACAGGTCCTGCTCTTCTTTTACATATGTGACAGAGAACCATACTTATTTGTTTTTCTGTTCTCATTTTTCTTAATAAAGAAATAAGTATATAGCCGGGCGCGGTGGCTCACGCCTGTAATCCCAGCACTTTGGGAGGCTGAGGCGGGTGGATCACGAGGTCAAGAGATCGAGACCATCCTGGTCAACATGGTGAAACCCCGTCTCTACTAAAAATACAAAAAATTGGCTGGGCATGGTGGCGCGTGCCTGTAGTCCCGGCTGAGGCAGGAGAATTGCCTGAACCTGGGAGGCGGAGGTTGCGGTGAGCCAAGATCGTCCCATTGCACTCCAGCCTGGGTAACAACAGCAAAACTCCGTCTCAAAAAAAAAAAAAAAAAAAGAAATAAGTATATATAAATATTGGCCGGGCATGGTGGGTCACATATGAAATCGCAGCACTTTGGAAGGCCCAGGCGGGCAGATCACTTAAGGTCAGGAGTTTGAGACCAACCCGGCTGACATGGCGAAACACCACCTCTACTGAAAATATAAAAATTATCTGGGCTTGGTGGCATATGTCTGTAATCTTAGCTGCTTGGGAGGCTGAGACAGGAGAACTGCTTGAACCCTGGAGGCGGAGGTTGTAGTGAGCAAAGATCACATCATTGTACTCCAGCCTGGGCAACAAGACTCTGTCTCAACAACGACAACAAAAATAAGAGTATATATAAATGCGATAATCTATTTTAGCCAAAGGCCCTCCCCAAGGCATTTATTTTGGCATTGTAATATTAACCACATAAAATTGTTTAAATTCAGATGTTTAGGTTTTCTCTAATAAATTCTTGGAACAACGTAGATATTTTTAAAAATTAGAGTTCCGACTTTGTGAGGCCAAGGTGGGAGGATCGCTTGAGCCCAGGAGTTCAGGACCAGCCTGAGCAACGTCATAGTGAGACTCCATCTCTACAGAAAAATAAAAAAGAATTAGAGTTCTATCCCTAGTATAGAATTAAGGATTTACCTTATTTATTTTTATTTTTATTTTATTTTATTTTACTTTTTGAGACGGAGTCTTTCTTTGTCACCCAGACTGCAGTGCAGTGGTGCAATCTCAGTTCACTGTGACCCCTGCCTCCTGGGTTCAAGCGATTCTCTTGCCTCATTCTCCTGAGTAGCTGGGACTACAGGCACTCACCACCATGCCCGGCTAATTTTTATATTTTTAGTAGAGACAGTGTTTCACCATATTGGCCAGGCTGGTCTCAAATTCCTGACCTTGTGATCCACTGGCCTTGGCCTCCCAAAGTGCTGGGATTACAGGCATGAGCCACCACGCCTGGCTAAGGATTTACCTTTTTAAAGAAGTTCACATCAAATGTTTTTATTCTAGTTGAGATCCTTCTGAGTTTATTGATGGTACATCTATTGTGATTATACTGTACCTGATTGGCTTGGTTTCCTATTTGGTAAGCTACCATTATGAAATAACTTGATTTTGTAAAAAGTACTTAGTGAAGGATTATAAAATTTTCTTTTAACCTGGAAATATTAATTAATAAAATCAATAATAAAACCATTGTAACAATTACTTTTAAATTGTAATATGCAAATAACTTCACTACAAAATAGAATATATTAAATGTTATTAAAAATTAGTGAATTAGAAAAGGCAGCTATTTGTGTGAGAGACTGTTAGGGCTATTGAATTGTCAGAATATTTTTAGTGATTTCCCTTATAGGATAGGGCATATTTTAATTTTTATTATTCCAAGAACGTAAGTTAATGCTCACCAAAATGGTTACATTTTAAAGTGTAAACTATAAAGTCTCATGAATCCTTTATTACTGTTTGTGATTATCATTAGTAGTTTTGATTTACTAGTGAAAATAAGTAAATTGTCCCTGAAGTCTTCTAGAGAGCTTATAGTTGGCATTACTGGAAGGCACACGCTTTGAGTCTCAGAAGGAAATCTTTGTATATTTGGAAGAGTCTAAAAGTTCAAGTTCATGATCCTTTCTCTCAGTTTTATAGACTTGGTACTTTTTCTAAAGAATGGAATTTTCTTATGTTGTTACTGGCCAAGATCTATAAATAGTCTGTTTTTAGTCTTGTCAAACCTTATGGTGAAGAAGTTTGAGAGCATTTTCAAATACGGTAGGCCAGTATCCACAGGTGAAGCTTTTCTTTGGTTCTGACTCTTAAGTGTTGATGAAAGAAAAAAAAACCTTCAAAAATGAAGTCTGTATTTTGAATATAAAAGCTAAATAATCATATTTATGTGGAGTTGTTTATTTTTTCCCTAGTTGCTTTTTTAAAGATTTTAGATGTCTTGATGTTTTGTTTGCAAGTCATAGAAAAGAATTTGTTATAACAGGGCAGTTTTGACTTTATTCTAGGAATTTAAATCATTGGAAGAATCAGAATGACTTCATCTTGTCTGTAAGTGTCTCATGTGTAGACTAATGCTAGAGCTTGAGTCTAGTGCAATTTTATTTTACCAAAATTGTAGGCATTAAAAATACTCTAGATGCATTTTGGCATTAAATTAATATATTCTGTACATTAAATTTTATTATAAATTTTTTTTGATGTCTATACATGTTGATATATATGTCACAATTATAACTCTATATATGTGTTATTTCCAAATTATCTAGATGATCAGCAAGCTTTGAACTCAATCATGCAAGATTTGGCTGTCCTTCATAAGGCCAGTCGACCAGCATTATCCTTGCAGGAAACCAGAAAAGCAAAATCTTCATCACCAAAAAAACAGGTATTTATTTTAATAAGTGTATTTTGTATTTCTATGAATTAGTTTCTTTTAATATCCTAATGTTATGGAGGACTTGTTTAATATGTTTAGCTTTTATACTTTCAAGCCAAGTATTTTGTTTGTGTTTGTTATACATTTTCCCGTAAGAGTGTGTGTTCATCTATTAACAATAGCATGGTAGACTGGACAAAGAGAATGTGGTACATATACACCATGGAATTTTATGTGGCCATAAAAAAGAACAAGATCATGTTCTTTCAGGAACATGGATGGAACTGGAGGCCATTATCCTTAGCAAACTAATGCAGGAACAGAAAACCAGATACCCAATGTTCTCACTTATAAGTGTAAGGTAACTAATGAGAACACGTGGAGACATCGAGGGGAACAACACACACTGGGGCCTACTGGAGGGTGGGGGGTGGGAGTAGGTAGAGTCAGGAAAAATAACTAATGTGTACTAGGCTTAATACCTCGGTGGTTAAATAATCTGTATAAACAACCCCCATGACATGAGTTTACCTGTGTAAGAAGCTTGCACATGTACCCCTGAACTGAAAATAAAAAAAGAAAAATTTTTAAAGTATGTGTTTATAAAGAATGGTAGCATTCTGCAGCCAAGGTTGACCCCTTCCCAGAAAAAATAATGTAGCATTATATTTAATGTGGTAACTGTTCTCCAAAGCTGACATTTTATCCATTTTTCAAGCCATTAAGCAAATTGGTTTTTTTTGTTGTTGTTGTTGTTCTTCAAATAATCTATTCTGGATGTTTAGAAATGAGGATGATTTTATTCTGGTAAATGAAATTAGTTTGGGATACTCAGCATGACACATAAAAATATAATCTGTATTTGCCATAACAGGATCAGCAAATATCTCATACTCCTGGTACCTTCTGTAATAGATCTTGGTTTTTTTCCTGTTGCACCCAGATTCAGCAACATAATTCTCAACTTTTTAGCAGACACTATCAATTGATTATGCTGGTACAGAAATTGAAACTTCCCTCCCTGCCTGCTCTATTTTAAATGAATGGCTTTTTAAAAAATGATTTACAAATTATAGAAATTTTATCTAATCTCTGAATGATTTGTCTAACTCTGAAAGACTGATTTGTCATTTCATTACAGAATGATGTCCGAGTCAAATTTGAACATAGAGGAGAAAAAAGGTAAGGAAGGAAACGTTACCTGTTTGTTAATTGATTTAATCAAATGTGTATGGTAATTAAGCTTTTGAAAGGTTCTTTTCAGATTTGAATGAAGTTTCATGGCTTACAAATTGAGAATAGAGTAGTCCTTGGGAATGTGGGTAATGTCCTTACACTTAAGATAGATAAAATATGTCAAAATTCAGGCTAAACATTAGAAATGATTAATGTCTTTAAAGGTCACTGCTTAATACAGCTTTTAAATATTGTCATTTCCACCCAGGGAAAATTAAATATATTTTTTCTTACAATGGTTTCATCCCTCCAGATACTATATAGCATTTATATATATGAGCTTAAGATTCAAAATTCTGATCTTTCTCGAGACACCTCAGTGCTGTGACATGTATGTCATTAGTAATGTTGAGGAAAGTGAATTGGACTGGTGCTGTAAATTATTTAGCAGCGATGTAAACCTAGCCTTCTACTTGGTGTCTGTATCTCTGTGCACAAATGATAGGGTCGTAGTTGACAACAAAATTGCTCACAGGATCTAATAGGAGTTAAGAAAAACAGAATTTCATTTCTGCTATTAGTGCCTCATGAAATGAATGCAGTGAAAAGCCTAACAGTTTTAAGGATTTTAAAGTGGCTCACAAACATATTTTACATAGAAATGTTTAAAACTGGAATATACCAAATAAACCATGGAACTGTCCAATCTGCTTTCCTAAAATGATTTAAGATTCTTTTATGAATATTTTCTAAATTTTTTCATTCATTCAGCATTATTTGTTGAGTACTTAGTATATGCTAGGCCCTGAAGGAATAAAGGGAGCAAAGCAGACATGTCTCTTTCCTTGTGGGACTTACAGGGTGATATTGATGGTCTTCAAGGTTTAGGTGCATGCTCTCTAGGGGCAGCACAGGCCAGTCCTTTGGGAAATAGAAAGAAAACATTGGAATTTTAATGTTTAAAAAATACTAGGCCGGGTGTGGTGGCTCATGCCTGTAATCCCAGCACTTTGGGAGGCCAAGGTGGGCAGATCACCTGGAGATTAGGAGTTTGAGTCCAACCTGGCCAACATGGTGAAACCCTGTCTCTATTATAAATACAAAAAAAAAATTAGCAGGGCATGGTGGTGTGTGCCTGTAATCCCAGCTGCTAGGGAGGCTAAGGCAGGAGAATCACTTGAACCCAGGAGGTGGAGGTTGCAGTGAGCTGGGATTGTGCCACTGCACTCCAGCCTGGGCAGCAGAGCAAGACTCTGTATAAAAAAATAATAATAATTTAATATATATATATGAAGTATGCCTACATGATGCATGCACCCAAAAATGTTGAGTTGATAAGGATACAGAAATCAAAATTTGAATCCCTGGAGAACAACTTTCTTCTTTAACAGTTTCATTGCATTCTGTCATACAGATGTTATATAGTTAAGTTTAATCACTTTCCTCAATGGACATTTTGCATTGCTCTTTAACATTCATATGGTAGTTTCAGTGGAAATTAAAAACTGTAGAAAATTTTGAGAATTTCCTTTTTAAAATTTGTATTAGGATAAAACAAACTTCATAGTTTTTTTTAACTTTGTGTTGAAAATTTGTGCCTGTGATAAAAAATCATCTGTCATAATATTTAAGTAAAGTGAATATTTACATAGATTTTAGTTAATTTTGTATCTTTCTAAAAGGAGGTAACTGTTGCAGGTTTATTGTTTAACTTTGCCTACGAAAATAAAATCTTAAAATTGTGTTTGTGTAGGATCCTTCAGTTCCCCAGACCAGTTAAACTGGAAGATCTGAGATCTAAAGCTAAAATTGCCTTTGGACAGCCTATGGATCTACATTATACCAATAACGAGGTAAACATGTACTGTTTTACTCTAGTAGGTCTTATCTTGAAAAGTAATGTGTTCGTTTAAGAGACTACTTTTAAGACTTGTGTTTTTATTTAGGGATTGATAAGTATGGTATGTCAGAAGAAGAAAACATCATAAGTAAATTTTAACTGACTAAAATGGATTTATTTCATTATGGAAAATAATAGAGGTGCTACTATGCAAATAATTGAGGGTTTATTATGGGGGAAATATATGTATTACTTGGAATTTTGTTGCTTGTTTATGTTTTGTTTATATTTTGTGTACTTTATTGATGAACTGTCTTTTCCTCTCATACTCTACTCTTGGCTACAGATGACAGAGCTTTGGTAGTTAAACAGTTGAGTTAAAACTTAAAGGATTATTTTAGTGTTGGTTAGGGATCAATTAGATTATTATGTTTGAGAATCAGTGCATATGATCTTAAAGGCTTGCTCTAGCAGTGAGGAGCTCTGTGTTGTGGAGAAACCCTTTTTAATGTTCTGTAAACTTAGGATTGGATTCAATGATCTCTGAAGTTTCTTTAGTTCTTGATATTCTGTGAGATATCAGGATCTTGTGATCTTAAAATTTATAGGGCAATATAGTTAATAATTAGTAATTAGGTGAATTTGTTTTTTATATTCAGAAAATATGTGTTAATTTTTTAGGCATAATGCTATAATTTATAAGTTAACAGCATCTCATGGAGTAGACCTTACAGACTTGTGGTACAAGCAAACCATTAATAAATGAGTTGTTTCAATATACAAAGTTCTTTGAAAGAAATGTATAAAGTATTGTGATGAAGAATAAAGGGCAGACTCATGCCTATAATTGTAGCACTTGGGGAGGTCAGAGCAGGAGGATCACCTGAGGCCAGGAGTTCAAGACTAGCCTGGGCAAAATAGCAAGGCGCCATCTCTGCAAAAAAGTAAAATTATCTGAGTGTGATGGCATACACCTGTAGTCCCAGCTACTCGGGAGGCTGAGGCAGGGGGATCTGAGGTAGGAGGATAGCTTGAGCCCAGGAATTTGAGGGTATAGTGAGCTATGATTGCACCACTGCACTCCAGCATGTGTGACAAGAGTTGTCTGAACAAAAGAGAATAAATTTTTTAAACATGTCTTGAACTTGAATCATTATCCCATAGGATGATTCTAGGGGAACCTTGGTATATCTTGTTTTCTTTATTCTAAAATTGTATTATTGAAAACTTTCAAAACTTTGAAATGCTAAGATACATTAACACTGTAATATTGTCTTTATCTGCTAGGCTAGTAGGTCTATCAAGAAAAAGGTTAGTGTGACATAATTTGTTCGTGTTATACCTATGCCAGCTCCTAAAAATTGCTGGGTTTTTTTGTTTGTTTGTTTGTTGTTTTTTAATGATTTCTCCCAGTTTGCTATGTAACTTTTTTTCTGGGGTTTACTCGAGGATTGACATCAAGCTAACTGATTTTTATTTATTTTTTTTTTTGAGATGAGGTTTCACTCTGTTACCCAAGTTGGAATGCAGTGGCCCGATCTCACCTCACTGCAACCTTCACCTCCCAGGGCTCACACGATCCTCCCACCTCAGCCTCCTGAGTAGCTGGGACTACAGGAGGGTGCCACTGTGCCTGGGTAATTTTTGTATTTTTGGTAGAGACGGGGTTTCATCATGTTGCCCAGGCTGGTCTCAAACTCCTGAGCTCAGGTGATCCACCTGCCTCGGCCTCCCAAAGTGCTGGGATTACAGATGTGAGCCCCCATGCCTGGCCTGATCTGTATTTTTAAGAACCCTTTCCCATTTTCTAAAAATTGGAAAATTGCTCTATTTTTAGTTTATTTTAGTTTGGTTTTCTCATGCTTACTGAAGGACTTCTGTGAGTGGTTCTGCCATTATATTTGGTGGCCTCCGGCAGGAATGTGATAGAGGTGGCATTAGGATAAGATTACATTTAAGATTTCTTGTAACCCTGAGATTCTGTGCGTGAACCATGTCCTGATTCATATCTTGACATATTGTCCCAAACCAAATGGATGATCTTCAACATTGGGGGTACTAAGGAAAATCTTAGTTTTATGGACATGTGGATAAGCAAAAAAATAATTTTTACTGCATGCTATTCCACTTCTATAAATATTTTTTTCGAGTGTAATATTAACTTCTCTGTTCAAAGTGAACTATTACTCTGTAAGCTTCTAGTTGGCAGAATTGAAATGTTGTGCAAATTTAAGCTGGAAATAAAAGCTGGGATTGTTAGAATTTGTTAGTTTGGCCTCTCTAATTAAAGGTGTGTAGGGTGTGTTTGTGTGTGTGTGTGTGTGTGTGTGTGTGTGTGTGTGTGTGTGTGTGTATGTGTGTATGTGTGGTCATGGGGGGGTGTGTTGTCATGGGGGTTGGGTGTAGGGGTGTTCAGGCCAAGTTAGGATTTTCTAAGATCATTTCCATTTTAGATACATTTTAGATGAGTAGAGCAGGAATTTTTTTCCTTTGTTTTGTTTTGTTTTGTTTGTTTTTGTTTTTGTTTTTTTTTTTTGAGACAGCATCTTGTCCTGTCGCCTAGGCTGGAGTGCAGTGGCACAATCATGGCTCACTGCAGCCTCAACCTCTCCAGCTCAATCAGTTTTCCCCCTTCAGCCTCCTAAGTAGCTGGGACTACAGACATGCACTACCATACCTTGTTAATTTTTGCATTTTTTGTAGAGATGCAGTTTCACCATGTTGCCCAGGCTGGTCTTGAACTCCTGGGCTTAAGCAGTCGGCATACCTCAGCCTCCCAAAGTGCTGAGATTACAGGCATGAGCCACTGCGTCCGGCCTGGAGAAGCTTTTAATGGCTCTTTTCATACTTCACTATGTAAAGTCAGGAAGATAATTCAATTCTTTAAGATTTCAGTTAATATGTTCTTGAACTCAATTTTAAGTTTCCTTTCTAGAAAGGATTTATATCAACAAACAACTGATTTATCAAAAAGAAGCCAGAGGGAGATCGATTTCATGAATGAGAAGGAAGTGAATTCACCAAGCAAGGAAACATTCTCTGATTTCTTTAGTATAATGTAAATAACTTGGGACTTGTTCCTGACTCTTAGTCCTCATTTTAGTTTGTAATAGGTGACCTTAGATCATAGGCGGGAACATATTAGGTCTGTAGGCAATGTCTAAGCTGCTGCACCAGGCACTCCTCCAGGATATTACATTTTAGAGCAGCAAACTGAAGAAGAGCAGAATCATTTGTTCCTTTTTTTTTTTTTTTCCTGTCATTTGACTTAGTGGCTTTTCCCCCCAAAAAGCAGCAGTATCTTGGAGAAGTAAGCAATCCAGTTATAAATGTATGGTAAAAGTAAGTGTTCAGATGGAAAATTGGTAGAACAGTCTTTATCATTGCTTTAAAATTCTCCTGCTTAAAAAGTAATAGACTATTGAAGATAGAAGCAAGATATACCAATATGTTTCATAATTGGTGGGAAATAGAAATGTATTTAAGTAGATAGGTAAATCAGGCTTGTTCTTTGATACCAAACAGTTAATAATTGTATTTTATTAGAAAAAAATTCTCATAGAGCAAATAGAGCCCAGTTAGTAACTTAGAGTAATACAAAATTACCTACAAACAATATGTTCTAAGTGCAGAGTAAGTAAGTGCAAGTAGATTGTCTGATGGAATACACATGAATCCTTTGTATTCATGTCTGGCAGCCTTTCTTAAAGCAAGGACTTTTTTGGCCAGGCACAGTGGCTCACGCCTATAATCCCAGCACTTTGGGAGGCCCAAACAAGCAGATCATTTGAGGTCAGGAATTTGAAACCAGTCTGGTCAACATGGTGAAACCACGTCCTTCGCTAAAATAGAAAAATTAGCCGCTTGTGGTGGTGCGTGCCTGCAATCCCAGCTACTGGGGAGGCTGAGGCAGGAAAATCACTTAAACCCAGAAGGCAGTTTGCAGTGTGCTGAGTGAGATTGCCACTGTCCACCCTGGGTGACAGTGAGACTCCATCTCAAAACAAAAAAACCAGAACCCCAGGGACTTTTTTCATAAAGAAGTCTGCAGAATGAACACACACCATGCCAGCTTTTGGGTTTGGGTTCAGATTAAGCTTTTACCACTGTGATATTTATTAAACAGCATTTATCATGTGTCTGCTCTTTGCTCATTGCTGGTGTGGGGGGGAGGGGAGTCCTTGTCCTCAAAGAATACTATAGAAGACCCCAAACTAATTCAGCCTTACATTTGAATGGCTCATATATTGTGCTAAGTAGAGCCAGTTAACAAGTGCAGAATATGTTCACTTGTTTTTATTCTGTCCCTCCTTCAGTGAAATGGAATTTACTTTTTAAGAAAGTAACAGATATTTTTATTTTTTTAAACTGTATGAATTTATGCTTTTTCTCATAGAACTCTTAGGTGCTTTTGTCCTCTATAACATCTGCTGCATGAGAGGACTAATGAAAGCAGATTCCACATTCAGGCTTTACTATGGAATGGTTAACTCATTAGTTTATTTGTTTTAGGGTATAGTGGTCAGGTCACCAGGCTCAGAGAGAAGAACCCCAGGTGGGCTGTAGATTGCAGATATGTTACTAGCGGTACCTCTCCATAGCAGCTGTCCTCCATGGCATGTGCTTAGGATGCTGGTATGTTGAAGAGCATACCAGCTAAGAGTGCAAATTTGTGGTTACTATTGAAAAAAGAAATGAGTTTGATCTACACAGAAGAAAAGTAGTAACTTTATTTCATATGGTCTCTCTCTGTACTCCTTTATGCTGTTGAGGGGCGAATATACTATAACAAATTTAGCAACATTATGGAAATATTCTAGAAAGTTAATCTTTAAACATTATTTTCTAGAAGAATGTAATGATTAATAAAGCAAAATTTAAAAACATCTATGTTCATTCTAAGATTTTAGTGGTGGTAGAATGAGGAGAGGAAAGCAATCTGCACATGCACATTTAGACTTTCATCATAGTAACAAATCAAAGAGCAAGGTATTTTGACATTTGTAATTCCTTAGTAGTGGAGGTGCTAGTGGAAGAACTTGACCTGGTGAGATAGCTGAATGATTCCCTATGTTTGTTTTTAGTTGGTAATTCCATTAACTACTCAAGATGACTTGGACAAAGCTGTGGAACTGCTGGATCGTAGTATTCATATGAAGAGCCTCAAGATATTACTTGTAATAAATGGAAGTACACAGGTATGACTTGGGATATTTTTTTCAGTAAGAATTATAGGACTTATGCTTATAAAAGTTAATATATGAAGCATAGTTATATTCTGTAACCATTATAATATTTTCATTATGATTAAATGTAAACTTTCATCCTTTACTTACTATACTTTAATATCCTTGCTCCTCAAAACCGCATAGTCATAGTTATAAATAAGTATAATATATTGTACATATGAAGCTAATAGAAGCTGGCAACTTAGAAAGAATTATGTTAGAATTAAAATTTGAGAGAGAGAGGATTTGATTAAGGCCCACAAACAATATAAAATAGTTCGTACTTGGTAAGGGAGAGGATTCTTTTTAAAGCCCCAGGGAGGAAGAATAACGTTAATTGTCTTTTCTCCTTCGTAGGCTACTAATTTAGAGCCATTGCCATCACTAGAAGATTTGGACAATACTGTGTCAGTAGCAGAGAGGAAAAAACGGCTTTCTATAATAGGTAAGAAAGAAAACTAGTGTCTGAATTACGAAATGAGTGAGTTCTCAGTTTCTTCTCTATCCTTTGATGTAGTGCAGCACCTAAACATATTTGTGATAAATAATATTCTTTTTCTATACTTCCTGTAATTTATGTAAATTAAATACATTCTAGTATTTGATGTCCCTTGGATATTCAAGTTTACAGGGTTAGTAATGTCCGGTTTAAATTCTTTGTTACATGCTTAGGGTATTTTAATGTTAACAAATTCAAATAAAACTTTAAATAGGTTGTAGGCTGGGTGAGGTGGCTCACGCCTGTAATCCCAGCACTTTAGAAGGCCAAGGCAGGTGGATCACAAGGTCAAGAGATCGAGACCATCATGGTCAACATGGTGAAACCCCAACTCTATTAAAAATACAAACATTGGGCCGGGCGCGGTGGCTCAAGCCTGTAATCCCAGCACTTTGGGAGGCCGAGGCGGGTGGATCACGAGGTCAAGAGATCGAGACCATCCTGGTCAATATGGTGAAACCCCGTCTCTACTAAAACTACAAAAAATTAGCTGGGCATGGTGGCGCGTGCCTGTAGTCCCAGCTACTCAGGAGGCTGAGGCAGGAGAATTGCTTGAACCCAGGAGGTGGAGGTTGCGGTGAGCCGAGATCGCGCCATTGCACTCCAGCCTGGGTAACAAGCGTAACTCCGTCTCCAAAAAAAAAAAAAAAATACAAACATTAGCTGGGTGTGGTGACGTGCCTGTAGTCCCAGCTACTTGGGAGGCTGAGGCAGGAACCCAGGAAAATGGCTTGAACCCAGGAAAATGGCTTGAACCCAGGAGGCGGAGGTTGCAGTGAGTGGAGATAACTCCACTGCACTCCAGCCTGGCAGCAGAGCAAGACTCCATCTCAAAAAAAAAAAAAAAGAGGTTTTAATTGTACAAATAGAATGGAGGAAAAAAATTAAAAGAACAAATTATAATATATTAAAATTAATAGACTAGATTATAAATTCACAAGCCTTTCTCTAGGGTTTTAGTGATTGCTAAGAATGCTGTCAAAATAAAGATACTAAGGAGTTTTATATTATGCTTTATTATTTATTAGTATTCATTTTCATTTGCCATTAATATATTATTATAATTAAGCTTATGATATAAAGAAATAAGGATCCTACATGCTGTTTTTTAAGGAGGCTTTATTCATGCACCATGAGATGGGCACAGGTACTCTAAACTCTCCAGTTCTCTTGTGTTCTTCAGTTTGTATGAAACATTAATAATCTACATTTTTATTTGATAAAAGCATTACATTATTTCAAAAAAACACTGGTATAAATGTTCTTACATAGAGGGCAGTGAGTATGGCCATTAAAGATAGTGTGAAAACATGTATGGGGGCGGATTTAAAAGAGAAAAGTATAAGAGGAGGAGCAACAGGAGGAATAGGAGGAAGCAGGAGAGTGGGTCTAATGTGGTTGGGAATCTAAAAAAGACTAGTAACGGAAGAGGATTGTTGATAATGAAAGAAAAACTTGAATTGGCATGTGAACCACAAAAAAAAATACACATTATTCATGTTTTCTTTTGGTTCCCAGAAGCAGCTATTTTATGACCATTCTCTTCTAAGTGTCTGTCTTACTTAAGTCCTACTTTGGGTTTCAGGAATGCAGAAATTCGAGCAGCAGAGATAATACACAAAATACAAATGGCTTGTCCTTTTCATTCAGATATATTTTGATATAATTTTAAAATTTAGTGAAAGAACATTTGAAATACCCAAATTCAAATTTCAGCTCTCTGATGAACCTGAGACCGGTAAATGTGTCTTCATCTTTAAATCATGGGATTGTTGTAGCAGTAAATTGAGAGAACACTTGTACATTTTACTTTATAAACTAGAAAGCATGAGTACTATTTGTTGTACGTTTCTTTCTTTATCCCCATGTCTTACTACATTATAGTACTTGTCATTTTAAAGAAAAAAAGTTACTAATTATTTTATTTCATTTTTTGAGACAGAGTCTCAGGCTGGAGTGCAGTGGCACTATCTTGGCTTCCTGCAACCTCTGCCTCCTGGGTTCAAGCGATTCTCCTGCCTCAGCCTCTCAAATAACTGAGATTATAGGCACCTGCCATCATGCTTGGCTAATTTTTGTATTTTTAGTAGAGATGGGGTTTCACCATGTTGGCCAGGCTAGTCTCGAATTCCTGACCTCAGGTGATCTGCCCACCTTGGCCTCCCAAAGTGCTGGGGTTTACTTTAGTTGCGTTCAACAGAACAAGCTAAATGCACTAGTTAAATTGATGTTTTAAATATATTTTAAATTAAAATTACATTGACTGTCTTATTCTAATAAATATTCTTGTTTGATGTCAGCTCCAACATAAGAAGAAATTGGAAATTGTTAAGTATAGAATTAGTGGTCTTTGGCTGAGTACTGTGGCTCACATCTGTAATCCCAGCACTTTGGGAGGCCAAGGTGGGTGGATCACAAGGTCAGGAGTTCGACCACCAGCCAGGCCAAGATGGTGAAACCCCATCTCTACTTAAAAAAAAAAAGAAAAAGAAACACACGCACACAAAAATTAGCTGAGCATGGTCGCATGTGCTTGTAGTCCCAGCTACTGGGGAGGCTGAGGCAGAAGAATCACCTGAGCCCAGGAGGTAGATGTTGCAATATGCTGAGATCGCACCGCTGCACTCCAGCCTGGGCAACAGAGTGAGACTCCGCCTCAAAAAAAAAAAAAAAAAAAAGTAGTCTTTTATTGGCACTGCTTTAAACTTCAAATGGCTTTGCTAGATATGACCATTATCTTTTTTTCTTATATGTTGGCAGCTATTCTCTTTGTTTTTGTAAAAGGGAGTTAGAGAAAATACTCCTTTAGGTTAGGAGAATATGCTGATAATCAGATCTCAACCATCACTGAGAAAAATGGGTTGTCAAGTAGGCAGATGAAATTTTCATAGCCTTTTTTTTTTTTTTTTTTTTTTTTAAACCCTGTCTCCTTTTAGTAATTGATTATATTGGTCTTCTTTTGTAAGCACAGGTATATGGAAGGAATAAAAATATTAGGAACCAAAATGATTATTGTGGCTATAGTTGTTATGAAGCCTATATCAATCCTGACACAAATTAAGCTCCTAATCATTTTACAGACAGGTGTAGACAGTACTCTCCTTTATGCACGTGTCTTGGTAATCATTTTGCTCTTTCTCCCTATCAAATGCTTGCATATACTCACAGTGACTCCTTTACATAAGGCTAAAACCTTTTTTTCTTTAAATTGGACCAGAATGTAGTTGCTCACTTTCCTATATCTGTTTTATAATTTAATTTGAAAAAACTATGAGGAAATGTAAGATACTGTACTAATAAATGTAGCATCATTTCCACAGAACCAAGTAAAATAAAGTGGGTTATTGTCTCATAAGAAATGTGATTACTTGAATAAACTATTTTAATGCCAGAAATCTATAGTGTACTGTCATCCCATCAGCAGTCAGAATACCATACTACCTATTGAGTATGAATTAATATTATGATAAGGTTAATAACTATGGAACGGTGCGAATTTACAAAGGGTATAAAACCATTTGAAGATTTACAGATGAATGTTCTGATAAGTGTTAATAAAAGTTGAATTTTTGTTTGCTAAAAAGGGTATAAAACCATTTGAAGATTTACAAATGAATGTTCTGATAAGTGTTAATAAAAGTTGAACTTTTGTTTGCTAAAATTATTGATATAATTCAGAAATATAGCCTATTTAAAACAAAATTTGATTTCCTTGCCTATAGTTATAAATTAAATTATTTTTCTTCCTTGAGGTCCTACTAGTAGAGATAGAAGTTCTCCTCCCCCAGGATACATTCCAGATGAATTACACCAGGTTGCCCGGAATGGGTCATTCACTAGTATCAACAGTGAAGGAGAGTTCATTCCAGAGAGCATGGACCAAGTAAGCAAAAGTTTGATTTTTTAAAATGTAATTTAAAGAGATGTTGTCAGGGTCAGTGTGATTGGTTGGTGACTGGGTGTGTGTGTGTGTATTATCTCTTCTGTAATCACGTATCTTCTTAACTGAACAAAATAGAAAAAATACCTGTTAATTTACATGTGCCTGTATAAAGAAAGCTGGAATACAGCTGGTTTTCTTATATTGCTCAATAAGTGAATGAATGACAGTGAGTGAATGATAATGCATTTGCTTTGTAATTCTGTGATTAACATCCAGATTTTTAAAAATATTTGAAAAAGAGTGAAACTACAAATATTTAACTTTGTGAAACTGAGGTTTGTGAACTTTCTGAAACATTTAAAAAATACTTCAGTTTTGTAGTATTAAAACGTTTTCATGGAGTTGCTGTTATTCCCTTAACATTGCACTGCATTATATGTTCACACTATTGTGATAGTTTACATTTTCTAATAATGTAACAATCATAGTGTCATTAGTTTCTGTTTGGGTGGGTCCATGTTCAGTTTTCAGTAAGCAAAATAATATGAAATATTTTAGCTTTTAATTATTTAGTCAATAGTCTATAGAGAAAGAATATTTTTTTCTTAGGAAATTTTGAAGTCGTGGCTTGCTTACAAGGGACATTTGAAAATGAGTAACTCTGGAGAGTGACCACTATTGATTATGGAATTGTTCTAAAATTGTGGTGAGTGAGGGTTGCACGGCTCTCAGTATTCTAAAAGCCTTGACTTGTATAGTTTAAATGGATGCATTTTATGTTACATGAAGTATGTCTCATTAAGGCAGGATTTTTTAGTAAGTAACTTTTGGTTATGTCAAACTGAATCATGGTAGAACTCCTTTTCTTCCTAGATGCTGGATCCATTATCTTTAAGCAGTCCTGAAAATTCTGGCTCAGGAAGTTGTCCATCACTTGATAGTCCTTTGGATGGGTAATGTTTATTGTAGTTTTGGGGGGTTTTGTTTGCTTATTTAAGACACAGTTTTGCTGTTACCCAGGCTGGAGCAAATGATGTGAACATGGTTTACTGCAGCCTTGACCTCCTGGGCTCGATCAGCCCGCCCACCTCCGACTCCCAAGGAGCTAGAACCACAGGCATTTGCTATTTATATCACATCTGGCTAAATTGTTTCTACTATTTGTGGAGATGGGGTCTCACTTTGTTACCTAGGCTGATCTTGGACTCCTGGGCTCAAGCAGACCTCCTGCCTTGGCCTCCTAAAGGGCTGGGATTACACATATGAGCCACTATGCTCAGCTTATTGTAGTTTTTCTTTTATAATAGATATAGGTAAATATTCATATAGATAGCATGTTGGATTATCAGTAACTTTTTTGTGCTACATTCAGAGAAATAGAATTGGTACTTGTGTATAATAATGGCAGATGATTTTTTGCATAGTGTGGATAAATCCCTTTACCTCATGGGACTCAGTGTCTTTGTTAATTAAAATGATATCTGATTATAATAGTTTGAATATTCCTGCTTGACAAAATTGCGTGTTTGAAGGCAAATCAAACTTAGAATTTATGCACATTTACATTTAAAACCATGTTCATGAAAATGCCATCAACTTTTACATTAATATGTTGGTTTTGGAGATTTCCTGAGTTATTTCAGGATTATGTTCATTCTGGCACCAGATTAGAAATAATTTAAATTCTTGGTAATTGTAGCCCACTGTGCCACATTGGTACATGTAGTCAAAAATTTAAGTACTTCTGTTATTTCAAAATCTAAGTACTTTTGTGAAGAAGCTGTTCAGGAATATGAGCAGGATGAAGTTGCAAAATGTGAAGTTTTTGTTACAAGTGCTCCCCCTCCTGGTCTCAGTAGGATAGTATTCTTGGTAGTCACCCTGTAGCACAGTCAGTTTAATCCTCTCTGGAATTGCTTTATGAAAGCAAATTCTGAAAAGATAACTTGAGGTAGTAGATAATACTAGGTAGACATATAGGAATTTCAGGGAAGTAGTAATGAGAAAGTGATATATTTGAGTACTCACCATTTGCAATTGTGGACACTTTACTAATATACACTTGATTAGTTGGAAATTATCTCCTTTTTGTTGATGCAGAAAGGTGATTTGCCAAGGTTACATAGTTAAGTGGCAGAGCTTGGACTGAAACACAGTGCTTAGGAACACCTGTGATTCCAAAATATTCTTCCACTGTACTGTAAAGTTAATTTTAAAAGCCAGGCTCTTTGCCTACATGTACCAAGTTAGTGTAGTTTCTCTTTTTCAGTTATGCTAACCTTTCAGAGTGAGCTCCTTTACACACACACATACAGAGAGGCACAGACAGATACAGATATCGCTTAAAAATTTTTTAAAAATGTCTTAACATACTTTCTCTAAACTTAATGTGACATTTTCTCTTTATAGAGAGAGCTATCCAAAATCACGAATGCCTAGGGCACAGAGCTACCCAGATAATCATCAGGAATTTTCAGGTTAGACTTTATAAGTTCTAAATGTTTAAATGTTTATGTGATTGGATAATGTTTTGGCTGAAAGGGAGAGGGGATATTTTTGAAAAGTCAAATAAAAATTTATAAATGTGCTTTTCATCATTAGAAATATTTAACTATTTTTTAAATAAAAGATAACCATCTTATATGTCTTAACAGACTATGATAACCCTATCTTTGAGAAATTTGGAAAAGGAGGAACATATCCAAGAAGGTATCATGTTTCATATCATCATCAAGAGTATAACGATGGTAAGTTTCTAGCAATTAGACCACAAGAATGGTTAAAAATCTCAACAATAAAAATAAATACAAAATTGTTTTAAAATCTCCTATCTGTGTAATACCATTAGAAAAATATGAGGAAATTGTGTTATAACAAAAGTATAATTGGCATTTTGGCTTTATGTCAACTTAAACTTGCCTATCCCTTAAAAGGAGTAAATTTTTGTTTTAAAAGGCAAGGTCTTTGTTGCCCAGGCTTGAGTTCTGTGGCATGATCATAGCTCACTAACTTCAAATTCCTGGACTCAAGTGATCTTCCTGCCTCAGCTTTCTGAGTTCAGGTGTGTGCCATTACAGGCATTTGCCATCACACCCAGCTAATTAAAAAAAATTTTTTGTAGAGACAGTGTCATGTTGTCCAGGCTGGTCTTGAAATGTTGGGCTCAAGCAGTCCTCCTGCATCAGCCTCTCAAAGTGCTGGAATTAGAGGTGTGAGCCACTGCACCTGGCCAAAAAGGTGTAATTTTCCTTTTTTTTTTTTCCTCGAGACAGAGTCTCACTCTATCACCCAGGCTGGAGTGCAGTGGCATCATCTCTGCTCACTGCAACCTCCACCTCTTGTGTTCAAGCGATTTTCGTGCCTCGGCCTCCCAAGTAGCTGGGATTACAGGTGCATGCCACCATGCCTGGCTAATTTTTTTTTTTTTTTTTTTTTTTTTGAGATGGAGTCTCGCTCTTTTTTCCAGGCCAGAGTGCAGTGGCACCAGAGTGCAGTGGGATTCTCTTGCTTTAGCCTCTCAAGTAGCTTGGATTACAGGCACCCGCCACCACACCTGGCTAATTTTTGTATTTTTAGTAGAGACAGGGTTTCACCATGTTGGCCAGGCTGGTCTCAAACTCCTGATCTTTGGTAATCCACCTGCTTTGGCCTCCCAGAGTGCTAGGATTACAGGCTTGAGTCACCATGCCAGGCCTAATTTTTGTATTTTTAGTAGAGATGGGGTTTCGCCATGTTGCTCAGGCTGGTCTCAAACTCGTAGGCTCAAGTGATCAGCCTGACGTGGCCTCCCAGAATGCTGGGATTATTAGGTATGAACCACTGCCCCTGTCCAAAAAGGAATAATTTTTAAATGATATTAGAAAATTACTCCTTGATGATGAGATTGACACATCATTCCTTTAAGAAAGGCCGTTACTGGCCAGATGTGGTGGCTCATGCCTGTAACCCCAACACTTTGAGAGACCGAGTGTTGGGTGGATCACCTGAGGTCAGGAGTTTGAGACCAGTGGGGCCAACATGCTAAAACTCCATTTGTACTAAAAATACAAAAAATTAGCCGGGTGTGGTGGCAGGTGCCTGTAATCCCAGCTACTCAGAAGGCTGAGGCAGGACAATCACTTGAACCCGGGAGGGTGGAGGTTGCAGTGAGCCAAGGTTGCACCACTGCACTTTAGCCTGGACAACAAGAGTGAAACTCCATCTCAAACAAAAATAAAAAAGTTACTACCTGTGAACTTTTGAATCTTTGTTTTAGATTTTAAAATCACTATTGGAAGTGAGAATAAATTTTTTTTCTCTATCCAGAAGTGAGGAGGTTCTTTTTTGATTTGTGTGTGTATGTATGTGTGTGCACACTCATATGTTTTATTGTAAGAGATTATTTGAATTCCTATTCAGATCCCAATTATTTTTTTTCCACCCAATCATTGCTATTTCATTTTCTTAGCCTAGTCACAGGACAAATTTCTATTCTCTACATTACACATTTTAAACACTTTAAAAGTATAACATATTAATAAAAGCTATAAGGTCATTCTCTTTTCATTTTGTAGGTCGTAAAACTTTTCCAAGAGCTAGAAGGACCCAGGGGACCAGCTTCCGGTCTCCTGTGAGCTTCAGTCCTACCGATCACTCCTTAAGCACTAGTAGTGGAAGCAGTATCTTTACCCCAGAATATGATGATAATCGAATAAGAAGGAGGGGAAGTGACATAGACAATCCTACTCTGACCGTAATGGACATCAGCCCACCCAGCCGTTGTAAGTTATAGAACATGGCATGGTGAAATGTAGAGCAGAACTTTTGTAGAATTTTATAATATTAAACGGAATAAATACTAAGTGAGTTTTTGGAGTCAGATGAACTACTCAAAAAATGTAATAATCGTGTTTCTAAAGGTGGTTGGAATGTCAGGTGTAAGCATGGTATCACTGCTGATTACTTTAGATAATTCTGTTCACTTTTATTGGCAAAATTATTACCAACTAGTCATTTTTTATCCATTCATTCTGCATATCCTTGTTGAGTGTCTACCACTGAGATTTCAAACATAACCTGTAAGACATAATCTAATGGGGTAGATGATATATGGAAAAATAATTAGCATTTAAATGTTAGTAGAAATCACCAGTTGAGGAGATAATGTGCAGGAGGCCATAACATAGTCTAAAAATGGGGAATTGTTCCATTTTGGGCTGATGTGGGGGTTATCTTACTTGAAATAGTGGGAACAGGAGTATAGTGGCAACTCAGGTTGGATTGCAAAGTGTTCAGACCTTATTGTGTAAGCAGTGCATGCAAAGATTCATGCTCAAAGATGTTTATTATAGTACTATTTGCCTATTCTGAATTCTTTTTTTTTGTGCTGTGTCATAATTTACTTTTATATCCATATTGACCCCGTGCTATGTTGTGTTGCTTTAGCTTTAGACAGGTATCTTTTGAAGTGATTAAAAAATAAGAGAAAATGTCTTTTATATATATCTTCAGTCTGTTCATTTTTATAGATCTTCGTATAGGTACAAAATCTGTATAAACAAAGACAGTTCCAAGATCTATTGGGTATCAAATTCTGTCTGCCTGAAAAACTACATTATAACCTTTCTTATACTATAGGTTTGCTGGTAATAAGTTCATTCAGCTTTTGTTTGTTTGGAAAAAGTCTTATTTCTCCTTCATTTTTGAGACAGGGTCTTACTCTGTCACCCAGGCAGTGGTGCAATCTCAGTTCATTGCAACCTCTGCCTCCTGGGCTCAAGTGATCCTCCCACCTCAGACTCCCAAGTAGCTGGCACTACAGGCATGCACCACCATGCCTAGCCAATTTTTGTATTTTTTGTAGAGACAAGGTTTTGCTGTATAGCCCAGGCTGGTCTTAAACTCCTGGGCTGAAGCCAGTCTACCCGCCTCAACCTCCCTAAGTGCTGGGATTACAGGTGTGAGCCACTGCACCTGGCCTTTCTTGCACTTTAAAGCGATTGTCTTACTTTCTTCTGGCTTATATACTTCCTGAAGAGAAATCTGCTGTAATTCTTACCTTTGTTCTCCACATGTAATATGCTTTCTTCTCCTGCAGCTGCCCCAGCTGCTTTCAAGATTTTGTCTTTGATTTTCTACAGTGTGAATATGATGTGTCTAGGTATATTTGTGTAGGGTTCCCAGCTGGTGTTCTTTCAGTTTATTTATAGTTTGTCTGTGAAAAGTTCTCAGTATTTTTTATAAAAGTTCCCCAAGTATTTTTTCTGTTCCATTCTTCTTTTCTCTTTTGGGATTCCTATTACCTGTACACTAGACTGTTTGATACTGTCTCATACCTCTGTTTTCTCTCTCTTTCTTCCCTCCCTATTGATCTGTTTTCAGGTTCACTGATTCTTTCCTCAGCCTTGTTGCATCTATTTATAATCCTTTTGAAGGAATTCTTAATTTCTGTCATTGTTTTTTATTTCATGCATTTTCATGTGATTGAATGTCTTTTCCATCTCTCTGTTCTCCATCTATCTGTTCATGCATATTGTCTACCTTTTCCATTAGAATCTTTAACATGTTAGTCATAGTTATTTTAAATTTCCTGTCTGAACCTCTTGAGTCTGGTTGTATTAATTGCTTTCTCTTTTGATTTTTTTTGGAGTGGTTACTTTTTTGTGTCTTACCATTTTACATTGAATGCCAGATACCATGTATATAGGATAAGGGAAGAGGTAAATAGAATGCATGCCTGCAAATAGGCACAGCTCTTCTTCTGCTAGGCTATTATTGTGAGAAGTTGAGTCAGTCTAGTCAGGAGTTGAGCTGGGTCTGGATTTTGTTGTTGCTGTGGTCTTTGTGCACCACTGACTTTTAAATTCTTCTTATTACCTTGTACTGGTTTTCTAAAGAGATTTTCTCAGTGGTCCTGCTCCATCAGCTTTTGGCCTTCCCTTTCTTTTCTTTTTTTGAGAGGGAGTTTTGCTCTTGTTGTCCAGGTTGGAGTGCATTGGTGCAATCTCAGCTCACTGCAACTTCCACCTCCCAGGTTCAAGAGATTCTCCTGCCTCAGCCTCCCAAGTAGCTAGGATTACAGGCGTCCACCACCACACTCAGCTAATTTTTTTTTTTTTTTTTTTTTTTTTTTGTATTTTTAGTAGAGATGGGATTTCACCACACTGGCCAGGCTGGTCTCGAACTCCTGACCTCAGGTGATCCGCCCGCCTCGGCCTCCCAAAGTGCTGAGATTACAGGCATGAGCCACTGTGCCTTGCCTTGGCCTTTTTTTTGTGTGCCTACTTTCAGAGAGAGAAGGTCTGTCTATGGCCTTGTCACCCTCTCAGTAGTAGATTGCTGCTACTTGCCAGCCTAGGATAGGGGAGGTAAAATAGAGGGTTCTGTGTTGTCTTGTCCAGCTTCAGTCTTAGGCAGGCTTTATCTCCTCAGTTCTCAGCAATGTGCTGTAATGGTCAGGGTCACAAAAGGTTTCCATTCTCTCTCTGAGGGGTAGGATTTTTTTTTTTTTTTTTCTTTTTCATTCCCCTAGCCTCAGTGGCTCTTTACCTGTACCCCTGTACCCCAGGGGTGACAGGGTTTGCTGCTTTCTCCAGCAGTGGAAGGCTCTGTTTCTTAGGGGAGAAGGGTTTGGAAGGGCTTTCTAACTTTGTCACAACAGTAGGCCATTCCCCTTCTCCAGGCATTGACCATCAAGGGAGGGCTTCCCTGGTGTCTCCTGCTCCTGTGAGTGCATGGTAGAGGTCCAGGGAAAAGATTTTGAGCAGGTGTGAACTCACCTGTGTCTGGATCTCCCAAAGGTTCAATACTCTTGTGCCAGTCCATATTTGTTTAAAATGGAGCTGAGTTCTTCCCTGTTTGTGTGGGTCTTTCTCCATGCTTTGCCATTAGTGAGCCAGTGCTGCTGTTCTGTCTCTCCTTGGAGGTACCAGTTTTTCCTTAGATTTCAGGTTAGTTGGTTGCCCTGCAATCTTAGTTTTTTGATACATGTTTTTAAAAAGTTGCAATTTTGTAGCTTGTCCAGAATTTCTCTTGTTGTTTGGATGGGAGTGAGGCTGTCTCCAGCTTTCCGCATTGTAGGTGGAGGCTAAAAAACTAAGTACAAATGTTACTGCAGTAAAGATTAGAAATTGTGTATCTTACACCATTTGGCATCTTAGATTTAGTAAAAGAAAGATGCTGTAAAGTGTGTAATTAGGAAAAAAGACAATTTCAGAAAAAAATGAGTCTTGGGGATATGAATCTTTTTCAGATTTAGAATTTGTAGAAAAATTGACTAAAGAGAAAAATTTAGAAAAATGATAACTATATGAATTTGGATAATCGTAATTTTCCCTTATATCCAAGCACATTCAATGAAGGATGTCACTAATGCAGTATGCTTATTTAGTTATTAACCATTTGCATGCCATTTGATATTTCACTTTAAGAAAGTGTTCTTTTTCAGCACCTCGTGCTCCAACCAACTGGAGACTGGGCAAACTGCTTGGCCAAGGAGCCTTTGGAAGGGTCTACCTCTGTTACGATGTTGATACAGGAAGAGAATTGGCTGTTAAGCAAGTTCAGTTTGATCCTGATAGTCCTGAGACCAGCAAGGTAAAAAAATCACTGCACAAAGTACTTTGTCATATTATAAGAAGCTTTATTTATTATTATTATTTTAACATTAAGCCCCTTCCGTTCTATATAAGAAGCATTTTTACTTAAAAAAAAGTTTTCTTTAGTATAAATTATTTGTAAAATAAACAGATTAGATATGTTTATCTACTTTTTAATATGGATTTTTCTGTATTAGTACTTCAGTTATAATCCTAATCTGATTCAGCGTTGCTTTAGCATACCATCAAGGACTGTTTAAAAGTTATTGGTTAGAGAGTGAGATGTTTGTTACTTGGGAACTAAAATTTTCAGAATGAAATTACCTTGATGGTCTATCAAGTTAGAAGTTTTTGCTTTTACTGACATTATTGAAGACCTAACAATGAATTCTGCCTTTCAGGAAGTAAATGCACTTGAGTGTGAAATTCAGTTGCTGAAAAACTTGCTACATGAGCGAATTGTTCAGTATTATGGCTGTTTGAGGGATCCCCAGGAAAAAACACTTTCCATATTTATGGAATATATGCCAGGGGTAAGTTAGTACATCTTTTTGAAAATACACATTCTATTTAAAATTTCAGTCAATAAAAGAAAAACTTAGATTATAAAATGTTAACCCTAGTTAAGGACATTTTGGAAGTGTTTTAAATTAGAGCTGGGTAGTATCTGTTATCTTCTTTATCTATCTTTGTATTATTTAATTCATTAATGCTAAAGTATTCTAAAGTAGGTTACAGACATCTTAGTGGTCCATCCTCAGAGTTCCTTAAATGCCCTAAAATGCACATTATAGATGATATAGTCACACCGAGTTCCAGTCTAGGGCCATATATTACATTTAATTTTTATGCACCTTAATTATCTCTCTCTTTTTAAACAATTTTTATAATTCTTTAAAAAGAGAGCAAGAGAGACAAGGTCTCACTCTGTTGCCTAGGCTGGTTTCAAATTCCTGACCCAAGTGATTCTTCTGCCTTGGCCTCCCAGAGTGCTAGGAATACTATCTAGAGCAGTCAGTTTGTATATGATACAGATTTGACAAAGCGAGTAGGATAGTCTGTTAAGAGTCTTCGCTCTCAGGATCTGGAAGAATTTGGAAAAAAAAAAAAAAAAAAAAAAGTCTCATGGATTCTCTAATTGCATTCTTGTGGATTTGGGTTTTGTTGTGTTTTTTTTGTTTGTTTTAAATTTTTTATTTTTTTAGTTATATGAAACGCTTCACAAATTTGCATGTCATCTTTCCTCCGGGGCCGTGCTAATCTTCTCTGTATCATTCTAATTTTAGTATATGTGCTGCTGAAATGAGCATGTGGATTTTAACTTGTTCCTTTATCCCTTTATTTACTATAAACTCCAAGTTAAAGTCTAAATTAGATTCATATTCAACCTTTTTTTGTTTGATACATCATAGATGAAGCTATGTACTTTATGTTGCATCCTATCAGGAGCCCAATTTCTGGTTATTCTACTGTAGCAGTGCAAAGACTGACCATTAGATGAGCATGATTGACAGATTGATGCCTGCATTGTAAAGTTTTGTTTTTTTCCTGCAGACCAGAAAGTAATATGAGGTATAGCAGTGGCACGTATCAATATCCAATTTCTTTTCAACCATCCACCTAATATTTTTAGCACTGATGGATAGTCATTACTAGAGTCTCTGATTTCATTAGGAGTTATAAAATGTGATTTGTGACATCTGTCATTCCGTATATTTTATTTTTTTAATACAGTACATCTAGTATTAATGATTTTCAAGGTGGTGCTTAATATGTTTACTCATTTAAAAATACATGCATTTCCATAATTTTTATTTTATTTATTTGTTTTTGAGACAGAGTTTTACTCTTGTTGCCCAGGCTGGAGTGCAGTGGCATGATCTCAGCTAACTGCAACCTTTGCCTCCTGGGTTCAAGCAGTTCTGCCTCAGCCTCCTGCGTAGCTGGGATTATAGGCGTACACCATCACACCCAGCTAATTTTTTTGTTTTTAGTAGAGACCATGTTGGCCAGGCTGGTCTCAAACTCCTGACCTCAGGTGATCCGCCCACCTCAGCCTCCCAAAGTGCTGGGATCACAAGCATGAGCCACTGCGCCTGGTCATAATTTTTATTTTTTGAGGTGGAGTCTCACTTTGTTGCCCAGGCTGGAATGCAGTGATGCGATCTCAGCTTAGTGCAACCTCAACCTCCCAAATTCAGTCGATTCTCCTGTCTTAGCCTCCTGAGTAGCTGGGATTACAGGCATCCACCACCGTGCCTGGCTAATTTTTATATTTTTAGTAGAGACGGGGTTTCACCATGTTGGCCAAAGTGGCCTCGAACTCCTGACCTTAGGTGATCCACCCATCTTGGCCCTCCAAAATGCTGGGATTACAGGCATAAGCTATTGCGCCCAGTCTGCATTTCCATAATTTAAAAGGTAGCATATGTTAGCAAAAGAAGTTTGATTTATGGGTCTTCATGGAGGTAGCTGATTAAAATTGTATGTAGAATGTACAAGGTTGCTATTCGAGCTTATGGATCAGTATAACAGTCTGTGAACCAATATCTGATAATAATGTTCTTGACCACCCTCAGTGTCCCACAGCAGTAAACTTGTTCCTTACTATTAAGAATAATTAATTGTTCATAGCAACACCATTGTCACTCATTGTTATCATTACTGCTTCCTTATTTCAAAAATTCTGTTGTCAATGTAAGTTAGTTTTAAAAAAAACCCTTTTGGGGAGATTTTAAAGACCATAAAAATATTGAAGCCTTTTGATTTGGTAATCTTACCGAAATTATTCTACAGAAGTCATCCAAAGGAAAGGAAAAAAAATCTGTACTCATTTTAATACTATAAAAATGTATCTGTGTTTGGACAAGGACAGAATAAACTTAGAAACTGAAACTGAAAATGTGTCTAAATGAGATTTTTGATAGATTTTTCTCTTATTCAGTCTTGTTCTTAGACTTTCCTGAGTCCCCAAGTTTGTGAGTGATGCTATCTGGACAATTTCATTAAATTTAGTTTGATGGATCCCTTTTATGCCCTAGATTCAAATTCTGTCAAAATTGTTGTTCATTTTTCTGTTTTCGCAAACTTACACTAGCATTCTATTCCTTACTTATCTGGAACTATTTAGACTTGAAATCATAGCTTTCTTTTATTTTCAGTTCCTGGACTAGCAGTTGGCTTTTCCCTGTTTCTCTTTTTCACACACACACACACACAAACACACACACACACACACATCTTTAGCTGGTACAGTGTTTCTCAGCTTATTTCACTTGTACACACTAAAGAAGTTAACATTTTTACACTGATGGAGCTATTAGCAGCCGTAGGCAACTGGCCCAGCTGTCCAGAGAATCCATAACTCTGTCACTCATTTGCAACCTAAAGGTATTATTTGGCCTATTTTTTTGGAAAGCTCAGATTTAGTGGAGTTATTCTGTATGTTGTTATTAATATTATTATTTTTTGAGTTGTAGTCTTGCTTTGTTGCCCAGGCTGGAGTGCAGTGACATGATCTCCGCTTGCTGCAACCTCCATCTCCCGAGTTCAAGCAGCTCTCCTACCTTAGCTGCCGGGATTACAGGTGTCTGCCATCATGCCTGGCTAATTTTTGTATTTTTAGTAGATATGGGGCTTCACCATGTTGGCCAGGCTGGTCTTGAACTCCTGACCTCAGATGATCTGCCTTCCTCAGCCTCCTAAAGTGCTGGGATTACAGGGGTGAGCTACCATGCCTGGCCTATTATGTACAGTACTACAAGTAGAGACACAGTAAGTACACTGAACAAACAAGCCACGCTGAACTGTAGGTGTGAGTAGTTGACTGGGAACACTTGCTGCTTTCCATATGTGTGTTTGCAAGTTTGGGTCCACAGAATTGCAAGATGTTCTCCCTCCAAAGATGGCTCATAAACAGTGGAAATGACAAATGGCTAAATCTGTAAAATCCAAGGATTTACTTTCATATGGCAAGAGTACACCATTTACCAAAATTCAAGGAAAGGCAGAAACATTTGGATGTATTTTCTTGTCAAAAAAGAGATCTGTCTCTTGGAAGCATTTTATTTCCATCTTTTAAAGGGATTATTAATCAAACTTGTACAGTGGAATCACTAGGGAAGCTTTTTCAAAATTCAGATACCTGTTTCTCACTTCAGATTGATTCACCTTTCTCAGAGATGGCATCTTATCCTGCCCTAAAAAACACGTGAGAAAATCTGAAGTTCTCCTTTTGTGTATGTTCCCATGTTTCGAACTCGAGTGTTGATTATATAAAGAAATAACTTTAAAATCTCATATGTGTTCTTTCCAGTTATACCCATTTCTTTTCCTGAGAAAATCAGCAGATGTCAGTAAAACACTGTAAAAACAGAATAAGAACAAAATAAATAAAATTCAAGTAGGATATGCATAGATGAGTGTGATGAGAATTCCTGCCCTCTTTACTGATAAAGATTTAATATCAGTTTTCATTTCAAACCATATACAATAGTTTTTGTTGTTTTCTTTTCTCCTAGGGTTCAATTAAGGACCAATTAAAAGCATATGGCGCTCTTACTGAGAATGTGACTAGGAAATACACCCGTCAGATTCTGGAGGGTGTCCATTATTTGCACAGTAATATGATTGTCCATAGAGATATCAAAGGTAAGTAATGAGGTGTTTTCTATTTTAAGTACACAGTTCTTTGTGAATGTGAATGAAGCAGGTGATATGGATAAGACATTTAACATTATTTTATCTGTCCCTGAAATACTACAGGGAAACAGTTCTCTTGCTTTCTTGTGGATTCTGTCAGTGTTCTATCACACCTGTCCTGAAGCAACAAATGGGTAGCTCCACTGTGGGGGCTCACAGAATCAGTAAAGTTTAAGAAACCGTACACGTGAGATCATGTTTTCATACATATTGCATAGGTGTAAGGATAGATTGGCTAAGAGTAGGGGCCCTGCTGCCAGATGGCCTGATTCCAGTTCAGGCATTATCCATACTGTGTGGCCTCGGACAAGTTACCCAATCCCACAGTTCCTCATTCTTAAGTGATAGAGAAAATAGTGTCCAGCTCATAGGATTCTTAAAAGGATTAAATGAGTTAGTGCATGTAGTATGCTTAAGATAGTGCCTGATACCTAGAAAGCCCTTAAAAGTTAGCTATAATGACATACTTTATCTTGAGATCAAATTTACTCAGGGGAATGGATATCACTACCTAGAGACAGCATGAAGAGAAGGGAAGAAAAGAGCCCCAAACTAAGCTTTGATGAACTCCAACTCCATGAAACTGACTTTCAAACTAAAAACTCAGCTGTTTTCAGGGGTAAAGGATGTAGGTAAATGAGTGAAGTCACACAAAAGCAACTGGTGGGGGTATGTACAATTTAAGAATGCTTAAAACTCTATACTGGAAACATACCTGGAGGTTTGATTCTGTAAAGGTAGGTTGTGACCCCAAATTTAGACATCACTTTATAAATCAATCAATAAAAATAATAAACAGCCAGCATGTTAGTGCATGCCCTGTAGTTCCAGCTACCTGAGAGGCTGAGGCAGGAGGATTGCTTGAACCCAGGAGTTCAAGTCCAGCCAGGGTACGGTAGCAAAACCCCGTCTGTTAATAAGTAAACAGTCATGTGCTACATAATGATGTTTCCATGTCATTATGGACCACATATACAACAGTGTCTATATTATATAGACTAGGTGTGTAGTAGGCAATACCATTTAGGTTTGTGTAAATACACTCTGTGATATTTGCACAATGACAAAATTGCCTAACAGTGCATTTTTCAGAATGCATTCCCATCATTAAGCAATGTATTGCTGTAAATATGTACGTGTACACATGTGTATTTGTGTGTATAAAGATAATATTCATTGGTCTTGCTGGGGACTCTCAGGAGCTCCCAGGCTTTCATTTCCTCTTTGAGGTGTGGCACATCCTAATTATGGCCATATTCAGACCAAGGAGAACATTCCTAACCAGTTCCTGGTGATGGAGTAGAATGCAGAATGCCTAACCAGATCACACATACTAGAATGGGACTTATCGTAAGTCTGAAAAGATGGGGACATTGCTCATGATCTGTTCGTCTTAGGCAGACCTCGGTTGTTAAGTACGAAACCTGATAGCTTAAAGAACCTCACAGAGAAGTTATTCAGTTAGGAATAATGTCCATTCAAGCCAGCTTCTCGTTAGCCCTCATAATGAGGCAAGGCAAAGGAGCTGAGGGAGCTACCCCCTGAGTGGATCTGCTTCAGGCTTTGCCAGAGTGATGAGCCATCCTGGTCAAATGAGAAGGTTGGAAGTAAGCTGATTTTAAAGCATAGGATAAAGATATTGATAAGAGAATAAATGTAAAATGTAAAATTGCATGTGCAATATGATCTTAAGTTTGTAAAATTCAAATATGACTTAGAAGGAAAATTTCCATGTGATGAATGATGGTTATCATCCAAGTGGCAGGATGAATGATGGGCATTTTCTTTTTTGTTTGTTTTTTTTTTGTTGTTTGTTTTGAGTTAGGGTCTCCCTCTGTCACCCATGTTAGAGTACAGTGGTGCTATCATGGCTCACTGAAGTTTTGACCTCTTGAGCTCAAGCAGTCCTCCCACCTCGGTCTCCAAGTAGCTGAGACTACAGGCACACACCACTATGCCCAGCCAATTTTTAAAAAGGTGTTTTTTTTTGTTTGTTTGTTTGTTTTTGGTAGAGGTGGGATATTGCTATGTTGTCTGGCTCCTATATACTTTTTCTGTATTTCTCAAATTTCCATGAGCAACTTTTAAATCATAAGAGAAAAGGAAGATGGTTGATTGGTTTTCAATTTAGACCCAAGACATCATAATGAAACTTAGGATGAAAATGAATTGATTATATTGCTAGACAACCAACTCACTATTTCAAAAACTAGTTGCTTTCTTCTGCCTTTGTTTTTATTTGTTTTACAAACAAGACCACTGAAGAATGGATGAAAGGAAACTTATCTTTATAGAAGTATTTTGGCTAACAAGTGAAGAAGGAATAATGAACTAATAGATATTAAACCTTAATAGCTGCTGATATCACTTAAATAGAAACTGTCTGGAATGCAACATCATCTATCTAGGTTTGTTCCTCAGTCCCCCAGAAATTGAACCTGAATCTGACAGAGTCCCCAGATTCAGCTACCAAATTATGTAATATACATATAGGACAGATAAGCATGTTAAAATGATTCTTTGGGATGCAGTCAGCAAAATCTAGACCATGAGAAAGTCATAGGCAAACAACTTAGTTTCTTCATAAGTTGCAAAGAAAAAGAAAAGGAGATTGGAGGGAACTTTAGGAAAGACTTAAAAGATGTATCAATATGTATGGACTTTATTTGGATTCTGATTTTTTTAATGTAACAAATTGAACAGCCATATATTTGATAATATTAAGAAGTTATTGTTCATCCTCTTGGTTGTGATAAGAGTCCTTATCTTTGAAAGATACATACTGAGCCATTTCTTGATCATTACATCTTGAATATGCTTCAAATCCTAGAGAGGGGAGAGGGAGTGGTTGGCAGTATGGCTGGCGCAGGATCGTCCAGATGGATGTTGAGTCTGGGTGATGGCTGAGCATGCTGCTTTCCCTTTGTGTGTGTCTGAAAATTCTCCTTAATAACTTATTTTTAATATGTCCAAAATAAGTTTTTAAAAACTGTGTTGGAGCCTGGCTACCCATTTTCTCCTTACCCCTTTTTGTGAATGAGCATTGGTTCAACATTGGTGATTCCTCCCCAGAGACAGCTTCCCCTGTCTGTGACCTGCCTTGAACTGTTCCTCCCCAATCAGAGCCTTTCTTGTAACCAGTAAAAAACTGACTTTGTTGTCCTTCCAGTGGTCAAGTATTCTAGAGATGGTGGCTTTTTTGACAGCCCTTCTTAAAGTATTGGATGGTGATGGTAGGAGATGTTAGACAGTGCTCTTTTAGAAGATCATTAATGTCATGGCATGTTTATGCTTAAAGTGTGCAGAGAATGGATTCCTGGACTCTCCCCTGGAGAGAGGCTTTGGGGAATCATCATTGACTAGACTAGGGAATTTGCTGGGAGAACAGAAAGACAGGTACAGAAGCTCCATGATAGGGATGGGGTCTCTTTATCCTCTCCAGTCTGTAATGTAGCTTTTCTCCACTATTCACTCTTCTTCTTAGAGACCATTTTTTAAGAAAAGGGTAAGAGAACCAGGAAAAATGAGTCTGTTTGTAATATAAAATATGGTTAAGGTTATGGAAGACTTAAAAATAAGAATTGAAATAAAATTTAAAAATTAGATAATAAATGGCTTATTTAAGGATAGGTTAAAAAAAAAAAAGTTTAAAATGAGAAGGTCCAAAGTAACGAGGGTTATGTGGGAAAAATGAGAAGAGAAATGATTATAAAAGAAACTGGATTTATAATCCCAGAAAAATTACTGAATTTCTGATAAGAGGGAAAATAGAGAATAAAAAACAAATGAGCCTAGTGCCCATATCTTGGTTTTTTGTTTTGTTTTGTTTTGTTTTGTTTTGTTTGTTTCTGTTTTTTTTGGGACAGGGTCTCACTTTGTCACCCATGCTGGAATGCAGTGGCATGATCTCAGTTCACTGCACCCTCAACCCTCTGGGCCCAAGCAATCCTCCCACCTTAGCCCCCCAAGTAGCTGGGACTACAGGCACACGCTACCACGCCCGGCTAATTTTTTTTTTGAGACAGAGTTTGGCTCTTGTTACCCAGGCTGGAGTGCCTATAATCCCAAAGTGCTGGGATTATAGGCATGAGCCACCGTGCCCAGACCGGCTAATTTTTTTTAATTGTTTTGTAGAGATGGGGTTTCATCACATTGCTTACACTGGTCTTGAATTCCTGAGCTCAAGCGATTCACCTGCCTTTGCCTCCCAAAGTGCTAGGATTACAGGTGTGTGCCACTGCACCTGGCCAATATCTTGGTTTTTTTATGCCATTCTCCACTAAAAGGAACCAGGCCTCCTTTGGAGAAATGGCTGATTTTAGGACTGGTATAAGAAATATACAAGATGAGTCTGGAGCATCTTGGAGTGCTCAAAAACAAAAGCAAGAATACAATGATGGGGATATGGCAAAGGGACACAGAAGCCAGTGGAAAAAATTCAAGTGGCTGAAGCTGATACATAGCCCGAGAATAAAGTAGTACTGAATTATAACCTAGCATATAAAACAGATATCCATGTGTTCATAGTGATGAAAATGAATGATTTAATAAATACATGGAAGAGGGGAGACAAATCTCTTCTGCAGAATAACTCCAAATTATGTAGCTACTCAGCCTGGAGCATAACTCTTGACTCCTTTCCTTAATTGTGGGCTGTGTGTAGTTAATTTCTTTCAAAGTGTAGGGCATGGAAAGGGTGGGGGAGAATGACTTTACAGTGGAGAACCTGACAAACACTATCTCAAGCCAGGTGTTCAAGGTCAGCATCAACAATGATGTTGACAGTATGTGCCTTTAATATCCTATGATGAGAATGGCAGTTTACCTGTGGTCTTGCCCCAGAAAACTTACAACCCCTGTTATGAGAACATGAGACAAATCCTAATTCAGGGACATTCTACAAAAACCGAATGCTAGTACTCCTCAGATATGTCGTCATCATCAAAAACAAGGGAAGTCTGAGAAAGTGTCCCACTTAAGAGGAGCCTGAGGGAACAGGATGACTAAATATGGTGTGGGATCCTAGTTGGGATCCTGGAACAGAAAAAGGATATTAGGGGAAAACTGAGGAAATCTAAGCAAAGTATGAACTTCAGTTAATAATATTTCAGTATTGGTTTATTAATTGTGGCAAATGTACCACACTATTAGTAACAGAAACTGGGTGTGGGGTATATGGGAACTCTCTATACTGTCTTTGCAGTAATTCTGTAAATCTGAAGCTATGTAAAAAGTTTATTACAAAAGCTAATGAAATTTTAAATGAAAAGCTCAAAGCTTGCCTATCAGACATTTTAAAAATATTAGAAAGTGAGAAGTAAAGTTAATATAAAGCAAGATTCAATATTAAGAAAACTCTATAAGGTAAGTAATTTTTAAGTAATAGAGGGGAAAAATCCTTTGATTATGAAAGTCCCTAAGGAAGTTTCTGAGGAAAGGTTGGCTTCTCAGGGAAATAAGCTTTAGCCATGGGCTTCTTGCTTTGTGACAGAGAAACGGGGGGGCTTTCTTGGTCCTTCACTGAGTTTCATTCTTAGCCCTTTTCCCCTTTCTCCTTCACCTCCAACCTGTACCAGTCCTTTTCAATAGCAGCTTTCTAGGTCTTGAATAAGTATTCTTGCAGCAAATCCTTAATGAGTACCACCTGTATGACTAGCGTTATGCCAGCTACTGCCAGAAAAGATGAAAAGCAGCCTTACTTTGGGGACAAATCAAGAGTCTATGAACTAATTCTCTGACATTGTTCTTTTATATTATATTCCAGACTGACAAAACTATTGAAATGAGATGATTTCTTATTTTTAGGCGCAAATATTCTGCGAGATTCAACAGGCAACGTCAAACTAGGAGATTTTGGGGCCAGCAAACGGCTTCAGACCATCTGTCTCTCAGGGACAGGAATGAAGTCTGTCACGGGCACACCATACTGGATGAGCCCTGAAGTAATCAGTGGAGAAGGCTATGGAAGAAAAGCAGATATCTGGTAGGTTTTGATGTGAAGTTTGCTTGAAAACCACCTGCAGCCTTATGTATTTCCACCTGGGATTGAATTTACTGAGGCAGATGTAAATGATCTTTTGTACTTTCAAAATAGGCTATAAGAATTGCAAAGATTATATTAATTATGCCTTACTAAGGCTTATAGTTGACTAAATATGGCCACACTCCGTGGCTCATGCCTATTACCCCAGCACTTTGGGAAGCCTAGGCGGGAGGATCACCAGAGTTGAGGAGTTGGAGACAAGCCTGGCCAACAAGGCGAAACCTCGCTTCTACTAAAAATACAAAAAATATTTGTAATGCCATCTACTTGGGAGGCTGAGGCAGGAGAATCACTTGAACCTGGGAGGTGGAGGTTGCAGTGAGCTGAGACTGCACCATTGCACTCCAGCCTGGGTGACAGAGCAAAACTCTGTCTCAAAATAAATAAAAATAAATAAATTTACTAAATATTTAGAATCCTTGAACCTGTCTTCCATTCTTTAGGAAGGATTTTGTCTTAAGCAGACCTCAGCATTAAAAAGCTTTTTGCTATTACAGAAGTAAATGAACAGTTATTTTGTCTAAAAAATTTTAAAAGTATTTCATCTTTGTTGTGTCTTATAATTCATTTTTAATTCTTCTATAATTTTAAGTTAGAACATGAAATGATTATTTTCTACTTCCCACCCAGAAAAGAATTAAATAAATGTTCATTTTAGGCACCTGAAGGCATTTGATTTCTAATGCTTATATTCTTTGTAAGATAAAGATAAAAATTATTTTTAGTGTCAGGCTAGAAATTATATAAAACAAAAATAATAAGATGAATAATGTTCTTTGCCCAACTGTTTGAATTGATAGTCATTAAATTGTTATTTATTTTAATTGATTTTTATGTTTAAATTAGTTTTATGAAATTAGACCTTTTTAATGAAGCTTTGAATTTGAAATTAAGTCATATTTAAATGTATATGGACTTAATGCCTGTTTCTCATTTTCTAGCTAACTAGCTTTCTCTCATGTTGTTGTTTGTGTAATGTATTTCTTTTTGTTTCTTTTCAGGAGTGTTGCATGTACTGTGGTAGAAATGCTAACTGAAAAGCCTCCTTGGGCTGAATTTGAAGCAATGGCTGCCATCTTTAAAATCGCCACTCAGCCAACAAACCCAAAGCTGCCACCTCATGTCTCAGACTATACTCGAGATTTCCTCAAACGGATTTTTGTAGAGGCCAAACTGAGACCTTCAGCTGATGAACTCTTAAGGCACATGTTTGTGCATTATCACTAGCAGCCAGTAACCTCTCCTGTGCCTCTACCTAGCTCCCATCTATTCATTCACCTTCTCTCTGACTGCACTTTTCTTTTTTATAAAAAAAGAGAGATGGGGGAGAAAAAAAGACAAGAGGGAAAGTATTTCTCTTGATTCTTGGTTAAATTTGTTTAATAATAATAACCTAAATTTTTTATATTTAGTCTTTTTTCCCTTACAAGAACTTGAAACTTTTTTTTTAATTTTTATAATGTACTGATGTGGTTCAGAGAGATAAAGCACTTTAGTACATAGTCACTCTTTCTAGTACACAAACAAATCATTTGGAATACCTAAAGATTGTAGAGTCTTTTCCTCTATCACTGACATTATTAGTGGTGATGAGAAGACATGGAAAACAAGGAGAAGAAAATGATGTATAATTTGTAGTTTTTAGTGATAGTATTTAAACTATATCCTCATTTATGGGGTTGAGCCCTAAACTTTAGGGTAGGTACTCAACTTAAAGAATATAGGTTTCTTCTTGTATCTGTATTCTTTAGATCCTAACCTCTGTCTACCAAGCTTTTTGCTCAGTAGGAGTCTTGATAGAAGATACAAATCTCTAAGAGGTATGTTTATTTGTTAATCCTAACCAGTATAATAAGCAAATACACTATAATAGATCCATGTTACTGGAATCTGTAAACCTTGAGGGATAGCTTTCTGCTTTAAAACACACACACACACACACACACACACACACACACACACACACACACACACACACACAGCTTTTTTATTTTAAAGTCAAGTCATGAGCAAATCCAAATAAAAGACAAAAGGATATTGTTCTTATTAAATGCGTGAGCAGTAGAAGAGACACATTAGCCAGTCAATAGAAATTAAAAAAAAAAAAAAAAAAAAAAAAAAAAAA
>NW_022437080.1:3358668-3371357 GCF_009761245.1 Sapajus apella
AAAAAAAAAAAAAAAAAAAAAAAAAAAGAACTAGGTGTTTAGTATATTTTAAACTGTATTTTGTTTTGTTTTACTTGAGGGGGAAGTCCCAAAATTAAAGGAATGGAGAAATAATCAAAATCATGGATACCATCTTTCTGTTTCTAGCTCCTGATTCCCTATAGATAACATTCCTTAAGATTCAGTTAGTAATATTTATGTGTTATGTCAGAAGATGAAACCTTTGTTCTTGGGATCACAGAATACTAAATCACCTCAAAACAAACAAACAAACAAACAAAAAACAGGTATCATGTAAAACAGTGGTTGCCAAAAGTAGAGCAAGGATAATTTCACTAGGCATTTGGCAATTCTTGGAGACATCTTTGGTTGTCATAACTGGGAGGATACTAGAGGCATGAATTGGGTAGAGGCCAGGAATGCTGCTAAATAGACTATAATACACAGGGAAAGCAACCTTACTCCTCAAAGAATTACCCCACCCAAAATGTCAAAAGTGCTGAGGTTGAGAAACCCTAATGTAAAGATCAGTCCCAGTTATAAACTGAAAACAGCTATTTACAAAGCAGTAAATGCAAGAAAGGAAAGGAAATTTCAAAGAGAAAGTGATGTAATGCAAATTGAGGATTTTACATGAGCAGATACTGCTGCTTTAGGTCAATGGTGAATGATCTCAGCAAATAGCGATCACTTTACCAGCTGCATATTGCACCCAAATAGGTAACTCTTCATTTTAGAAACAAAATGAATTTGAACACTGAGCCTTTTGAACTCAGCTATCTGTATAAAATCTTTCCTTAAAATTCATTATTTTGGGCAAAAAAAAAAAAAAAAGCATATCCAAACAACATTTTAACTACTAGTGGGAAGGTTAAAAAGCTGCCAGGAATTTGTAGTACAATGTATCCATTAAGAGTAAGGACTTTAAATGGAACAAGACAGCTGGGAAATGTCCCACTATGTCTAATGGAATTGTGCAGCTATAAAACATGAAATTATCAGTAATTTGGCTGCTTGCAGTTTTTTCAGCCTGTTAAAGCAAGTGCTAAGTACTTTATTTTTAAAGGTCTAGAAAACAATAGTCTTCCTGGAGCCCCAAAATCCCTTTCATGGGATTCATAAGGGACTCAGGTATTCTTACTTTCTGCCAAAAGGTGTGCTTATTTATGGACTCTTTTAAGATACTTTGTTTCTGAACTTAGGTGGATCTTGGTTTACTCTGCCTAGGTCCTACCTAACATTCCCTGTAGGAATATTTGAAATTCCACTAGCTAGTCTAAGAAGAAGTCAAAGCACAAAATTAGTTGTCAACACTCCTCATAACTCAAAATCGAAGCAGTTTGCAGGGAAGAACAAGAATGAGGTACACCTGCCTTGGTAAAGCAACTGCCAAATCTTGTTCTAGAAACAATCCCCAAGTGTGTGGATCTATTATAATTTCCTTATCTTTTATGAGTGAGGGCATCTTTTCTACTTGAGCAAGATCATGGTCTCGACCAGTGGGCTTTTCCTTCGTATCTGTCTTGTGTAGTTGTGCTTTTCCTTTGGCTCATTTTTGGTCTGTCAGGGTAACCAGCAGTGCAGAATATAAGATAAATGCTTTTTAGAGAGAAATCCAGTGAGACTGTAGAACCCAAAGCAAAACTGGCTGCTTTTATCAGTCTCTGTTTTCTTTTCTAAATGCTATAGAAAATACAGGCACCTGAAAAGAAACTACTACTTTAACACTGCTGTGGAAGGCCTTTGCTTTATAAGAAAAATATTATTAGCTATGGGAAAGTAATGTTCTTTATGTAAAGACTTAAAAATAGACTAATAGTTTACAGAGTTATTATATAAAATATGATGTGAATTTATTTCAAACAAGTTGTGAAGTTACCAAAAACCACAATAAAAGTTAATATATATAAAAACTACTAGAACAAAAAAACTTGAAGGTGTGGGGGTGGAGGTTATGGAAGACCAAAAGTAAATTTAAAAAAGAAATTTTTGAAAGGAAACAGCTTCATCAGGGGAAGTTAAATAAAACACTCCATTTTTTTTCCTTCTAATAATGGTATGGATCAACAAATGCAATTTGAACTTTTTAAGATAACTCTAAATGTGTTTTGTTTCTTAAATGCACAATTGAATTCTTCTATACTGTAATGCTTCTTTGCTGACGCTGGAAAATGGTCAGACTGCTGACTTTGTGCCTTTAAAATGCATTCTGCTTTGACAGTGGCAGACTTTTTGGTGCTGGAGGAGATTCACTAGCAGTCTTATATGTGCTTTTCAGGAAATACCTTTCTACTTAAGGCCTTGAGAGATTCAAAGTGGCATGACTTAGGCTTGGACCAAATATAAGATCTTTTACATTGCAAACAAAGTGTTGTATTGAATAAAGGGGTTAAAAAATATAATGACTAATGGAAATTTTGATGGGTTGGTAATTATTTAAAATGTATTTAAAAGTATACAGACTGAAAATTTCAGTATGAATATCTTGAAATTTTTCCTTGTTTACAAAACAACCTTTCTAACTTAAAAAAATGACTATTGCCTTAGAAAGTTTTAAAAGGCACAGTTACCCTTACATAACATGTATAAGAAATTTAAATATTAATGCATTTGCTGAACTATAAAAGAAAATTTTAAACCTTGATTTCAGAGTAAAGTGAATTGGCTTTCGTTGAGTCGTTACCTTATTCCCAATAGGAACTGCATTAAAAAGATGAAACTATTTATTTAGATTAAGTTTCTGCTACTCCAGCTCTTACATATGTCAGATCTGCTCTGTAGTATTTCCAAGATGGAGTTGTTAATAAGATATGTAAAATCACTTAGAAAATAAAATCAAATGTGAATAGTTGTGTAGGATGACCAAGCCAGATGTAGACTCCTTGGCCTATGGCAGAGTTCTGTGCCAGTGATTTTATTTGGAGTCTGGGAACTGATAGCTTGATATAAAATCACCTGGTGTCAATTAGGTATACAAATCTATCTTTTTTAATAAATAGAATGACTCTTCTTCATTTGTTTATTCAATAACTGTAACTTACTATGTCGGTCACTAAATTAACACCCTAAAGGAGGTCACAATCTAGGAGGAACATAGGCAAACAGTTACTTAATTTTATGGCATATGCTAACTCTGAAAGTTCAGCAATGGTGTTTTAAAATCCTATTTTTTATGAAATAAGGGAAAAGCAATTTTAGGTAATCATTGGCTGTTATAAACTGAAATGGCATTGACAACATGGATTAAAGTAAAAGTATCCCCCAACTGGAGGGATCCCCTCCTCAACCAGGTCACATAACATCTCTCTCAGGATCCCCTCTTACTGCAAAATCCAGCGTCTACTCAAACAGTTCCAGTGATTGGGAGCATTTATTTCATAACAGTGTTTGCTTTTGTCCCCCCCCCCACCAGTGTCTCTTTTAAAGAAAAAAAAAAATACTTTCTTTTGGTCTAAATTGTGAAAATACCCAAGACATTTGATAGAAATTGAATTCTGTCAACAGTGTTATTTATACTAAGATCAGGACAATTTCTTGAGATCATATTGTTTTATTACTAAGTTTGGCCTTTGTTTTACAAGTGTAATGTTCATATTTATTTGAATTTTAAGATTGGTTAAATGTTAATGAAGAGCAATCCAATTGTTAATTTTTAGTAGTGCCTTTTCTCTGTATGCCTTAATTTTATTTTATATTAATAATTCAAGTTACCCACCAAAATGAAGATTTTTTTCAAAATCAGTAGGCCTCACGAGTTCATTTGGCCTTAGACTGTGTATTGGTCCTTAAATGTTTCTTAATGCCTGCCTCCTCCTACCCTTTTCTACCTCCTTTTTTTAAAAAATAAGTAAATAAATGCTAGGAGAGAAACATTAGGATTTGTCTGTGATAGACACGCTGCAGCTTCCACTAGACATGAATTCCCAACACAAGCATTGAAAGAGGTATTCTCATTCTAAAGAGACATGAATGTGTTCTGGGTTGAATACTTGATTTTCAGTCACATTGGCGCTGTCCAAGTTCTTGGAATATTATAGCTCAGTTATGATATTCATAGTAGAGTTACAGTACCTGTTTTTGCCCTAAAGAAGTCATTCACGTGGTTTACAAATGTTAAGGCAATGAGACAGGACAATGAGTAGAAAATCCAGGGATAGCAGATTCTAGTCCTTACTTTTCATTTAACATTTTGAGTAATACCCTAATTTACTTTTCTGTGAAGCGCGTGCATGTGTGTGTGTGTGTGTGTGTGTGCGTGTGCATGTATGTGTGGTGTTTAGAGTTGGAAGCAGGGATGGGAAGAAGGGAAAAGGTATGAGTGTTCAATTAGATCAGTTTCTGTTTTGGGAAGAACAGCTCAAATGTTTGACCTACTGATGACATACAGTGAGTAGAGTCATCCTTGGGTAGGAACACCAGTACATTTTCTGCAAGTAGCTAGTATAAATGATTGTATAATAAAGATATTTATTGTAAATTGCCACACTCTTGGTTGCTAAAAGTAGATTAAAATTCAGTTTGTGTATATGTATAATAATAAGCTTATATATAATTCTTAAATAGTAATTGATTTTACATAGTTCTTCATGAACTTTTTGGAACTGAAATTCTGCCAGACATTATCAAAATAAGCTTCCTTAGCTTACCAAGTATTCACAAGGAAATTCTCTTATACCTCTTTTTGGTTGGCTAGGGGAAGCATGCTGTGAAGCGGCTGCTCCTACTTCATAGTTGTCTTTGGCTTGACTTTGACTTCTGCCATGGTTTGGGTGGGATGCCACGGTAGGTGTGGGAAGCATCAAGGCCTCTCATCTCCCCATACTCACCTTCCAGAGCTGTTGGTGGAAATGAGCTCTTGGGGGAGCCTAGAGATTCTTTTCTCAGTGGTCATGCAAGCATTCAAGGTTGAGCTTCAGAAAAATGAGGGAGGAGTCATAGCTACAGTAAAGAAAAGAATACATTTTATCTGTTGCCTGTATAGAGTCTCATGTAATCATATTTTTTTAGAATTGTGCATTTTAATTGACAGTCATATGGTATTTTTGTTAATAACAGCAAAGGCATTAAATTGGTACCATTCTTCTTTCTGCCTGATGACTTCTTCTTTGTAACACAATGTGTATTATCAGAATCACTTTAAACCAAAGCTTTTATATTCACATAGCCAAAATAGCACTGTTACTTCTGTCCACTTGTAAGCGAATAGTATAAAAATTATAAAGCAGGTACTAATACAGTTTGTATTCTAGTATATTCTTCAAGGCAAAGGACAGGTGATCAGTGTCTGCATTTAGACATGCAGAAGTTACTTCCACTAGTGAGGAACTATGTAGACATGAATTTAAGCTTGTACATGTGCCAATCTTGTTAACGTCACTTGACCACTGATGCACATAGACATTAACGTCTGATGCCTCAGGGTGATGGCGTTCTTTCTTCCTAGTGTCATAACATTTATGAACTTATGTTTGACTTGAGGGGCATTTCAGCAAAGCTGTGAGGAAAAAGGAGGTTCTGGACTGAAGTCTGCTTTGTGCCATAGACATTTTGGAACATAAGGGAAGTGTCTGCTCTCTACTGTATGTGCAGGACTTGTCCCCAGATAACTTGTCCCCAGATAACTGAATCCCTTGATGCAGTTGAGGAAAGCAAAGTTCATGACCATACCCAAAAGCAAGCACTTTTAAGTTCACTTTCTTTTAAATATTTTTCTAGAATTCATTTTTAAAAGCATATGTAACTAGTGATGATTTTAGCATTAACATTACTTGGAGGGGAGAAGGAAGTAACAAAATTACATCTTAAACTCTGTTAGATACTTAGACTACAAAATGGATTTGATGTATTCTTATTTTCCAAAGAATGTTCACCTGGAATAAGGAGAGGACTAGTGGAAACATTTGAGCTGGAGAGGCTTCAGGGCAAAACGAAGTGGGCCAAACCCTTGCAATATCCCCTATTCAATTGAAAGTACAGTGTCTAAGGATAAGAATACTTCTTCAAAAACCAACAGTTGTTTTAATGCAATCTTAATTAGTAAATGGTTTACATTTTTTTATTATTGGTTTAAAATTTTGCTATCCTAAATTCTGAAGTACTATAAGAGTTAATACCAAAAATACTTTTAATGTCTGACTTCTCTTACATTTCACATGGTTCTTTTTATTCATTGTAAATAAAAGTAAACTTGGATAAATTTGAGAATAAACTTTGAATTGTTGCAAACTACAATTATCAATTTGTAAATTTACCCTTTGACATAATAATGTACATTTTTTAATGTAGCCATTAAATTCTCTATATTTAACCTATTGGTTTCTCTCTGTAAATGTTTTTAATCTCAGTTGAATGCTGGGCAGTTTATAATTATGTACAGAGGGTTTTTTTCCTATTAAGAATGACTTTTGCACATTTTTGGAAATGTTTAATTTTTACACTGTTTAATACTCTGACCAATAATTGATGAGTGTGTGAACATCATGAATGCGTGCATTGAACTACTGTCTGTCTTTATGTTTTAACTTCTTTCAATATGTAGCCATCAGTTACTGCACTGCTATTATTGACTTAAATGGACCTTTTTGCTTTTGCAAACTATACTTATCTATGGTTCTTTGTTGAAGAACTCAGGAGTTCAACATTACTAGAAATTAGAAAATTTTATAATGTATTATAAAATCCATTACTAAGTTGAAAGTATGCTTTTAACTCTGTATTGGGGATGTATGTTTGTGTGGAGATATTTTTTGTCTGTAGGTACATGTATATATCCCAGTAAGTTCTTATTTTCATTTCTACATTGTTATGAACTTGTTTTATAAGGGTACTATTTAGTTGTGATAAATATATAGAAAAGCTTTCTGAGGTTATTTACTATATGAATATGTTTTCAGCCGGCTGATCAAAAGTATTTTTTAAATTTTGTTTTTAACCATTCAAAATGTATTTGTATTTTCAGAATTGAAAACAAATCATACTTAGAGCTCAATTAAAATACTCTTGCAAGAAAAAGCATTAAATTCTGTTTAAGAGAATTCTGTGAAATGCAAATTAAAGGAAAAATAGGTTTTTAGCAGTAGCAACAACACACTTCACTAAAAATGGTCTTCGAATTCTCAGAGCTATGGAAAAATGTGAGAAGCTAAATGTCTTAAAGAGATGTCAAGATACTTCTATCTCCAGTTGCTATTGGCCTGCCCTACTGCCTTTATTTCCTGTATTCCACCCCAAAAGATTTCACCTTTTAGTTTTTTTCTGTCACTGGGTGAGGTCAGACTGGGTTTATAAAACAATATGTTGGATTGTGATTCTTTGTAATTGACTCTAAATTGGTTTTGAAATGTCCAAACATACATTGTGTGTCTTTATACTGTACTGTGTGTTTTAAGTAACTGGCAGAAAAAGAATTGGAAATTAAATTTCCAATCAGACAATGTTGTATTAAAGAAAACTTTGTTTTAAATGAGAGGTACCATGTAAAATTACTCGTGTTAGGAATAAAGTCCACTGTTGAATGTCACTAAGCTTATTATGTTAAAAGGAACCGGTGTGATGAGGAAAACCTACCAGAAGCCAGAAAAAGTGTGGTACATGCCACATTTCATGCACATTTTGACTTTGTGTTGTCATTCAAAATTGTGCTTGTAAAAATGTATACAATTTCTGAGTTTTATAATTTCTAGGTACTTGGTTTTTCTTGCTGGTAAATAGCTTTTTAAAAAAATTTAATATAAAAGAAACCATGTTTATATTTTGTTAGTGATCAATGACTTTGTTTATATGGAAATTTGTATATTGTTGGCACACATTTTGTTTAGGTTTACGTGCATGAAGGCCTGCAATAATTAGCACAATTAAAATTGCTTTTTCTTACATGTTCATTTTTTTTTAAAGATTGTGGTGCAAAGGCTTACTCTAAGTAACCTGGACTATGGAATGAACATAAATGAGTGGCACTTTGAGTGTTAATAAAGCTGATATTTATTACCACTGTGATTGGTTTTTCCAGATCTATTCTTGGACACATTTTATTTAGTTTTCCCTCCCTGCTTGAGTTGAGCACTCTAGGAGATCAAGCACAGACAAATCTAAAAACAATGAAACTAAACCAAATCTTTCCAGTATCTAAGTCTACAATGTCCCCTAACTTGTGCTAGTATATCTTTGTCTGGACATTTTGATTACCTGAATCAGAACTAATGGTGATTAACAAACACCCTACTATCAAGCCTACTGAGTATAAGAAATGATCTGTCACAGGGTGTTGGAGATAATTTAATACTTTGGTATGAAGGGCAACTTAACACAAATCAGAAACCGCAGAATTGGCCTGGTATGGTGATCCCAACACTCTGGGAAGCTAAGGTGGGCGGATGGCCTGAGCTCAGGAGTTTGAGACCAGCCTGGGCAGCATGGTGAAATTATTTGTTTCTACAAATAATACAAAAATCAGTCAGGTGTGGTGGTGCAGGTCTAGGGTCCTAGCTACCCAGGAGGCTGAGGTGGGAGGGTCACTTGAGCCTGGGAGGCAGAGGTTGTAGTGAGCTGAGATCGCACCACTGCACTGCAGCCTTCATGACACAATGAAACCCTGTCTTAAACCTCAGAATCTTGTATATCCTCTGACCCAGCCATTTACATCTAGGAATTAATCCTGTAGAAACAGATTGTGAATGTTGTAAGTTAGATCTATAAAAGCCCAAACTTGAAACTCTAAATGTCCAACAATATGGGCTATTGTAACAAAGTACCACAAATTGGGTGGCTTATAATAATAAAATTATTGTCTCACAGTTCTGGAGGCTGCAAGTCTGAAATCAAGGTGTGGGCAGGGCCATGCTGCTTCTGAAATCCACAAGGGAATCCTTCCTTGCCTCTTCCAATTTATTTTTATATTTTAGAAATTGGGTCTCACCATGTTGCCCAGGCTGGCCTTGAACTTCTGGGCTCCCTCCTCAGCCTCCCAAGTGCTGGGACTACATGTGTTCCGTGGCGTTGTGTCCAGCTGCCTCTTCCAACTTCTGATAGCTCCAGGCATCTCTTGGTTTGTGGCAGCATAACTGAAGTCTCAGCCTCCATCAGCACGTGGGGCTCTGTGTGTGTCTATAGACACAAACGTGTGTACTCCCCTTTTTATAAGGACCCCAGTTACTGGATTAGGGCCCACCCTAATGACCTCATTTTAACTCGATTACTTCTATAAAGACCCTGTTTCCAAATAAGGCCACGTTCTGAGGTACTAGGGGTTAAAACTTCAAAATGTCTTTTTGGGCCAAGCACAGTGGATCATGCCTGTAATCCCAGCACTTGGGGGGCCGAGGTGATGGATGGCTTAAGCCCAGCAGTTCAGGACCAGCCTGGGCAACGTGGTGAAACCCAGTCTGTACAAAACAATACAAAAGACAGGCATGGTGGCATGTCTGTCATCTCAGCTACTTGGGAGGCTGAGGAGGGAGGATCACTTGAGCCTAGGAGGTTGAGGCTGCAGTGAGCCCAGATCATACCACTGCACTCCAGTCTGGGCAATAGCAAGACCCTGTCTCAAAAACAAAAAATAACTTTTTGATGGGTGGGGGACACAATTCAACCCATAGTCTGTCCTCTGGCCCCTAAAACTTCATATCCTTCCCACATGCAAAGTACATTCACCCCATCTCAACATCACCAGAAATCGGTCATTTCAGCATCAACTCACAGTCCAATATCATTTAAATATCAGTTCAAATCTCATCACCAAAATCCAAATCAATTAACTCTGGGTAAGTTTTCCTGTCGGAGCAAATTTCTTTTTTTGTTTCTTTCTCTTTTTTTTTTTTTTTTGAGACAGTCTCACTCGGTCGCCCAGGCTGAAGTGAAGTGCAGTGATGCGATCTCGGCTCACTTCACCTCCGCCTCCTGGATTCAAGCCATTCTCCTGTCTCAGCCTCCTGAGTAGCTGGGACTACAGGTGTGTGCCACCATGCCCAGCTAATTTTTTGTATTTTTAGCAGAGATGGAGTTTCACCGTGTTGGCTAGGATGGTCTCGATCTCTTGACCTCGTGATCCACCCGCCTCGGTGTCCTAAAGTGATGGGATTACGTGCGTGAGCCACCGCGCCAGGTGCAAATTTCCTTTCTACGAACCCATGAGAGCAGACAAGTTGCCTGCTTCCAAATTATAACAGGATAGGCAGAGGATAGACACATTCCCTTCTAAAAGGAAGAAATGGGAAGGAAAAAGACTTGCAGGCCCCAAGGAAGTCCGACACCTAACAGGGCCAATGACCTAGAATTTTAAGGCTTGAGAATAATCCTCACTGGCCTGATGCTCTGTCCTCAGGGCCCCTTGGGGCTGCAGCCCTGCACTCTCAGCACTGAGGAGGTGGTGGCAGTGGGTTCAAACCCAAGCCTGTCCTCTTCAGTCCCCTGGTGGCAGAAGCAGTCTTACTGGCCTCTGAACTGTCCCTGCCAATCCCTTTCCTACCTGTGGAATCCTGGAAGCTCAAAAGCCTTCCTTATTTCATCTCATCTGTGTTCCCCCATCCAAACTGTCCAGGTTTCTGCTGAGATACGTGATTGGATCTATAAGCCACACACCTAATGTCTTGCAAATAAATAATTGTCCACATCCTTAGTGTTTCTCCAGAGCACATGCTTTCTCTCTCCTTTTTTTTTCTTCAATGTGGGTACGCTAAGAATTATCCAGATCTTCAAGTTCTGCTTCCTTTGTGTTGAGCAATTCCACCCTCCGTGTATCTCTTCTCACATTTCACTATAAGCAGGAAGGAGAAAGCAGGCCCCACTTTTAACCATTACTTAGACATTTCCTCAGGAAAATATCTAAGCGTATCACTTACAAGTCCTACTTTTCATCCAACAGAATGCAACTCAGGCAGGTTATATACCAATAACATAATTCCCCTTTCCATCTGCGCTGTCACCAGAATCACTTTGAAGCCCATGTTTCCACCAAGGCACTTGAAGGCAATCGAGGTTTTTCTAACATGCGCCTCAGGATTCTTTCAGCCTCTACCAACTGCCCAATTCGAAAACCACTTCCCCATCGTTAGGTAGTTGTTACAGAGGTACCCTATTTCCCTGCACCAAAAATCTGTGTTAGGTTCACCAGAAAAACAGGCCCGCTGAGAGGGCAAGAGAGAGATTTATTTTAAATTATTTAAATTATTTAATAAATATTTTATTTATTAAATAAATATATTATTTAAATAATTTAATTATTTAAATTATTTAAAGAATTGGCTCACGCACTTGTCAGGGCTGGCAAGTTGGGAATTCAGGTAAGAGTTGATGTTGTAGGAGTCTTGAGCACCAAAGGCTGGAAACTCAGAATTGTCTATGCTGCAGTCTGGAGACACAATTCCTTTTTCCTTGAGAAACCTGTCTTTGCTCTTAAGGACTTCAACTGATTTGGATGAGGTCCACCCACATTGTTGAGGGTAATCTGTTTTATTTAAAGCCTACTGATTAAAACAAATTTTTGGGAGGGGGGGATGAAGTCTCGCTCTGTTGCCTAGGTTATAGTGCAGTAGTGCAATCTCAGCTGACTGCAGCCTTCACCTCCCAGGTTCAAGTGATTCTCCCACCTCAGCCTTCCAAGTAGCTGGGACTACAGGTGTGCACCACCATGCCTGGCTTTTTTTTTTTTTTTTTTGTATTTTTGGTAGAGATGGGGTTTCACCATGTTGGCTAGGCTGGTCTCGAGCTCCTGACCTCAAGTGATTCTCCCACCTAGGCCTCCCAAAGTGTTGAGACTACAGGCATGAGCCACCGTGCTCAGCCAAAATTTTTTTTTATTAAAAATAAAAATTCTTCCTTACTCATGGATTCAGGTCACACTGTGTGTGTGTGTGTGTGTGTGTGTGTGTGTATTTTCTTTTTTTCAGCAGGGTCTTACTTTGTCTCCCAGGCTGGAGTGCAGTGACACAATCATAGTTCTCTGTAGCCTCGACTTCCTGAGCCTAAGCAAACCTCCCACTTCAGCCTCCTAAGTAGCTGGGACTATAGGTATATGCACCATGCCCACCTATTTTTTTTTTAAATTTTTTGTAGAGACAGGCTGGTTGCCCACCATGTTGCCCAGGCTGGTCCTGAACCCCTGGCCTCAAGTGATCCTCCTGCCTCAGCTTCCTGTGACAGGAAAATAAATCTTGGGACCCCATACTCCCTAAGCCAAAAGGAAAAGCCAAGCTGGAACTAGGTCATGCAAACCTGATTTCCACTTGGTTCCTAAATAAGATGGCTACAAAGATGAAAAGCTATATACTTCCCTCACATTTTGCCCACAAAGACATTCATTGTGGGCCCTGTATTTGTCCATTCTCACAATGCTAATAAAGACACACCTGAGACTAGGTAATTTATAAAGGAAAGAGGTTTCATTGACTCACAGGTCAACACAGCTGGGGAGGCCTCAGGAAACTTATAATCATGGCAGAAGGGGAAGCAAACACATCCTTCTTCACATGGCCGCTGGAGGGGGAAGAAGTGCAGAGTGAAGTGAAGGAAAGCCGCTTATAAAACCAACGAGTCGGGTGGATCACGAGGTCAAGAGATCGAGACCATCCTGGTCCACATGGTGAAACCCCGTCTCTACTAAAAATACAAAACATTAGCTGGTCATGGTGGTGTGTGCCTGTAATCCCAGCTACTCAGGAGGCTGAGGCAGGAGAATTGCCTGAACCCAGGAGGCG
>NW_022437081.1:0-120187 GCF_009761245.1 Sapajus apella
GCCCCTTCTCAGTCCCATTGACGTCCTTCCCTTCCTAGAAGCTTCTAGGAAAGGAAGGACGTCAATGGGACTGAGATCATAATCTCTTGCTTCTGTTTCACAAAAAGTTAGCCATAAATGATAGGTCAATGTTGAGTTTTGAACCTGGGGTAATGTTGCCACAGGAAAACGACTGCCTCCATGATGGTCCTCAGCGGCAGAAACAAGAGACACACACAGCCAGTGCTTCTGCTTCTCACTACCCCTCACCCTCCTGTGGGTGAACCTACCTCCTGTCCCCACCGTGAGACCCTTTGGATAAGCATTTCTGGCCATAGCAACTTACTTTGCTCACAAAGCCAAATAGGCTGTGCGTAGCTTCAGCTCCATTTTTCCTCTGTTCTTTGCATCCCGTGTTGGTCCATGGAGATGATTATCTCACTTTTACGCAGGGATATATATTTTTTTACCTCTTTACAAAATATAGTTCTTCTATCATTGTTGTAGACTTGGAGAAGATGGAGGATTCTTTTTTCCCCTATGAAACATTACTATTCTGCTATCCATTAAACATTTCTCCCTAGTGTAGCATATCTGAAATCAGGTTATGTATTATATTCAATGACCTTTTAGATTTGATGAAATGTGATAGAGAATTGTACAATAATATTGCACATTTCTTAATATCTGGTTTCTATTATAAATAAAAATAAATGGCCAGATTTGTAACATGCTATCTGTAATCTCTTTTGGCAGTGTCTGTTTTAAACACAGAGAAAATCAGGATTCGTTTGCAAAGTACTGATCTAATGATATGAAAGTTGAATCATTACTGGAAAGTGCACAGTCCTCAGTCTTTTGTCTTTCTTGGGACAGTGAATTTTCCCAAGAGACATTTGAGCCAAAGAAGAGAATTTATTGAAGGAAGATAGCAGAGAGTTTATTTACAGAGGCAGAACACCCTGAAAAGTGAGGCAGTGCGAGCTGCTGAAAGAGAATCAGGCAGCAGCAGTTGAGAGTTCCGCATTGTGGGCTTTATTATACCAGGTTTTTTCTCTTGAAGTTCCTGCCTCTGTCTTAAGTTTCTGCCTTTTTGCCTAGTTTTCCTGCCCGTACCTTAAGTCTCTCATCTAGTTCACTTCCCAGGGTTGTGAGATTCTTCCTGTCAGTTGATGTGCATGTGCAGGCCTGTGTTCTACATGCATTCTACCTAATGGATGCATTGTGCATTACCACCGTACCCAGAATGTTGTATAAAACTAAATCTGTACTTATTGCACATGCATATCTCTTACAAATTTCTCCTTTGCCCTTTTCCCTTCTTACCAGCATGTAACTAGCTACATTCTGACAGGTTAACTGCAGAGTGAGTGATTGCTGGGTGTCTTAAGGGGCATTCCTTCCTGCATAGGTATTTCTCTCCTCTGCTCATATCTAGTCTGGCAGTGTCTGGTGGTCTCTGGGGTGTGAGATTTTCCAGACCTTCTTTTTATCTCAGGGTCTCCCCTTCCTGCTCATGTCCAGCTATCTGCCTACTCTAACAGAATCAGTAGAGGAGTTTCAAGGACAAGAATATTTAGCTATCACAATTTCAACTGTATGCAACCCTGTTTTTGTTTTTGTTTTTGTTTTTTTTTTGAGATGGAATCTGGCTCTGCTGCTCAGGCTGGAGGGTAGTGGCATGATCTCAGCTCACTGCAACCTCCACCTTCTTGGTTCAAGCAATTTCTCTACCTCAGCCTTCCAAGTAGCTGGGATTACAGGTGCACACCACCACATCCTGCTAAGTTTTTTTGTATGTTTAGTAGAGTTGGAGTTTCACCATGTTGGCCAGACTGGTCTCGAACTCCTGACCTCAGGCTGGGATTACAGGTCTGACCCATTGTGCCCAGCACAACCATGTTTTTACTGAGGGGAAACACTTTGTGTTGAAGTCATTTGAGTTTTATTAGTTGTGTTCTCATTACTCTCAAATATATAAAGCAGAGACGGAACAGTAACTCAGAACAGCATTTTAGGCTTATCTCAGTTGTGGGATGAAAATGCTTCAAGTGTAAATTAGATTTTTAAAACAATTCAAAGTGCAGAACACAAAAAAGTTGGGGAAAGAACTGCAGGCAAAGGTAGTAAAAGCACTAGAGAAGTGAGGCAGGAGTAGTGTGGAGGTGGAGACCATAAGGCCAATTCATGCTGACTTCCTAGAACTAAATGAAATGGAAACACTACAGCTATGACAAGAAACATCCTCTGCATGTACATAAGGCCTGTACCTATTAAATGACTTTGTAACTTTACTTTATTCTCTTCATTTATGTAGGGTGCATGCCAAGTAACCAATGGAAACCTCTAGAGGGTATTTAAACCCCAGAAAATGTTGCAATCAGGCTCTTGAGCCCCTATGCTCAGGCCTAGTCCCACCCTGTTGACTGTACTTTCATTTTCAATACAGCTCCACTTTTGATGCTTCATTCTTTCCTCGCTTTGTTTGTGTGTTCTGTCCAATTCTTTGTTCGAGACGCCAAGAACCTGGGCACCCTCAACTGATAACATATTTTGATGAGTCAGCCTGGAGGTAAATCCAAAGTTTGGGTTTTATTTTTCACCTTTTCCTTTCTGCTCCATACAGGGGAATCTCTCCCTCTCTCTCTCTTTTCCTTTCCAACCCTAGACCCTTGAAGGGCAGCGCCTAAACATGGGGGCAACTACCAGTTTCTGGCTGGGGCCACTCTGATGGACTCTTTGCTGTTTTGGTTGTGGTCTCTGATCCCGAACTGTGGAACAGCTCAGGGCAAACTCGCAGCTCAGGGCGAACTCATGTTTCAGGTAACCTAAATCTTCCTTCTTATGCTAAATTCTTCCCTTAGGCTACTCAACTGACTTAGGACAAAAGAAGCCCACCCAACCTCCAGTTCCTATTATTACAGTTAATGCCTATCACTCTAGTGGAACAGGAAACATGGGAAAGCATGACCTTATCAAATTATAAGGATGCTAAAAGTCGGAGATTACACACAGGAACCAAAGGAAAGCTCACAGTAGGCCATTGCCTCTTGAAGGAAAACATGGAAAGCATCACTAGTACCTACCTAAGGTCAAAGACGCCTGACACTCTAAAACTGGATCCCAAAAAGCGATGCTCCAGGGGATCTTCTGGACCTCAACCTCTCCAAAGGGGATCCCCTGGGCAGAAGTTCTGAGGCCTAGTACTAAGCCCTCCTTAGAATTTTCTCTTACAGTTGCAATACTGTTTGACCCCAAAATTGTTTGGAATCTGGAGTCTGCAAATATCCAGGCTTTGGTGCTGCTGTTCTAAGAAGGGTCAGGCCTAATTAGTATGTGATGTTCTCCTTTGGTGCTGTTTGGCCCCAGTGTTCTTTGGAATATGGGGAAGTTTGGCCTTTAAAAATCAAACTGCCGTGGAATCTGCTTTACCCAAAATTTTGGTTCACAGCTTTCATTGGATTACCTACTGGGGCAAACAAAGTAAAACCAGTGAGCTTGTATTGCTATCTCATGGCTAGGGTTCCAAGCTAAAATCTATTGAATCTTTGTGTGTGTATATGCATGTCTAGATACATTTATTTGTATGTACACTTATAACTATATGCTTTTTCTTCCAAATTGGCTTATAAGTAAAAGAGCGCTCATAAATTAACTAAGTCTAAGCAATTTTCAAGTTCACGTGACTGAAGTGTAACTTTATTAAACAAGTTGGTTTTAAAATTGTTGGTAAAATAAAGATAGAAATGCCTTCAGAATTGTCAGAATACCTTTTTGTCTAGATTTTTATATTTGTCTCTGCTAGATATTTTGAGGTGTCAGGGTTTGGCATAGAAGGTAATAAAACTATAAACCCAGCCCAAACAAAATGATCTTGGTTTGCATGTCCCCCCTTTTTTGACAAATGAGAGTAATTTAATGTTAGCTAAATCTTCTGAGTTATTGGCAAAAATACCTATGTATTTAAATTTGAGGCTCTTACTTAGGTTTAAGTGAGCACCTAAATGATGTTCACTGTTTATTAAAAACATGATTAACAAGGAAATAGCTAACTTTAAATGATAATGTCTAATATCTCAATTTACAGAAGTGATCTAGATAAACTGTTAGAAGTGAAAGAATTGTGTACAGCGAATGGGATAAATGTTCTAGGCAAACTTTGGCATAAATTAAAATCTTAAAATTATTTTTGATAGTCATTTAATATCTGGGTCATTTCCAATAAGGAAAGGGTTGCGATATGGATAAATATGTTTCTAAAATCATGGAATTGTTACTTATCTATAAATGCCCATATCTGATAGTCCAGGGTTTCTTGCTTTTTAGGGTTTCACTACAGTTTTAGGTTACTAAGGATAAAAGAGAGAGGTGTTCTGGTTTTTGGAATTTTCAGCCTTTTTGCACTGGTTTTTCCTCATCTTTGTGGATTTATCTACCTTTGGTTTTGATGTTGGTGACCTTCAAAAGGGGTTTCTGTATGGACATCCTTTTTGTTGATGTTGATGCTATTCCTTTCTGTTTGTTAGTTTTCCTTCTAACAGTCAGGTCCCTCTGCTGCAGGTCTGCTGGAGATTGCTGGAGGTCCACTCCAGACCCAGTTTGCCTGGATATCACCAGCGGATGCTTCAGAACAGCAAAGAGAAAATCACCTACTCAAGCCTCAGTAATGGTGGATGCCCCTCCCTCCACCAAGCTGGAGTCTCCCAGGTCAACTTTAGACTGCCGTGCTGGCAGCGAGAAATTCAAGCCAGTGGATCTTAGCTTGCTGAGCTGCGTAGGGGTGAGATTCATTGAGCTAGAGCACTTGGCTCCCTGGCTTCAGCCCCCTTTCCAGGGAAGTGAACGGTTCTGTCTTTCTGGCATTTCAGGTGCCACTGGGATATGAAAATAAACTCCTGCAGCTAGCTTGGTGTCTGCCCAAATGGCCACCCAGTTTTGTGTTCAAAACCCGGGGCTCTGGTGATGTAGGCACCTGAGGGAGTCTCCTGATCTGCAGGTTGGGATGACCATGGGAAAAGCATAGTATTTGGGCAGGAATGCACTGTCCCTTGTGGCACAGTCCCTCACAGCTTCCCTTGCCTAGGGGAGGGAGTTCCTTGATCCCTTGTGCTTCCCCAATGAGGTGACACCCCATCCTGCTTTGGCTTACCCTCTGTGGGCTACATCCACTGTCTAACCAGTCCTATTGAGATGAGCCGGGTACCTCAGTTGGAAATCCAGAAATCACCTGCCTTCTGTGTTGATCTCACCAGGAGCTTCAGACTGGAGCTGTTCCTATTCAGCCATCTTGCCAGCCACCAAAATCATACATTTATGGTCAACTAATCATCTCAAGTCTCACACTGAGATACCCAGAGCCTGAGGAGAGACAAGGGAAATCTTTCTTGACATTGCATAGTTTCTCCTTCCTACTTCCTCCCTAACTCCCAGCCCTGGAGCAGAACTGCTTCTCAAAGTGACCTGGCCTCCTTCCTTCCCCTCTTTCCCTTGGTTGTCCAGATCTAAGGGCAATATTGTCCCTCTACTGCTCTCAAATATGGCTCCTAACCTCTCCCCTCATATCTCATGATTGCCGTTACTTGAGAGTTTCCCTGGCTCCCTGTCCCTTCTTCCACACCAGTGTCCCATGTCTGAACCCACAATGGTAGGAAGGAACAGGCAGCATGGAGGGAGAAGAGGAAGGCAAAGTAAACAAGAATGAGAATAGGATGGCTTCATTGTTGAGCAAGGAATGGACCTCTTTGTAAGCTGCCCCCTCCTTTAAATGAGGAACAGCTTCCTCCCCAACATGGTCATCACCATTCCTACCTACCTGCTATTTAGTGTTTTCAAGGAATAAAGAGGAGGTAGCAAGGAGAGCCTTTAAATTACTTGACAAAAGACTAGGCCATGATTCCATTTTGTTTGTTCTTTTCTCCCCAATCCTGCCTGGCCATTCTCAGTTATTGTGCCCATTTTTCTGGGAACAGTGGGACACAATAACACTCACTAATCCCTGTCTCTGGGCCCCTCCTCCTCTGCTTCCCTGAAAGAATGGAAGTGGCAAAGTGGCACAAGCAGGATTGGCCTGTGGCAGATGGAACAAGGTGACAAAGGAGGAAGAGACTTCTTGGGAGTGGAGAAGGAGCCAGAAGGAACCCAACAAGGCCCATGGGTAGAAGCCATGTCATTGTCTGCTGGGAGGGAAAAAGTGGAAACCTGAGTCAGGCACAGGGTTGGCTTGACCCACTCACATGCTTTTGTGTCTCAGACACAGCAAGCAACGACACTCTGTTCCCTGAGTCCCTGACTTCCAATCTCAGTCCTCGCAAATGCACAGAAGTGAAAGAAGCCTGCTGTCCTTTGTTCTCCCAGACGTTTTCTTGTATTTCTCTGCTCAGCTCATCTTCTCTGGGAGCACAGAGACTGGAAAATTAATTCACACCACATCACACTTGGTTCAGTTCTTCAATTCCATCTCTGCCTGTGGGATCTAGAGTTGGAGCATTCTGCCTCTTCACTGTGTCTCATGAATAAATAATCTGTCCACTTCTCCAGTTCCTAAGCTTTTGTATGCTGTCTTTCTCTTGTGTCCTCAGAAAGGCAATGGAACTCATGTCTTTTAGTCATATGCTGAGGAGGTGGTGGGCAGAGATGCAAAAGAATGACATCTCTTCCCTTTATCTCATTCTGCCATTTATTTCCTTACTGCCCATGTCTCCATGGACATACATTTCTTTTTCTGAGTTGGCAAGTGATGACATGAGTAGTCAGGATGCATGGGGAATGTGACCCTAGGAGACTGTGTCAGAGGGGTGAAAGGTCAAACTGGGCACTAATGAGTCAGCCAGGAGCACTGATTTCTAGATCCTGTTCCACAACCTCAGGGATGAGAATGTGCCTTTTCCTGGAGTCCTTGTATTCAAACGATGGTGGAGTATCTGAACTTGGAATAACAAATCTCAATTTTCTGTTTCTGCTCAGACACATCTAAAGGCAATCACTTCCTGCCACTTGCCTTAAAGAATTGATCTCTAAAACAGAACCCATGTTTCCTGCTCTCAAACACTGCTAGTAACGATGCCAGTGTAGATGAGGACCTGTACGATAAGCTTTGAAGCTAACAGGTTTTATAAGAAGGGGAAGCAGCTTTGGGAAAATGGCATGTTCTCTTGTTGACTTGTTTGGGGGACTTGCTGATTCTTGTGAGTATAGTAACTGCTGGGTCAATTGATCTAGTAAAGCCTTGAATTTTTGAGTTAACCTCCCTTCTTTCTAAAAGCTACAAGAATAAATTTCTTTGAATGGTGGTATGATAGCAGCTATCCAGGATGCTAGCAAACATGGATTCACACAAAGAGAATGGAGCCCTCTGCATGAAGTTGAATTTCCCCTTTTAGTTTCAAGGGCACAATCTCAGATCATTCTGGCGGGGGGATGATGGGGCAGTCATAGTATCCATGCCTTTGGGAATATAATGAGATCCTTTCCTCCCAGGTCATTTCCTACTTTTGGCTTAGCACTTTCATTCTTTTTAGTGGCCATTCTATGTAGTCATCTCTTTCCTCTTTCATTTCTACTTCATTGGCTTGAGGAAGCACCTAATAGCATAAATATTGTCCACAAAAGTTCCATCCCTAGCCATCACCTCCCCTCCATTTTCAGGAATCTCAAGTTTGCGGTTTCTAGTATATTTCAGTTTTGTTACACATGAGCAGTATACCTAGTTGACCTGGAACATCAGTGTATTGTTTCAGGCTGACTAGAGAGGAGCACCTCTACAAGAAAATGAATGTCATGCCAGAAGGCTACCATGCTGACCATCATCAGTGATCCTAAAACCAGCTAAAAATGATGAAAAACACATTAATGAAGGATGCTTAAAAGCTGGACAAATAGACAAAGCTTATTTTCTTTTTTAAATAGCTAGCTGAAGGAAGAACTAAGAAAGTTCCAAATGTTTAGGAAACACCTACTGTGGCCAATCACTGTGTCAGGCATGCTGACATGTGTGCATTTAATCCTCACAATAGTGCTAAGAAGTAGGAATTATAATCCCCATTTTACAAATTTGGAAACAGGCTTAGAAAGTGTCTCTTGGTCTCTTTCAGGAAAAAATATCTGAAGACATCCATTTCAAAAAAGTGAACATTGGCCATTTCTTGGTGATTTGGTAACAAAGTTTGGTTTATTGTCTAAATTTAACATGAAACATATCATTTTCATTACAAAGTACACTTTTATTAAATAATAAATAAACATATATAAATAAGCCTTGGCCAACATTATAAACCATGATCTGACATAGATGTAAATCTATGCCTTCCAACCTCCCTTGACATCACATTATCTTCTCTTAAGAGATAGTCACTTTGACCAATAGGGAAGAGAAGAATAGGGAAGAGAAGAAAACCAGTAACATCAGAAAACAATTTCCATCTGGCCTGACTCTGACTGGGGTCATCACTCTAAGCCTCATGCCTTACTTTGCTCTAACACTTTAGGATGTTCCCTCCTGGCATCAGCTGTGCACCAAAGCTAAAATGTCACAATGCTCTCCTTGCCATTCTCAATAAATAAGTTTGGCAAAATTTCCAGGCCCTCTTGCAGAGTATTCAGGCACATAGGGTTGTAGTTGATCAGCCATAAAGACTGGCCTCCCTTTAGGTCCTGCAGTAGTACGGCATCAGTTTGAAAGCCTCTGTCCAGTCCACATAATCAAAGTCAGAAAAAGACCATTTGCCACTTGTTTGTGCTTTACACAAAGAAACAGATAGCTGGATGAGGGCCAAGACTGTCTCCCTCATCATTTCATTGTATATGTCTATGTTGACGATGTCAGCAAGAGAAGAGATATCAAGGTCCCTAGGTCTGCCCTTACATTCAGACCTTCCCTTGCTACTTATAATTCCTTGACAGAAGACATTGTGGTAGTGGGTACTCAGGAGAGAAGCAATGAGAATGGTATACTTCTTCCAGGGCAAACATCAAATCCTCTCTTTCTGTTACAGAGTAAAGTTCCCTGAGTCCCAGCCTTGATTGTTCATGTAGATAAAATGATAACTACTGAAACTGTCCCTAACTTAGCAATTATCTCTGAGTTCCCTTGTGAGGGCCCAAGTACTCTTTTGTGTGTGTGTGTGTGTGTGTGTGTGTGTGTGTGTGTGCGCTTGAATTTTTTTTTATTTACTTTACTTTTGGTGTACTCTTATTTTCCATCTCTTCTGACAAAGAATAAAGAATGAGACTAAGAGCCTTGACCATCATATATCTGTTGAGTACCCGATACCTGAAAAATTTAGATGACTGGGGGTGGGGAAGCTTTGAATAACAGACACATACATATAGATAGATAGCTAAAGATATCTCATCACTACACTTTCATTTTTTTAATTTATAAAATACTCCTTATGTATCACTCTTGTGCTAGGCACAGAAGATACAATGCTGAATAAGACAGACAGCTTAGATTCCTTTTGGTGAAGTGTAGCATGTACACTTCCCAAATGTTCTATTGATGACACATTCCTATCATTGAGTGCCTCATAATTTTGTATTCTTTCATCACTTCTAAGGTGAAGCTCTACATGGTAACTTTCCTCAGTTTGGAGACACTAGACATGCTTCCCTTCTTCTGTGGAGTTTCTGGTGTCTAAGAAGGCTCGACCGCCTACTAAAGTTTCTCTTGCATATGCTACATGTATAAGGCTGTTCACCTGTGTGAGTTCTCTGGTGTTTAATAAGGTGGGAGTTCTGAATGAATCTTTTTCCACATTCATGACATTTAAAGGGCTTCTCTCCTGTGTGAATTCTTTGGTGTGTGTGTAGATTTGTGTTATGACTAAAGCTCTTCCCACACCATGAGCATCTATATGGTTTTATTCCTTGATGGGTCATGAAGTGCTTATTAAGATCTGAACTCCATCTAAACCTCCTGTCACATTGTTGACATTTATAGGGTTTCTCTCCAGTGTGAATTCTCTGGTGCTTAATAAGATCAGAGCTAACTCTGAAGCTTTTCCCACATTCCTGACATTTAAAAGGTTTCTCCCCTGTGGGGCCTTTCCTGGGAAGATCCATAAGTTTTGGAAGCTCTTGCTTACAAGTTGCAAGTTTCTTTCTTTTCTTCCTTGGAAAAGCTCGATGCCATTTCTGCACCCTGGGTGTATCACCATGATTTTCCCTGCCCATTGTTTTCTGGGCAATTTTCATTCTGCTGTTTTTTGACACTTTGCAGCCTGGTGTTTGCATTTCTGATGCAGAAACAGATACAGGATGGTCATTTCCAGTGTCACTTTTTAGCTTTAACCCTGTTAGAATAAACAGAATAATCAGCCATCTGTGTCCCAGTGCAAGAAAGCCACATAAATGGAGATAAAACCCATGATGATTGCTTTTTTAAAAATACAGGAACAAATGATTTCTGGTCCAGTCTGGACAGAATGGCATAGACCCATTTCTCCTTGATCCTCTCTGATAGGCACAACAAGAAACCCATTAAATAGTATGACATAAAAAACAAAAATTCTAAAAATGGTAAGAAAAAGGCAAACTGGTTTGGGATTCCAGAACTAGAAAAACAACATAGCAAGGGTGCTTACATCCCCACACCCAACAGAAGAAGGCAACTATCAACAGAAGGCTGCCTGGGTAGGCTTATTGTTTCCTGAATGTAATAAGAAGTGTAAATAAAGCCTTGTTGATTGAACGCTGGATAAAATAGAGTTTGTGACTAATGTCAATATGCAGTTGGTCTCAGGCAAACATACATGATTATATGACTTTAGCACTAGAGCTGTTGGAAAGGAAAAAGCTAAATGGAGTTTCTGCTCTACTTCATATTTTTCATGAACTAATGACAACTTCAGAAGACTAGTAGGACTGCATACCTTGTAATTAAGATGGCTGCATTTTTTTTTTTTTTTTTTGAGACGGAGTTTCGCTCTTGTTACCCAGGCTGGAGTGCAATGACACCATCTTGGCTCACCGCAACCTCCGTCTCCTGGGTTCAGGCCAGATGGCTGCATTTTTAAGCAATAATTTGCAGCATATTTCACTATATTTGTTATTTTCTTTTTATTACAACTTAACAGCTCCAAACTCTTATTACTATTTACTATATTGCAGGTAGGTAATAGTTCACTTTTTGCTTAATTTCTGCAAGTCAGTGAAAGAAAATATATTTAAGTATCAAGATGTTCAAAGGAAAGAGTAAAAAGTGTCCGTGGGGAAAAAGCTTTGTTTAACACGCGTTTTATTGGATTGCATTATTAGCTGATTTTACTCACTTTATATTTGCAAAATAATTGACATTTCTAATATTTATTGAAATTGTTTAATTTGCACACCCTGTGCTCTACACAAAAAAATGTATAAAATATGAGAGTGAAGTTAAAATTGTGACTCTGATTCATTGTAGCAGTACTTTAAATTGCCCGGGTTTTTGAAGACATAAGCTATGCTATTTTTACTTCCCTATGTCTGTGCCATAAGCGCTTGAAAACATTAAGGCTTTCTGTTTTTTTAAAATATCAAATTAATCAGTGTGAATCTTGGTCGGTCCCTGAGTTCACTAATATTTAAGGTAATGGGGGTCTGTAGACATTCTGACTGGATTTACTACCATGTGCCTTTGCCTACTTCTCTTTGATATAACAAAATATTTAATTGAGAAATCACTTTACATTACCATGGTAGATTTCTGTGGTGCTACAGCCATTTTCCTTTGGATTCCTATCAGTGGTCCTGCTCAGTGACTTGCACATAGACTTGCTGTGAAGAAATGCAGAGCCAGCCCATGCTGCCCTGTTTCAAAGTTGAACTCTTGAAGTGCTTGTAAGTGGGCTTCACTGGCTACTGCAGAGGCATTTTGCATTTGTCTATGGCAAGAAATTCACCTTCTCAGGCCAGGCGTGGTGGCTCACACCTGTAATCCCAGCACTTTGGGAGGCCAAGGTAGGTAATCACTGGAGGTCAGGAGTTTGAGACCAGTCTAGCCAACATGGTGAAATCATGTCTCTAATAATACAAAAATTAGCCAGGTGTGGTGGCACACACCTGTAGTCTCAGCTACCCAGGACACTGAGGCAGGAAAAATGCTTGAGCCTGGAAAGCGGAGATTTCAGTGAGCTACGATTGCACCACTGGACTCCAACCTGGGTGACAGAATGAGACTCTGACACAAAAAAAGGAAAAAAAAAATTCACCTTCTCAAACCAGTAAAATACAGGCTTAATTCATCAGGACTGGAGCTACACATTATGTATCATCTTAGAGCAAGAGCTACGTTCTAGGAACCAAATCACAATTTTCAGTCATGGAACAATATATCCTATGGCAGAAGACCTTTACATCTGATCTGCTCTATTTTCATGTGATAATGTAAACTTTGAATGCCTAGTATTCCTTTAAGTTCATATTTCTGCTTACTGCTACTGGATTTTTGTTGCAAAAATATATCAGTGACCCACATGAAACATACCAAGTGAATCACAATAAACAAATGGGAGAAAATGATTAAGGCAAAATTAAGTGACTGTGTTATATACCACTTCTCCCAAACCAGAGAATAAGCCATTTCAAGTAACATCTTTGAAGAGTTTTGTGGTGTGAATTAGTTTGTATATATTAGTATGTATATGTATTAACACATTCATATACACTCAGGATACAGTTGGCCTAATTATAAATGGGGGCATTGGTAAAACTTATGAAGTGTCCTCATACTGAATTGTAATTTTCTCTTTTCTATAAAGTAAAATTTAGATCAATCCCATGTCATTGTTAAATATATCTTTTACCAGTCTAAATTTAGGGTTTATTTCTAACTAGATCAAAATAAATGTAAGTTGTGGAACTCATTTTGAATATCATGGATATGCTGTACATTTAAATTTCGAAAGGCAATAATACTATTGGAATTATGTGAATTCCAATTCATTTTAACAAGGCAACCTGACCTGCATAGGATCACTTGAATATTATATTTCTTAGGACTACACTAACATTCTTCTCACAAAAGGTCTATAAAATGTGGTAGTTGGAAGAAAATGGTATCAAAATGTTTGGAAATTAGAAGATTTTCCTTAACTTTTATTGATATTGACTTGAATTATTATTTTCTAAACTAAGAGCCCTATTCCTACCTGTAAATCTTTTCACACATCATTTAAACTTTTGTTTGTATTATTACTGATTTAAAGATTAGTTATTAATTTTTCTGTAGTAATTTTCAAGAATGCCATTTATGTGCATGTTTTATGTTTTTTAAAAAAGGGTGTGTTTAGATGAAAGTTTAAAAAAAGTAAAATCTTTCACAGTCAAAATAAAATAATTCTATTCAGAATGCAGAAGTGAGACATGTATTTATAAAAAGTTCTCCAGGGGATCCTGATAATCCCTTTATTTCCCCCACATCATCAAGTTGAGAATCAGCCAGCTGTTGGAACAATGGGACTCTCTCACAGGGGTGCGTTTTCCATAAACAGAGGACATAATGTATTACTTAACTTCTACACAAAGGGAAAGAAGAATCTTTACCTAGAGAGATGACAGTCTCATAGATATCCTGCATTACATCATTGTAGAGAGTCTTCTCAGGAGGATCCAATAATTGCCATTCTTCCTCAGAAAAATACACAGCCACATCTTCAAATGTCAACAAACTCTAAAGAAGAGAATGGGCTATAGTTTAGTACTTGCCACTTCAGAAGTTGTGCTACCACCCATTTCTGAATTACATGGTAGGCCAGGTGCTGAAGATGTTAACAGTACAAGATTTAGAGAAAAAAGTGATAAGGCAGAAAGGAAGGAGCAAAGAGGATCAGTAAATCGCCTGGGAGGTGCCCAGTTCCCTCTGTGCCAAGCCTAGTTGCCTAGAGAATATCTAGGGCTAACATGCCTCAAAGCATCTGCTGGACACTGAGTCCTAGGCAGTTGGGACAAGCAGAGACAAGGCCATGGTCAAATCACCTGAAAAAGCCAGAAAGTACAGCTCACCTGGGATGCAGGCAGGATGACTTCAGATGCCATCTTCCAGTCTTTGGTGCTTTTCTGCTCAGAAAGGGCTAACATCTGTTGATCATGCACAGCTGTGGGTAGAAAAGAGCCAGGGAAAATTTCTCTTTCCTATTTACAAACATCCCGAGCTGATTTATAAAATACAGAACATCAGGATGCCTTTAATAAAGATTGGTCACATTGACAAGTGTGTTTGTGGTGTCCAGAAGTGGCCATCTCATTGTAAATAAGAAACAAATATCCACCACTCATACAACCAGTTCCCCAGTTCATGAGAGAAATTAATCGAAGGAAATCTATTCAGTTTTCCTCTCATAATATAAGCTGGGCAAGAACTGAAGGTTTGAAAATGAAAGGCTTAGGTCCTCCAGTGTGCAGTAGATAATGTGGGAGACTTTTGCCTTTTATTATTCTTTCCGAGTGCACAATTTTCATCACATTCTGCCACTGAGAGCCCACGTCTGGCCCCAATTTCTCCTGCAACTTGTGAGGGGGGAGGTGACCCCACCTGACCCTGTTCCATCTTCTTCTCTCAAGTTTCAAAGAAGTATAGTCTATAGTGTGAATAACAGGATTCTGTGATTTGGATATTTCTGTCCCCTAGGCTGACCCCCACCTTCAACCACCATTGACCTACTGTACTCTCACCTGGGAGACATCATAGCTGCTAGCATGGCTGGGCACCTGGAAATTTCCCACAACATTCTAGGTGAACTAATTACCATCATGGCTCCCAAGAGAAGAGAATTATGTTGAAGCTCCTCACCTCTTTCATATACAGGCTGGGTTTCTTTGTGAGTGTTGCAGTCCAGCTGTTCTTGTAGTACCCGGTATCTATTCCAATATTCTTTCTGGAACACACCCATTGGTTGGGGCTCTGCTGGCTTCCACTTGAAGCCTGGGGCCACTGCTGTTCCTCCCAAGAGCACTGCCTCCTTTCCCAGCTCACGGACTGTGACCTAGAAATAATCCCCATCCTCATTAACACAGAACTTACTTTTGGTTTCAGGGTGGTAGTGGAGGGAGAAACAAGAGTAGAGCTCAGATTTGGGGAGTGCATGACATCAGAGAAGTAATAAAAAGACTGAAGAGGTATTGCACCACTATGTTTTCATAAAGAACGATACTCAAAATCTGGGATAATTAGGATAAACCAGAAAAAGCTGACTACTCCAGACCCCCACCCCCAACCCCGTGGCGATGCACAGGGCCCTGGATCCAGCTGCTAGCAAAGTTGGGCAGGCAGCGTGTTCCCCTGCTGGGGAACTTTCACTGGTTTGCTTTCTTGACTTGGATCCTTGTTTTAGTGCATTTCTATTTTTTGGTTTTCTGTAAAAGAAAAGGAATTGAGTAAAGATGGCTTTCCTGTTAACCAGTTTCCAATCCTCCAGGAAAGGATTTCACAGGGTAAGGAGATGAATGGAAGAATAAATGGGGAGAAAAGTTGGGCTCCAATCTCTCTTCACCTGATTTGGTAGTAATAAGACACCAAAAATATGCCCTGCCCTGGAATTTTCAAGGTGGGCTCTTAAAAAAAGGAAGTGTGCTGCCACCTTTCAAGAGCAAACCTTGGTTTCCCACTCACCAGCAGGGCCAATTACAAGCCAGTAAGTGAGGGTAATGGAGGCTCTTTCCTCCCAGTCCAGAAATGTATATACCTGTTACAGAAGATACTACCCCTCAGCATCCTGAGTCCTTCCACTTCTCTGTTGGCAATTGTCTTCTTTCCATATCCTTGTTTCCTTTTTTTCTTTCCATTTTGTTCTGTTTCTTTGCAGAACAATTTGATTTATACTTCTGTTTGCTACCCTCTCGCTCCTTTGGTCTCTGTAAGTGCTGCCCATCTTGTGGATCTTCTCCCCTTTCCCAACTCTTTCTTGCCCTTTATTTCTCTGTTTCTAAGAACTCAAAACTCTCTTCTCCTTGCCCATGCCAGACTAGGCCCACCACGGTCAATTCACCCTGGCTCTAAAGAAGACAAAATGCATTTCTTTTCTCTAAGATCAGGAAAGGCTCTGCCAGGAATTTTGAAACCTGTGGACTGGCTATTGCTGCATGTATGTCATTTCAGATCCTTCCTAGCTGTCCTAAAGGAGCAACAGAAGAGCAACTTAATCCATCTCATTCTCTGATAACTCCTCCATCCTGATATATCCACTTTTATCCTATTTCATTGTACATGTAAGGAATATTTCTTCTTACCTCATTCTTTGTTCTATCAGGCTCCCTCTGCAAGAATTCCACCAGGACCAGAGCCTGTTTGACATTCTGTGGATGATGCTTCTGCACCCAGTTCTGGGTCTCCTTCGGCAGAATGCTCAGGAATTGCTCTAACACCAGCATTTCCAAGATCTGCTCTTTTGAGTGGATCTCTGGCCTCAGCCACTGATGGCATAGTTTCTGAAGTTGGCTGATAGTCTCAAGCGGTCCAGTTGCTTCATGATAACGAAAGCTCCAGAAGTGCCTGCAAGCGCTCTCAGGACCAAGACTCTCTATTTGAGTGCTGTATTTCTTACTCTGACTGAGGTTCTCTTTCACAGACCCACTAGTCTCCCGTATATCCCTCATCTGGGGGCTCGAGCATGCATCCGCCTTCAGCTCTCTTGTCATCATTTGCTCTAGGAACAGTTTTACTCCTGTGTGTAACGCTGACACCCACCTGGTGCCAACTTTGACAAATGAGGGTGCATCAGGTTTGGTAGCAAATGAATGAATTGTTCTTCCCAGGAGCACTGAGGGAGAGCAGAAGAAAAGTACATGTCAAGAAGAAAACCACATGACACATATTTACTTGCCATTCATTATCAGAGGAAAACGAAGAGAAAAGTTCCTGTCTGGCTTCTCCTTTAAAATCAACTGCCAAGAATCAGAACACTCACGATGTTAGATTATTGAGGAGGTAAGTTTCTCTCTTTTTCTTTATTTCTTAACTTTGAAACAAACCACAGCTAAGAGAAGACAAATGTCAATTAACGTCTTTCCTGTTTTTTTTTTTTTTTAACAGTTAAGGAAAGATTGGTGGGTAAGAAAACTGGCACTGATTGGCCAAAAGGAGCTTTGAGATTATCCAATACTTAATCTGTGTGTTTCCTGTCCTGTATTGGCAAATAGGGCCTGTTTCAGTTCCTCTAAACTTCAGCAGATCATAGCAAACATTTTTCTTTAGTAAGGGGAAAAATCATTTCCACACCCCTTTATTTCATTTGGATTGAAGCCTTTACTAAGTGAAACTTTTAATTTTCCCTTTTATACAGTGTCAGTGCTGGTAGGGGAACTAAGACACCAAGATCAGAGTAGAAGTAAAGTAATTAGAGAAGAAGTAAGCAAATGTTCCCCCGCTAACCAAGCAGATCATCAACATTTGATGTGGCAGGGTATAGTACTTCTTCAAAAGACTTATAAAGGGCACTGCACAGATTTGTACTTGTGTATTAAATTTTTTGTTTACTTTAACTGGAAAAATTTACAGCTGGTCTTCCTTTACATATATACAAATGTCAGGTGGTTAAAAAAGAAGTAAAGAAAGAAAGAAAGAAAGAGAAAGAAAAGAGAGAGAGATGATTAAGGTTCTTCACAGATGGGATGGGTCCTAGTAATGGTAACCTTTCTCCTGACTTAACATATCTTCAAAACTGATTTTCCCTGAGGTGATCCAGCAGAAACAGCAACAAAATTCTTTCAAGGATGCCACAGGTATTCAAAAAAAAAAAAAAAAAGGGTTGGCTCCTTGCTGACCCTTCAGGCTCAGGAGGTACAGGAACACCTCTTATATTTTTTTGTCAGCAGAAATCATTGTCTTTAATGCTGAAATGACCCTTTCATTGCATTGGTGTTATGTTCATAAGCCATCAAAAATCAGGAAATTTTCCTAGGTGTGGTGGTAGACATTAGTGCTCCAAATCCCCATCCCTGATTCACTACACCTTCTAGATCAACCACAGGGACACCCACAAGGACTCTGAACGCGGGCAGCCTTTGAGTGTGCTTCACTAGCATCCCTGGGTTATATTTGTACATCGGTAGAAAGAAGCTGCTTCCATAGGTTAGAAGTGGCTGTAGGAGCCTGCGGCCGGGCGGCCTCGCTGTGGACAATACTGTTTCACGGCCCCCCACCCCCATTCTCCCGCTACGCAGCAGCCCTAAAGGCTGCAACTGGCAGGAGCCGCCGATATTTCTCAGGGGATCGCCAATCGAATCTAAAGAGAAAATCCGCTTCTTGGTTACCTTCAGTCAGCTCTGGCTTCCCCGGAGGCCACTTTCCTCTTCCTCTGCTTGACTAAGCCTCTGTGGCCACGCCTCCCTGCTTGCTCTGGATAGCGAAGCTCTCCGCTGCTGCACCACTCGGGGAAGCGATGTCAGGAAAGCGCGGGAGGTCTGGCCAGTGAAGCTCCAAGATTTGGGGAGCCTTGGAAGATCAGTTCCCCCATTTAATCCCTCCACCTCTTGAAGACCTGACCCTGACTCACTCTTCTAGGGTCGAGGTCTGTGGACCTGAACCGGAATCAACCAGAAAATGAAAGATGCATTTCCGGTGGCTTTGTGACAGCTACGCCCAGCCATCCCCCTCCCTCTACCTGACAAGTCTCAGCCTAGCCAAGTTAGGAACTGTCCCTGGGGGTCCTTTCCATCCCAGAAGAATCAGCCTCCTGCTCCAGTTAGGTCCTGGATGCAAGAAAGAGTTAATGCTACCGAGTCTCCATTCCTGCTGGAAGCGTACAGGACCCCGGTAAATGGCTCTTCCCTGGGAGCCTTGTAGCTTATAGATTCCTGGTACCAAGGTCTCTTATCCCTGATTTGCGAGGTATTGTGCATCCAGATTGTGCTGGCTTACCTGTGGCTGGCAGCCCATTCTACTGGGGGCCTCACCCAGTAAGGGTTGCCACCTCAAAAATCTAGGGCTCACAAAGTCAGAACCACTTCAGCACTCTTGTGGGCAAAGCTGTGTTCTGGGCCCTCCTGAGTCACAGCCAGAGAGAGCTCCAGCTGTAGTCACTAGATTTATCAAAAGCCTCCTTGAGTAAGAGGCAATTTGTTCCTGGTCAAGCCTCTTGCTAGATCAGAAACAACAGTACCTTATATTTTTAAAACCATTTTCTAATTCTCAGACACATACTCTCCAACTGTTATCTTGTTTTATTCTTTTTAGGTAGATTTTAACCTTTTGAGATAGGTCCCATTTATATTTCTCTTTGACATATAAATAATTTGAAATGGTATGGCATGACTTCACCTACTACTTCATGTTCAGGGTCACATAGATTACCAGTGGCAGATTTTAGTCAGGAATTTAGGTCTCCTGTTGTCATATCCTGTCCTTTTTCTACTACATTATGCTTTCCCTGGAGGACAGAAATCTTACTTCCATCTTTATCTCCTGCAGGGCTTAGCCAAGTTCTCTGGGTAAGGTAAGTATTTCATATTTACAGAACCATCTTTCTAAGAAGCTGAATATCTTGTGTTGTCAGTATTCTCCAAGTTTTCAGTATTTACCAAGTGTTGAGCCATTTGGATAAAAATTGCCAATGTGAGTCTAACAGGAGAAACTGTGTGTAGCTTAGTTTTACAATGGGGATGAAACTGACACATTTTGGAAGCCAGTGTGAGAAACCACTCAGACAAGCCGAACAGGCGTCTGCATGTCCAGAAAGAAAATAAAAAGTACCTGATTGGCTTTTTATAAATGAATGCAGATGACACTAAGTTAAATTCAATCATCATTCAAAATTGAAGCTCCCCAAAGGTGTATAAAAGGACACAATGCAGTATCTATGATATATAAACTTAGTTAAAATTTTTGATTAACCAGAGCAACATCCTCAGAATGACTCTTTCAAAACTATATTCCTCATTTCAGGCATTTTCAACTTAACATTTTGTAACTCAATGAAGAGGAAGTCAATGCATTGTTATTTCTGTATAATTCCCAGGTTTAGATTTCAATGAATCACTAACCAGTGAGGATGGTCAGATAAAAGGCATTTTCTTTTCCCTAAACACTTCAACCTTGATTCACTCAATAAATCAAGGTGTGATCTTAAGCTGCAAACAACTTTATAGGTGGAAGCACCTTGAAGAGAATATTGTAATTTTGAATAAGGTCATGATGAGCAAGATAAAGAAGGAAAAAGAGTTTCCAAAGTTAAACCTAAAACCCAAGAATGTGTAATTTTTAACTGAGGAAAGTCAGGATGGAGTAAAACAAACAACTATAGCAAACATCTAAGAAGTCTTTACAGAAAGGAATCTGAAAATGATGAAGACTTAACCAATAAACATCTTTCATGGTCTGGAAACTGGAAGTCTGAAATCAGGGTGACAGCATGGTTGTTGGGTTTATGTTGAGAGTCTTCTTCCTAGTCACGTCTTCTCAAGGCCTTTTCATGGTGTGTAAATGCAAAGAGACGGAGTGAGATTTGATATTTCTTATTCTTTTTTCCGTAAGGGCATTAATCCCATCATGGGGCTCCATACTAATGACCCCATCTAAACCTGATTTCCTGCCAAAGGCCCCATCTCCAAATACTATCACATTGAAGATTATGGATTCCACCTAGGAGTTTGGGGTGTACACATTCGGCCCATAGCAGCTTAGAAGACTAGAGTTGTAGATCAATTTTTGAGAAATACGGAAAACTGGAAACCAACTTAAAAGAAGATACGATGTAGTTAAATGAGAATGAAGAAAAGGGTTACCCCTCCCCCCAGAATTTGTGATTACAAAGGAAGTTGTTCGAAAAAGAGGAGAGACTGATGAAGAACAACAACAGATGGCTATATTAAATGATGTGCTGTGAGACAAGAGTTTGGACTACCTCATTGATTTTGTTGATTCTACAACTGAATTTTTAAAGGTTTCATTTCATGTTGAAGGAGATGCAACAAGTAGTAATCAAAGAACAGTTTCAGAGTAGATTCAATTCTAAAATTGGTAGTTTTCAAAATCAAGGCCTCATAATAGTGAGTTGTTAAACATGACTTTGATTTCTGCTTCTAGTAATTAGAATTTTTTAAACAGCTAAATTATGATATAATTCACAAATCACATAATTCATTCATTTAAAGTATTCTAAATATCAGTTTTTAAAATATACTTAAAGAGTTGTGTAACCGACATGGCAACCAATTATAGAATATTTAACTCAACTCCCCCCCAAAAAATATTGAACCATGCAGCTTTAACTTCTCATTTCCTGTCATCCCCCACCTTCCCATCACCACTAGCCATAGGCAACCACTGATCTACTTTCTTTCTCTATACATTTCTTTATCCTGGATATTTCATATAAATGAAATCATATGACACGTGATCTTTTGTGTCGCCTGTCTTTCCTTAAGCATACTGGTTTCAAGCTTCATCCATATTGTAGCATGTGCCATTATTTCATTCTTTTTTGCTGCTGAATAATATGTCATTGTGTGGATATATGACATTTTGCTTATCCATTCATCAGTTAATTGGTATTTAAACTGTTTCCATTTTTGACTATCAGGTATAATGCTGCTATGAGCATTTGTGTACAAATTTTGTGTGGACATATATTTTTATTTATTTTACATATATTTGTAGTGGTGTAATTGCTAGATCACATATTAACTTTACGTTCAACCATTTGAAGAACTGCCAGACTATTTTCCAAAGGGACTACACTGTTTTACATTCCCCCTAGCACTGTGTGAGGCTTCTAATTTCTCTACATTCTTGCCAACACTTGTTATTATATGCCTTTTTTATTACATCCATATTAGTGGGTGTATCGTGACCTCTCATTGTGCTTTGATTTGCATTTCCCTTATAACTAATGATATTAAGCATATTTTCATGTGCTTATTAGTCATTTGTATGTTTTCTTTGGAGAAACTTATTTTCAGATCCTTTGCTAATTTTTAATTGTTATTTGTCTTTTTTTATTGAGTTGTAATCATTGCTTATATATTCTAGATATGAGACAGACATATAATTTACACAGTTTTCTTCCATTCTGGGTTAACTTTCAACATTCTTGATGGTGTCCTTTGCTGCACAAAAGATTTTAATTTTGTAATGGCCTCATTATCTATTTTTTCTTTGGTTTCTTATGCCACAGCTGAGAAAACAACCACCTAATCCAAGGACACAAACATTTACACCTGTGTTTTCTTTTAGATATTTTATAGTGTTAGCCCCTAATATATTTAGATCTTTCATCCATTTTGAGTTAATTTTTGTGTATGGCATAAGATAGAGGTACAATTTCTTTCTTTTGCATATGGATATTCAGTTTACCTAGTATCTTTGTTGAAAGACTATTTCTTTCCTTATTAAATTGTTTTGACTGAGCCAGAGGAGGCATAACCAGGCACCACTAGAACCCAGAATAGGGGCGTGGGCTTGCACCTTTTGAAGCAATGGCCCAAACTGTAATTTGGCCCCTTTCAGCCCTGGATGGAGCTGGAGTGGCTGGGACACAGGGTACCAAGTCCTATGGCTGCACCAAGCAGCAAGCCCCAGGCCATCTCGGCCCACCAAACTATTTTTTCCTCCTAGGCCTCTGGGCCTTTGGTGGGAGGGTCTGCCATGGAGATCTTGACATGACCCAGAGACATTTTCCCCATTGTCTTGGTGATTAACATTCAACTTCTCTATACTTATGCAAATTTCTGCAGCTGGCTTGAATTTCTCCTCAGAAAATGGGGTTTTCTCTTCTACTACATGGTTAGCCTATAAATTTTCCAAACTTTTAGGCTCTGTCACCTCTTGAATGCTTTGCTGCTTAGAAATTTCTTCCACCAGATACCCTAAATCATCTCTCTCAAGTTCAAAATTCCACAGATCTCTATGCTGGGGCAAAATGTCACCAGTCTCTTTGCTAAAGCAAAGCAAGAGTCACCTTTGCTCCAGTTTCCAATTAGTCCCTCATCTCTAGCTGAGACCATCTCAGCCTGGACTTCATTGTTCATATCACTATCAGCATTTTGGTCAAAACCATTCAACAAGTCTCTAGGAAGTTCCAAACTTTCCCCCATTTTTCTAACTTCTTCTGAGCTCTCCAAATGGTTCTAACCTCTGACTGTTACCCGTTTCCAAAGTTGCTTCCACATTTTTGGGTAGCTTTATAGCAGCACCCCACTCTCTGTGGGACCAATTTACTGTATTAGTCTGTTCTCACACTGCTATTAAGAAATATGTGAGACTGGATAATTTATAAAGGAAAGAGGTTTCATTGACTCACAGTTCTGCATGGCCGGGAGGCCTCAGGAAACTTACAATCATGGCAGAAGGTGAAAGAGAAGCAGACACCATCTTCACAAGGCAGCAGGAGAGAAGTGAGAGCACAGGAAAAACTGCCATTTATAAAACCATCAGATCTCAGGGGAACTCACTATCATGAGAACAGCATTGAGGAAACTGCCCCCGTGATCCAATTACTTCCCTTCCTCGACACATGGGGATTACAATTTGAGATGAGATATGGGTGGGGACACAGAGCCTAACCAGATCAAAAGGGGATCTATGAATATTTATGAAGGAGGGGTATGTGCATGTGTGATAAGCAAACACAAATGTTACATGCATCTCATGTTCCCTTTGGAGCAGAGACTTAACATTTAAATACATTACATTTAGGCCCTATACATCAAAGGTAAAGCAAGGATATGAAGGCATTCAGTGTGCAGCCTCTGTAAACTGGCCAGAATCAGTTCATATTCAGTGGCTCTTATCAGGAGCGAGTTATTGAAATCAGTCTCTTGTACAGTTAAAGCTGTAGTTATGGCTTATGGGACAGGCGAGTGGAGGTCAGTAAATCAGCAAGTGTGTGAGCTGCAATTGTTTCAATATTGCTTATCTCTAGGCCAATACTGGTTTAGCTGCTACAGAGACAGAAAAGTTTTGTGGCAGTTAGAACATACTTTATTCTTTAAATGTAGCAGAGTGGGACTTAACCCTTGAGTGGCATGGCCTTAGGCCTTGTTTATAATTTGGTATCTTACTGCCACAAAGAGTGCATTCCATTAATCTTGTGATCTTTATTTAAACATTAATGGTGGTCAGTTGTAATCTAAATCACAAAAGGGAGGGGGTGCAATGTGGTAGTGTGGTGCAGAGTTTTGCATAGGTCAGGGAACGGCTAGCCAGCTGTGAAGCTGGAGCAGATTAATGGTTGGTTCCCAGATGCCCACCAGCAATGGTTAGGTGCCTATACTCAGTGATATATATATATATATATATATATATATATATATATATATATATATGCATAAAAGTTTCCCAGGAATATATTTAAGTATAGCCTCTTTCCAAGCCCCTATAGCCTGCATTGCTGTAAACAGGGACTATGCCTCATTTAATTCAACTCTTTTAAAGTTAATCAAGAGGATAAGCAGCTGGGCACCTTAAACAGAACAGGAGGCCCCAATCATATAACATAATGCTAAAAGAGAGCAGCCAGAAGTTGTAGCTTCTCGGCATTTCATCAATAATCACTGATTTGTAATACAGAAGACAGAAGAAAAACAAAAAGCAACATCAGTGGAGCTGGGCATTGAGAGTCCCATGTGAACTGCAATAAACAGCATTCATTACTCGACTCCCAACATAAGCTTGAGAAGGCCATCTGTAGTTGCCAGTGGCTGTGTCAGTGCTGAAATGGAGTCATCACCCAGAACAGCATTTCTAAGAATCCCTGGGGATAGGGGCACCCAGTATGTGGACAGTGTACTGAGCGTGGGCCTGGATGGGCATAGGTGACTGGGAGCAAACTAACCAGCAACTCATCCCATTCCATAGAGAAGGTAATGATAGGAACATGAATAAAGTTCCAGCTGCTATGGGAGACCTGGAGAGGAGGAGGTTCTTTGTATTCCATGTGCTAAGGAACCCCTCAGTAACCGGTGAGACACTGCAGCTTGGGCCCCTCTGGCCTGAATGGCAAGAATAGAGTTCCTGACAAATGCAGCCCAAGACCTCCATGAAATCCCAGGGCGAGACCTGTGCCCAACACCCAGCATGGCACATCTGCAGGCAGGACGAACTACAAAAATCCTGCTTTCTCTTCTCTAACGGGAAGATTTTGATGCCTACAATGCACATGTTCCTTCAATAGCTAACCACTCATCTCACAACTCTCTGGGACAGAGTTCCTACATCTGGTTTCCAATTAAAATTGATAATTGGCAAAACGTTTAAAACATGCTATCTACAGAGGAAATGTAGCTCCAGATGAATGAAAATTTTCACAAACGGTGAGTATTGACCTATTTAAGGAACAGATAGTGCCAAAAACATTCTGACAGTGACATGTATTTTGACTCTGGCCTTGCAGAGCTATGTCTCACCTTTGCATCTACAGGGCTGCTTAGGGCAGTTGCCATGACTCTGCCTTGGTGGCTTTTTGTCTTACCCTTAGAGCATGATGGACATGACTCAAGGCCAACTGGAGGTAATAGAGATTTATATCACCCCTGGTGGAAGTGCTCTAACAAGTATGGTTGGGTATTTGGGGGCTAAATACACTCAAGACTTCTCATCCTGCCCTTGGGATGAAGTGAGGTATGTGTTCAACACAAGTCTCCCATAGGATCCCCCTGGGAATTAGCTCTAGTTGCCCACAATGGTAGCCTGTTAGATTATTCCTCCAACTTAATACATCAGACAATACCCCTACCAGTGCTACCTGGGACTCCTTCCCAAGTAAGCACTTTCTACTCATAAGTGTGTCTCAGGGTCTATTTCCAGGGGAACCCACACTTGAACACCTTGTATGCTAATTTAACTTCACACTTGAAAGTCTGGCTAGAAGTAGAATTGTAGGCTCAGAGTTATTTTGCACCAACAGCTGAAAGACGATTCTTTCTTTCCTAGTCATTTCTGGTTACCTTGTTAGCTCCCTCTCTCTTTTTCTCAATAGAAGAAGTATATCTCTTGGGAGAATTCCCACCCCACTCTGCAAGCCACTCTCATTTTAAATTTATTTGATTACAACCTCTACCCACTCCCTCCCCTAAACTTCAAGGGAGACAAATCAAGACCTCTAAGTGCGCTCTTTAAAGCCCCCTCCCCCTAGCAATTTAGGGCTGCAGGGCCTCTCCACATGTCCACTCAGCTGTCCTTCCAGCTTCTCTAAACAGGGCCCCTCGTGACTCCAACACCCCCAGACTCTACAATGTTAGTGAACACCCTCTCAAGGGGGAGTAGGTAGAGTTCATCTGCTGTGGCCTCAGGTAGCACAGAGACAGATGAGAAGTTAAGAAACCACATGAACAAAAGCCACATCCAACCAAAAGCAGTGAGAAAACAGTTTCCATTTGTAATGGTTGCATCAGAGGAAGGATTTATTGATCCACACCATTTTCCTGGATTTTCTATGCTCCCTGTGGGACAGAGGCAGGTTAATGGCATGGTGTGTTGGCAAAGGCCAACTCCACCCTGGTATGACTTGCATCAGTGTCCATAGCAATTCTGTTAGATTTGCCTTATTTCTATGATTCCCAAGCTGTCTACTGAGTAAAATGCTCAGCATGGATTCATCTGCCTTCCTCCTGATGCTCCATGAAGGTGTGCTGGGACCGACTTCAGAGTGTCCCTGAGCCCTGACTGTTTGACTCCAAAGATGGCTTTAGGAAGACAGCACAGCAGACAGACCTGTGAAAGTTGATGGAATCCAGAATTGCCTGAAGGAGAAGCACCAAATTGCCCTAGAAGCCCCTCTGCACTTCCATTTCCTAACACAGACATACACACACACAGACACACACGCACACACACATGATCATAAAAGTCAACTTTATGGCAACTTGTGATTTTAAATGCCAGCTATATCATTTATTTGAGTCCTACATATGCATGAATATATTTCTAGAATATCTTTGTTGGCCCATGGACATGCAATTCCTGTTTTATTTGCTAATACTACAGAATAAGTTTTGAGTCCAGAATGACAAGCTCCCCCTCTTGCATAATCCTTCACATTTTTTTTGCAATATAATCTGTTCTTCCAGTGACACATAACTCAAAATTGTGGTATAAATTATGATAGGGATTGCACTGGATTTACTGATTTATTTAGAGGAGAATTGATGCCATTGCAAAAACTTCCTTTTCAAAAAAAAAATAGTATTTTAAAATGTTATGTGAATATTCAAACTGGAAGCTCATACAAAGTTGTATGTGTGTTTTCCTTATACTTGTCTTCATCATTTTACTAGGTGTTTCATAACGTTTGCAACCAATGTAATTAGGACATTTTATTTCTATGATATTCCCTATTTAAGGAAGACTGTACATTTTTAATTTATTTATTTATTCATTTATTTTTATTGTAGAGATGGGTCTCCCTATGTTGCCCAGACTGGTCTTGAACTCCTGGGCTCAAGCAATCCACCCCCCTCAGCCTTCCAAAGTGCTGGGAATATAGGCATGAGCCACTGTGTCTGGCCTAGTATGCAAAGCTTTTATGCATTTAACTCCTATCAATCAGCCTCTCGTGGCCTACTTCCTAGGTGATTGCCTTGGTTTTCTAGGATGTCAGTTCCTTAAGAAAGATGGTTTTCCAGTTTCTTTGTTAATAAAATACACCAATAATTTATCTTCCCTCTCCAAATTGTTTAGGACAATGAACATGGCCTCAGGGTCTTCACATGGCTCTATGTGGCCAGGAGAAAACCTGGAGGACTGAGCCTTTCTTACCTGCCACTCAAGAAAGGGAGTGTGTGACCTGGGTTGTTTTACAGGAATCTCAATTTTCTCAGTTCTTACATAAGACTGAATGGGCAGCCAGTGTGGAGGCAAGCCACGTCTCATAATAGTGATTTTAGTTCCTCATGAGAACCACACAGTAAAAAACACAAAGCGCTGTCCTCACCGTTATCCCTCTGACAGCCTGGAAAATCCATGTCCTGCATCTAGACAATACCTACCTGGGTCACACTTAAATGGTAACAATATAGTTATTCTAGATCAGATACTTGGAAGGGAATACGGCTTGAGACATGGGTGTATATCTCAATGAACTGGTCCAGTTTTAGCATAAGATTTTCCAAGACATTAAAAGCCCACCTGCATCCCAGGTCCACAAAGTAGAAGTGTGGAGTTCCACTGCTCTGAGCTTTGGGAGGGGGTTACACAGTTATGCAAGACACAGCAGTGTTTAACTGCAGAGTTTAATTTCTGCAACTAAACACTCCATTTACATGAACTGTGTATTATAGAGGGACTAACTGCAGAGTCATGACCAAGGCAGGATGCAGAGATTGACAAGCAAGTGAGAAATTCGACCTCAGACTAATCCCTGATTGGAACACGGCAGACAAATTTGCTGATCACTACCCAGGGAACCTGGCTAGATGCAGTGGGTGCTGTTAATCTACACAAAGAAGAAATTTTAATGAAGGAATGAAAGGCTTTTGCATAAGCCAGGGACAAGCTCTGAGGCCAGGAGAGCTGAGCGTTTCATCTGGGAAAGAGATATGCAGATGGCACAGGATATACCTGCTTCCTCACCCAGCAACTTCCCTCACAATATTGAGCCCTGCACCAGGAGGAACCCAGGTGATGGTGGCCAGCATTTGAATCTTGAGGACAGTTGGCACTAGGTTCTGAGGGCAGTTATGAGTCACCATAGCAGCTATGACTTCACTTGGTTCTGAACCAATCAGGCTCTGGGACTCAGGGAAAGAGAGAGAGTGTGCCGAGGAAGGAGGTCGTGTTTCCTCTCACTGTTTACCCTCTGGTCCAGATTTTTCTTCAAAAGAAATCTGAGTGGTCTGACAGGTAAAATATCCTGATATACCAAGATTATACAGCATCCTTTTGTGCCATTACCTAACCAACCTATCTGTTAAACCCCAACCCCGTTTGGTAATGGGGGGAGGATATGGGAGAGTCATTTGTTCAAACTGATACAGAGACACTATAGAGGAGTGGGTAGGAGCACAAGGCTTCAGATACAGGTTTTCCCAGTTCCAGTCTCACCTCTCTGGAAGTCCTTTAATCTTGCTTGGGAGCCCAAAATTGAGAACACAGTGAGCATCCACCCCTGGCCTTGGTAATGTGCCAGATTCAAATAAAATACCACACAGCACTTTTTGAGGTGAGACAGGGTCACTTTTTGAGGTGAGACAGGGTGAGTACAATCTTTAAATCACTGAGATTACATTCCCAGGATGGAAACTCAGCAGGATGGGCCTCAGAAACAGAAGCTAGGTAGCATTTGAGAATGTACAGTTTATTTCTTCCATGGAGGGTTGGAGTAAGATCCATACCTGCTTCACCAATGATTTTCAAAGGAGGCAGAGGTGAGAAGAAGACAGCTCTACAAAAGAGCAACATAAAATCCAGTTAAAATTAGTGTGGATATAAGAATCCTCACTAATGACTACTGCTGTACTACTGTTGGTAGCTGTGACTACTGCTGGTAGCTGAGTATGTGTGTGTTAGTGTGTGTGTGCGCACGCATGCGACATGTGGCTGTGTGGGTGTGTGGCAAGTGAGGAAGAGGTCCCAGGTCCACTTGATTACCTGAAAATCATTATCCTTTTCAGGCTTTCTTAGTTAAGCTGTCTTCCTGAGGTTGTTTGGAGCCGCTGCGTCATGGATAAAGAACTCCCTAAAGCCGCTCCCAGCGAGGCCGCACTGAACATCAAGAAGCCTGACAAAGCCTTCAAACGCAAGAAGCCCACCAAAAATGTGCTGATCTTTTTAATCAACAGACAACTGGGCAGGCACAGAAATGACATCGACCTGTCAAGGTGGCTGTGGATGCTGTCATAAAGCAACTCCAGGGTGAACATGAAAAAGTCATGGGGCTTATGTGCTGAGGCCTGCCCAGAATTTTGAGAAATTAAATATAATTAGAACAATAAAGTCATCCCATGTTTGAGCCACTAAAACAGAGTCTGTCATTTCAGTTCTTTAAGTTGGATGTGTGTTTGCTGACTTGGCGTTCTTGGGTTACACTGGAAGGGATTTCTGTTCATCCTAACACACTGTGCAGAGGTGCTCAGACACAGGGGAGAGGGTGAGATCATGCTGCACACAAGATCTCCTTCACCATCAATCTGAAAATCTCTGTGAAGTTCAAGTGATATAGTACTTGGCATTCAAGGATCAAAGACTCTTCTCCCTAGCCATTTTGGAGAGACAGCCCTGGTGTTCCCCTCTAAAACCTAATGCTTGTCCTAGTGAAAAGACATTGTTTAAGAGCAGACCAACAGCTGGGCTGGGGGTTTGGGAAGTGTTTCATTATTGCAGATGTCATGTCACAGAGCCTTCCAGGGGCATCTGCTCTGTTCGCTCTGTTCAGTGTCCCCAGGAAAGTAGAATGCCCTGGTGTCACATCAAACAAACCTTCATGTCACATCAAACAAACCTTCAGGCCACAGCCAATCAAAGAAAATTAATTTTCCTGAAGTGAAGCCACCCAATAGTCCAACAAGATATATGAGATGGCTCCCATTGAAAAAGCTCTGTCCCCAGGAAATATCCTGAGCAAGTCAGATACTCCAGGAAACCTGAAATGGGAACTATGTGCACAATTGGTGACAGAGAAGTGAGAGCTTAAGCTGAAGAGGGGACAGGGAGAGCAATGAGGTCGGAGCCATGATGGATATGGGCAAGTTTAAGTTAGGAATAAGATGAAATTACATAAAAGGAACCATTAAAACCGTCACAAATTCCAAGCATTTCTCTTGTCTTTTAATGTGAGCTGCAAAATAAGCCTGCAAGCAGTCTTTCTGTCCCCTCCATCTCTCCTCCCCAATTCTCTGTGTTCTCACAACCTGTCCAGCATTCCCCAAGGCCCCTTCCTATGTCCCCTTCCCCACCTATAGCTAAGGGGCTGTTATTCTCTCTCCCCTTAGCCAGGATCTGCATGAGATAGAAAATTTAACTCCTCCATGTCCATTTAACTCTCCTCCCTGTCCCTGTCACCTTTGCTTTCCCCGCTCTGATTCAGCATTGCCCAAATAGAGCCACAAGCCTCTCCTCAGAGTATGCAACTGATTGTAGGTTGGAGGGGGAGGGTTAAATGACATCCAGGTAGAAGGGCCCCCTTGGTGCACTATTGGTGGGAAAGTTGCCTGGATACTCCGGTGTTGGTTACTGTTTTCCTGCAGTTCAAGATCAAACAGTAGCTCTACCAGCTGGTAGAGAATCAGTCTTTTTGGTTGAATACCAGGGGATAAACAGCCGATATGGCTGATAGGGGATATAGCTGAGTGAGCTTTTCCCTCTTGGTAGGGAGCATATCTGATGAGAGCAGGGAAAATTGTGGCTAGGCCTTTAATGCCCTGTGAGGCTAAACTATGCCAAGGCAGCACATGGAATTTCAGGCCTTGCAACACATGGCAGTAGACATTGGTAAGGAGAGTGAATGAGCTGAGACGAGGAGTGAGCCAGCAAAACTCGGCGAAGAAGGCTGAGACTCTGAGGGTGCAATCAGCAACTGGCAGCAGTAAGGCAGTCAGGAAGAAGGAGGGCTGGGTGTAGACTCTAAGCCACAGTGGGAAATAGCCCAATCTTTTAAATTAATTTATTTTTCATTGATAAATAAAAAATGTGTCAGGTACAACATCATGCTCTGAAATGTGTATACGTTGTGAAATGGCTGAATTGAGCTGATTATATTACATACTTTTTTGGTATATGGTGAGAACACTTAAAATCTACTCTTTTAGCAGTTTTTAAGAATATAATACAGTTAGTTACTAGCTGTAGGTAACATGGAGAACAACAGATCTGTTGAAGTTGTTTCTTCTTTCTAACTAAAATTTTGTATTCTTTGACCAACATCTCCCCATACCATTCTAAGCCCTGGCAGCCACCATTCTCTTCTCTGCTTCTATGAGTTCAGCATTTTTAGACTCCACATAGAAGTGAGATCAATGCAGTATTTGCCTTTCTGTGTCTGGCTCATTTCACTTAGCAAAATGTCCCCCAGGTCATTCAGGACATGGCTTGATTTTTTTATTGATAATTTTGTACATGTTTATGGGGTACATGTGATATTTTGTTACATGCATGGACTATGTAATAATCAAGTAAGGGCATTTGAGGTGTTCATCTCTTCCAGTATTTATCATTTCTATCTGTTGGGAACATAACAAATTCTCTCTCCCAGCTATTTTGGAATACACAGTGCATTTGATGTTAACTATAGTCACCTTACTTTGCTATCAAACATTAGAACTTATCCCTTCCATCTACCTGTATGTTTGTACCTATTAACCAACTTCTCTTTATCACCTCCTACCAACACACCCTTTCAGGCTCTATTATCTATTATTCCATTCTCTTCCTCCATGAGATAAACTTTTTTTTTTTTTTTTGCTCTCACACATGAATGAGAACATGAAATATTTGCCTTTCTGTACCTGGCTCATTTCACTTAACACAATCACCTCGAATTCCATCCATGTTGCTGCAACATGAATTGCAGCATTTTTTTTTACAGTAATTATTTTTTTTCCCATTTATTTATTTTATTGCATTTTAGGTTTTGGGGTACATGTGAAGAACATGCAAAATTGTTGCATAGGAACACACGTGGCAGTGTGATTTGCTGCCTTCCTCCCCATCACCTACATCTGGCATTTCTCCCCTTGCTATCTCTCCCCAGCTTCCCACCCCCCACCGTCCCTCCCCTATTTCCCCCCAACTGACCCCAGTGTGTAGTGCTCCCCTCCCTGTGTCCATGTGTTCTCATTGTTCAACACCCGCCTATGAGTGAGAACATGCGGTGTTTGATCTTCTGCTCTTCTGTCAGTTTGCTGAGAATGATGGTTTCCAGGTTCATCCATGTCCCTACAAAGGACCCAAACTCATCGTTTTTTATGGCTGCATAATATTCCATGGTGTATATGTGCCACATTTTCCCTATCCAGTCTATCGTCGATGGGCATTTGGGTTGGTTCCAGGTCTTTGCTATTGTAAACAGTGAATTGCAGCATTTTTATGGCCAAATAGTATTCCATAGTGTATATACACCACATTTTCTTTTTCCACACATCCACTGATGGACACCTAGATTTATTCCATATCTTTGCCACTGTGAATAGTGCTGTGATAAACATGCGAGTATAGGTATCCTTTTGACATACTGATTTCTTTTCCTTTGGGTAGACACTCAGCAGTGGGATTGCCAGATCATATGGTAGTTACATTTTTAGTTTTTTTTTGAGAAATCTTTATACTGTTTTTTATAGTGTTTGTACTAATTTCCATTTCCACAAAAGTGTGTAAGAGCTCTCTTTTTTCCACAACCTTGCCAGCATCTGTGACTTTTTTTTTTTTTGGTCTTTTAATAGTAGCCATTCAGCTGGGCGTGGTGGCTCAAGCCTGTAATCCCAGCACTTTGGGAGGACGAGGCGGGTGGATCAAGAGGTCAAGAGATCGAGACCATCCTGGTCAACATGGTGAAACCCCATCTCTACTAAAAAAAAAAAAACACAAAAAATTAGCTGGGCATGGTGGTGTGTGCCTGTAATCCCAGCTACTCAGGAGGCTGAGGCAGGAGAATTGCCTGAACCCAGGAGGCGGAGGTTGCAGTGAGCCGAGATCGCACCATTGCACTCCAGCCTGGGTAACATGAGTGAAACTCCGTCTCAAAAAAAAAAAAAAAAAAAAAAAAAATAGTAGCCATTCAAACTGGAGTGAGATGGTATCTCATTGTGGTTTTGACTTGTATTTCCCTGATGTCTAGTGATGTTGAGCATTTTTTTCATATACCAGTTGATCATTTGTATGTCTTCTTTTGATAATTGTCCATTTATGTCTTTTGCCCACTTTTTAATGGGATTATTTGTTTTATTATTCTTGACTTGTTTGAGTTTCTGGTATATTCTGAATATTAATCACTTATCAGATGAATAGTTTGCAGGCGACTGGAACACCCAGGAGACAGTCGACTGTTCAACTAAAAAAAAGGCTCTGAGGCAGGGAGCCAGGTGATCAGGCTCGGCTGGTCCCCCCTGACAAAAAAACAGCAATTGGAAATGCTCTCGATTGAGAGTTTCACAGCAAGCGCAGCTGAACCCGGGAAGGGCCAGCTCTGTGCGGGAGGGGAGTCCACCATTACTGAGGCACTCCACCACTACAGAGGTAGTCCGCCATTGCTGAGGCAGCCCGCCGTTGCCGAGGCAACCCACCACTACAGAGGGAGTCCACCATTACAGAAGTGGGCCGGCTTTGCTGAGGCAGTTTTAACTACACCCGTATAAATAGGACTGCAGGGAAGTTCACACAGCAGCTGGGCAGAGCCCACAGCAGCTCAGCAAAGCCTCTGCAGGCAGACAGTGACTAGGCTGCCTCCTTGCTGGGCAGGGCAGCCCTGATAAAAAGGCAGCAGCACAATGGAAACTCATAAATAAAGCCCTAACTACCTGGAACAGAGCACCTGGGGAATAAAAGGGAGGGTTTATGAGTTCTGCTGCAGCAGACTTAAATGTACCTCCCCAGCAGCTCTAAATGAACAACAGAGATCACAGCTCAGCACTTGAGCTCCTATAAAGGACAGACTGTCTCCTCAAGCAGCTCCCTGACCCCCATATATCCAAAGAGTCACCTCATAAAGGAGAGCTCAGACTGACATTTGGCAGGTATCCTTCTGGGACAAAGATAGTAGGAGAAGAAACTGTTAGCAACCCTTGCTGTTCTGCAGTCGCTGCAGGTGATCCCCAGGCAAGCAGGGCCTGGAGTGGACCTCAGCAGTCCTACAGCAGAGGGGCCAGACTGTTAGAAGGAAAACTAAGAAACAGAAGGAAATAACTTCATCATCAACAAACTGGACGTCCATTCAGAGACCCAATCTGAAAGTCAACAACTTCAAAGATGACAGGTGGATAAATTCACAAAGATGGGAAGAAACCAGCACAAAAAGGATGAAAGCACCCGAAACCAGAACGCCTCTCCTCCTACAAGGGATCACAACTTCTCACCAGCAAGGGAACAAGGCTGAATAGAGAATGAGTGTGATGAATTGACAGAATCAGGCTTCAGAAGGTGGGTAATAAGAAATTTCTGTGAGCTAAAAGAACATCTTCTAACCCAATGCAAAGAAACTAAGAGCCCTGAAAAAAGATTTGATGAAATGCTAACGAGAATAGACAACTTAGAGAGGAGTAGAAATGAATTGATGGAGCTGAAAAACACAACACGAGAACTTTGCGAAGCATGCACAGCTGAATTGACCAAGCAGAAGAAACGATATCAGAGGTTGAAGATCAACTCAATGAAATAAAACGAGAAGGCAAGATTAGAGAAAAAACGGTAAAAAGGAATGAACAAAGTCTCCAAGAAATACGGGACTATGTGAAAAGACCTAATCTACGTTTGATAGGTGTACCTCAATGTGATGGAGAGAATGAATCCAAGCTGGAAAATACTCTTCAGGATATCATCTAGTTGAACATATTTTTACCCATTCAACAGGTTATCTCTCCACTCAACTGATTTTTTCCTTTGCTATGCAGAGATTTTTGATTTAATATAGTCCTTTTTGTCTCTTTTTGTTTTAGTTGTCTGCACTTTTGAAGCCTTAGCCATAAAACCTTCACCTAGGCCAATGTCTAGAAGAATTTTCCCTATGTTTTCTTCTACTAGTTTTATAGTTTGGGATCTTAAGTTTAAGTCTTTAATCCATCTTGAGTTGATTTTTGTATATGGTTAGAGGTGGGGGCCTAATTTCCTTCCTCCACATATGGATATCCAATTTTCCCAGCACCATTTATTAAAGAGGGTGTTATTTCCTCAGTGTATGTTGTTGGAGCCTTTGTTGAAAATCAGTTGGCTGTAAATATATAAATTTATCTTAGAGTTCTCTATATTTTACTTTGGTCTAAGTGTCTATTTTTATACTAATTCCATACTGTCTTGGTTATGATAGAGTTGTAAACGTATTTTGAAGTCATGTAGTGTGATGCTACCAGCTCTATTCTTTGTGTTTAGGTTTGCTTTGGCTATTCTGGCTATTTGTTGTTGTTGTTGTTGTTTCATATGAATTTTAGGATTTTTTTTCTATTTCTGTGAAAAAATGGCATTAGCATTTTGAATCTGTAGATTGCTTTGGACAATATGGTTATTTTAACAATATTAATTCTTTTGATCCATGAGCATGGAATGTCTTTCCATTTGTTTGTGTCCTCTTCAATTTCCTTCATCAGCGTTTTGTAATGTTTTGTAGTTTTGCTTGCAGAAATCTTTCATCTCCTTGGTTAGATTTATTCCTAGGTATTTTATATTTTTGTAGCCAATGGAAGTGAGATTATCTTCTTGCTTTCTTTTTCAGCTATTTCATTATCGGTGTACAGAAACAGTAATGATTTTTGTATGTTGATTTTGTATCCTGCAACTTTATCACATTTATTTATCAGCTCTAAGAGTTTATTCATGGAGTCTTTTGCTTTTTCTAAATATAAGATTATGCCACCCACAAAGAGAAACAGTTTGGCTTCCTCTTTTCAAATTTGGGTATGTTTTATTTCTTTCTCTTGCATGATTTCTCTGGCTTGGACTTCCAGTACTATGTTGAATAGGAGTCATGAAAATGGGCACCCTTAACTTGTTCCAGTTCTTAGAGGAAAGGCTTTCAACTTTTCCTCATTAAGTATGATCTTACCTGTGTTTTTGTCATATGTAGCCTTTATTATCTTTAGATATGCTCCCTCTCTGCGTAGTTTGTTGTGAGTTTTTTTTTTTTTTATCATAAAGGGATGTTGAGTCTTATCAAATACTTTTTCTGCATGTATCAAGATGATAATATGGTTTTTGTCCTTCATTCTCGTCATGCGATGTGTCACATTTATTGATTCATGTATGTTAAACCATTCTTACATTTCTTGATATAAATCCCACTTGATCATTGTGTATTATCTTTTTTGATGTGCTGTTGAATTCAGTTTGCTACTATTTTGTTGAGGATATTTGTGTCTATGCTCATCAGGGATATTAGCTTATAGTTTTCTTTTTTACTAGGTCCTTGTCTGGTTTTGGTATCAGGGTAATGCTGGCCTTGCAGAATGAGTTAGGGAGAATTCCTTTCTCGTCAGTATTTTTTTGAAATAATTTGGGAAGGATTGGTATTGCTTCTTTATGTATTTGGTAGAATTTAGCAATGATCCTATCCAGCCCTGGACTTTTCTTTGTTGGAAGATTTTTTTCATAATATATGAAGGAAAACAGGGAGATGTTTTCTCTCACTAAGTTACATCTGTAATGTGGGTTGATATGCAGTCATGAAAAATGGCAGTAGTCACAGACCGGTCATTCTGTCCAACAGATTCCTTTTCTCTGAGACCTTCCAACTGCACATACATTCTGTTGTCTGTGTGACTGAATCCCATGGCCACCGCTACTTGGTTTAATACTTGTCACCTCACCCTCGATGAGCCAATCAGGTATTCTTCCTGATAGTTTGGACTTTGGAACTAGATCGCAAAACTCAGTGGTTTTCCTCTAAGTCTCGTTACTGCCATTTCTGTATACAGAACATTATTTAGAATACCTATTATAGAGTTCTCTTGAGCAACCCTTGTTTCTGTCCTTGTGAAACATGTTTGTTGCTTTGGTATCTTGGATTCTGTAAAGTACTTATGTTCTTCGAATTAATTATTTCGTTGTAGAAGTTCTCACTTTGCATTATATGCAACAAATACAAGCATTATCAAATAAGCTTGTGGTTCTGTAATGTGCTTTATCAAGTGTACCAGAGCAGAGCTCTGAAGTATGTAATCTGGTGCATTGAGGACAAGGGCATAGAGATTTCCAGGCCAGGATGGAAACTGCTTTGTAATAAAGGTAAGAAATGTAGTAGGTATCTTCCTATAAGGAGTGGTCGTTTTGGCCATTACATGAGGCCACAAATACATTTTGAATGATTGTGGAGGTGGTTAGGGAATTTACTGAAATGTCTAAGGATTAAGGTAAAGTTGGGGGGACCAATATGGTTCTACGAAAGATCAGCTCAGAAGTCATGAGGACCTGAAATAGAAGTAATGAGCACACAGTTAATTCTTGGTCAAACCTGAAGTAGAACTTTAGTCTCTTAGTCAGTGGTATTTTTCATTATACCATAGTGTTTAGTTTTGAAGGATGAGAGCCAAAATAGATAAGCCAGTGTGAGAATCCTTTTGGCATTCTCTATTCTAAATATTTTAACATTCTACCTACTGTTTCTTAGTTTTAAAACTTATATTTGCAACTTCAAAACAGATACTTGTCAAATTTTTAACGTATATAATAAAAATGGTATAATTTCAGAGCCTTAAAAGAAGATCTTAGAATCTAGAAAATAAAACATACATTCCTAATCCATACTAATTGACCTTTAGAACAGAATATCCTCAATTCTTAAGGCACACCATTAATTTAATAAGAGCAATTTAAAGTATATATATTTTATCATTGTCTTCTTGATCTCTGAAATGCTAAAATGTAAAAAAGTAAAATAAATAAAGTATTTTTTTAAAAAGTAAGCATCTTGAAATACAAGAAAAACTGCTTATAACCCTTATCTGGTTATGTGGTTCCTGTTTTATTGGATATACATGATACTGACAATTGTTTTGAAATATTTTTGATGGTTTTGGCAAATAAATGTTTATCCATATTAGGTGACTTTTTAAAATGATCAATGATGGTTTCCAACTGTGTTTTAGCATCCTCAAGATCTTCATTTTTTCCCTGTGAACACTTAATATGGAGAAAAATTTGAGTCATTTCCCTAATATTGTGCCATTCTTACTTTATGGGCATAATCTCCATTTGTTATGATGTACAACTCTTCTAATGCATTATAGGATTTGCTTGGTTATTTTTCTTTATGATTTTTGCATCTCCATAAATGGAATTGATCTATGGTTATCTCTCTTTATGCTTGTCTTGTCAGTTTTTGTAGTCACTACAGAGAAAAGAAATGAGAATTAAGGGGAATCAGGATTGAGGAGGGTTTATCTTAGTCCATTTTGAGCTGCTATAAAAGAATACCACAGACCAGGTAAATTTACAAAGAACAGAAATTTATTTTCTCACAGTTCTGGAGGCTGGCAAGTCCAAGATCAAGGTGCTGACACCTGGTCTGAGGAGGGCCTTCTTGCTGCATCCTCACATGGTATAAGGAAGATGTGCTAGAGAGGATGAATGCTGTGTCCTCATGTGGCAGAAAAGTGAAAGTGGGTGAATCCACTCCTGCAAGCCCTTTTAATAAGAGTGTTAATCCTTCCATGCATCCATGAAGATGGAACTCTCCTTCCCTAATCACTTCCCAAAGGCCACACCACCCAGCACTGCTGTATTGGGAGTTAAGTTTCCAACCCATGAATTTTCGAGGGGACACATTCAAATTATAGCAAGGTTTATTTATATAATTTTATATTTTTAAATAGATTCTAGAATTGTTTCGATTTTGATTAATTAGAAAGAGGAAATATTACTAATATAGGAAGAGAAGCATTTAGTGTTGGATGTTTATGTAAGAGTGAAGTCCCCATGAAGGCAAAATCTTCATGAAGGCCATATGCATAGTGGAGGGATTTGGATAAGAACTTGGACATCTCTCCATTGTTACAGAAGAGTAGGCAGAGAAAGCTGGAATAGATGTCAGGATGTTGACACAGGAGCTCATGTCTAATGACTTTTGTGTCAGATTCGGGGAATGAGATGTGACTACAGAAGCAGAGGTTGATGTGATGAAAACCAGCAACCAGTGAATATGGGTAGTATATAGAAGCTGGAAAAAGGAAGGGAATATGTTCTTTCCTAGAGCTGCCAAAAGGAACATAATTCTCTCAACTCATTTTAGAATTCTGACTTTCATAATGTTAATATATTTGTGTCAATTTAGCTACTAAAGTTCATGGTTATCTGTTAGAGCAGCAACAGAAAACTAATACAAAGGCCTTAATCAAGGCCTTTGAACCTTGACATCAAAGTTGAGGAAACATGCCATGATGTGCCATTTATTTTTTCCAAGTTTAAGCTGTTAAATGGAGATGCAGTGGGGATAATTACCACTCTCTCTCTCTCTTTTTCTGTCTCTCTCTCTCTCTGTCCCTCTCTCTCTCAGGTGGACATAGATATAGATATAGACATATATAGACATAGATATAGATATATAGATATGATATAGATATATATATATATACACACATATATATAATGTGTTTTAATACTTAAAGGCCCTGTTTTAATTTATATTTGCCTGCATTATTTCAACTGGTCAGGATGAGGTAGTGGGCACAGGGTCTATAGGGTTTTTTAAAAATTAAGCTGACTGTAAGTGCCAAACATTTAATTTTAACTTGTTGCTCATTGAGTCTGAGTATCCATGCCCACTATGAAATAGGGCAATTGGATACTATGACCATGGAAAATTAGCCAAAGTAACAGTTCTGTTGTTTAGGGTAAGGCGTACTTGTGTATGTTCTATTTTATGTTTGATAACTGCCCTAAAAGCATAGGGGTTACATTGTTTAAATGTAGTTGGATCTCCCAGATACAGTTGTACTTTGGACCCCAGTACTGATTAAGGACATGAAAGTTTACCAATTGGTATATTTTAGCAGATGTTTAAAATAATTCGCAATCCTGAGGCATAAAAACAAATCAGCACCCTTTCGTTTTTCTGCTGTACATAGTATTTTAGTAAACGTTGGCTTTCCAGTTGGGTCAATTTTGTTTCTTTACCCTTTTATTCAGGTTTTTTAAGGAAGTGCCAAATATACTTTGGGGGAGAGGTCCTCCCTACCCTGCTCATATTTATTGGTTTCTTCTTCCAGATAGTCTCCAGTCATTATTATCAGAGTAAGGGGCCTTCCTTATGGGAATGATTGCTTTACTGGGTTTGAGGATCCTGGGCTTAAGTCGGGTTTGAATGGACACCTTGATTGTGCCACAGGGCACATGAAAATATCAGGAGCGTATTCTCAATAACATAATCAGGAGTTCTGTTGTTACAAAGTCATAGGCTGCAGCAATAATAAAAGCATTTTTTAGAGTCCTAGTGAGCCCTTGGATTTTAGGAGCATGAAGTCAGCCTGCCACGTGGTAACTGCTCTTCCTCCATATGAGTGACTATCTCATGGGCACATAGATTGCACAGGACATTATTTTTTCCATTGAGTTCTACAGAATGGGGGCTAATGTCTGGTTGAGACACAAAGCCAATATTCAAAGGATAAGATTCATTTCTCTGAGCCTAGTGTCAGTCATGGCTTATTCTGGAATTGAGAAAATGTAATCTGAGAGACACAGATATATTTGGGACCAGACACATTACTCAGGGTCATTTTAAGGATGACCCCAGTCCCATAATTCTATCCCTAAAGTTAACTGTTGAAATTTCCATATTAGGTTAGTTAAACTGAAGCTTGGTAGGATGCAATAAATGCAGAGCAAAGAAACACAGCTCAAAGAGCAAGCTTTCTAGTAGAAAGCAGCTCAAAGTGCATCCTTTCAGTTAGCAGCTGGGCCAGTGAGGAAGCCAAACCAAGAGATGAAAGATACTCAGTGATAGTGGACATTGTTTAGAAAACACGCTCATTGTACCAATCCTTGTTGCAGTGTGCACATGCACACATATACACACACGTGCATCCAAAGAAGGTTTTTAACAGGTTTATTACTCACATACTGAGGCTTTTTGGGGAGAGAAGGGCAGGCTTCCCAAGGCACTGATTAAAATCTATCACAGTAAAAGATGAAAAATGGAGGTAAGATACTTGATGACACATTTTCTTGACAAACTTTGGAGTAGGAGTGATTATCATCTCAGTTTACAGATGAGAAAATGAAGCTTAGAGAAGCAAACCCAACTGATCTACAAATAGCTTATAAGTGTCAGCAATGAGATTTGGACACACATTTGCCTTATTTTAGTGACTATGTTCTTAATCCAGGCCAGGTAAAGTGGAAAACTGGAAAACATTTGAACTAGTAAAAAGTTGATTTCCAACGCAATGGAGACACATTGTCTTATTATGTGTCGATTCCTGTTACATTAATAATAAATGTTGTACCAATTATGTGCAGTGTATAATTACACTTTAAAACAGAGGATGCTGCTGTTAGTATAATACCTCTTGTTTGAATTGGACATTACATCAGTGCCACTTAGTACGCTAATAAAAATATAGTTTCTTGCCTCAGGACACACACCCTCTCTGACACTAGTGAGCTATAGTCAGAGGCTAAAGGTCAGTGTGTCTGTAGACTATTGGAACTCACGGTCTTGCAAGTGACTTGAGGTCATGACTCACCCGAGCACCATTAGTATCACCAGCAGCAGGGCTTCAGGCCCAGATGCCCACACTGGGACATTGGGAGAACCAGAACTGAGGTCATGCATGGCTGCAAGGGTAGTTGTCTTAGGTCTCTGAGAACACAATAAATGCTATGTTATCGCAATTGAGTTTCTCAACAGCAGATGCTAGCAGAACTCTCAGGGACACAAATGGGATGTTCTCTTCTGAGTGAACACAAGCAATTCCATAGCCAAGGATCTGACCATCGGCCATGGTGCAGAGACCAGCTTAAGACTCAAGAGCCCTGCCCCTTCTGCTACTGTGAGGATCATGAGCTTTGCCTTACTCTAAGATGTCTTCTTTGGAAATGGGAGAAAGAGGGGGTAACCAACCCTACTGATGAAACACACTTTCAAAGAACTGTATATCCAATGGTGACTGCTTAAATCAGAGAGGTTGGCTGAGATAACCACATGATAAATGCTAAGGGTATGAGGATTAAATGAGATGATATTACTAAAGCACTCAGAACAGTGGCTGGTATGCAAAGAATGCTCAGGGCCAGTGTATGCTGGCCACTGTTCTGAGTGCTTTAGTAATATCTTCTCATATAATCCTCACAAACTCCCAAGAATGAAGGTGCTATTGTTATCTTTACCTTACAAAAGGGGAACCTGAGGATTACAGAGGTTTAGGAACTTGCCCAAAGTCCCAAAGATCTAGGATCAAAAATTATACCACTTGTCTCTTGAGCCTGTGTTCTTAACCATGTCTGTATGTAATGACATTTTACTAATTTGGACAAATGACAGTCCCCACTCTATCATTATACAGCAGGGTTGGAGTTCATGATTTCAATTACTTTGTTGATGGCAAGTAAAGATGCTACATTATCTGGATGTATCTAGACGTTTTATCTCCCCGACCACTGAGCAGCCACAGTTCCCAAAGAAGTAGAAATTGGTCTGGGAGAGACGGTAAGAATGGAGAGGAAAAAATACTTTTTTCTGAGTCCCAGGACATGACTGGTTGAGTGCCAAAAGGAGTCATGATGACTCAGTGCAGCTGAGAACCTTGTTACCATTTGCAATGACAAGAACTGAACACTAGCCACCACCGGCGGGGTTATTCCTGGTTCAAGGCTGAATACAGTGAGTGAGTGGGAGGTGCTGGCAGAGGGGGTGGATATTACTTAGTAATATCTGTTCCCTAGACACTCAGTTATCTCAGCCTCAGAGCTATTCTCTGGCTCATGCAAACTCTGTTAACAGGCCAAGAAAACTGTTAAAATATTTTGGTAACTTCTGTGGGACGAGTTGCCAAAATCTGTTAACGGTGCTCATAGCATTTCCACAGGTCCACTGGGCAATGATCAGCAATTTTGACTTCAAGTTCCAATCTCCCAGTGAAAGCTACAAGAGAACTCAGTACAAGGCAGGATTCCCTGTTCTCCTTTAGTCTCAACATCCAGCTTTGGTCATGACTGTAATTATCACTTTTATAATACACAATGCATGTAAATGGGGTGTTTAATTGCAGAAATTTAACAGAGAGTACTCATGTTTCACGCCATATTCCCTTCCAAGTCTCTGATCTAGAATAACTATATTTTTACCATTAAAGTGGGACCCATATGGGGTATTGTCCAGAGGCAGGACATGGGTTTTCCAGGCTCTCAGAGGGATAATGGTGAGGACAAAGCTTTGTGTTTTTCACAGTGCTGTTTCCCTGAGAAATTAAAATGGCTATTATGAGTAGATGTGGCTTGCCTCCATACCCTACTCAGTCTCACATAAGAAGGGAAGAACTTGAAGTACAAGTGCCTGTAAGTGGGACTCAAGTCACAAACTCTGTTGTTTGAGTAGGAGGAAAGACTCAGTCCTCCAGGTTTTTTCTTCTACCCTAGGTAGAACCATGTAAAGACCCTGAGGCCATGTTTAGTGTTCCAAACAAATTGTAGAGGGAGAAGAATCATTTGCTTGCCTTTCACAGGGATAAAGAGGAGGCATCCTAAATAAGTGGAAAGCTGTGGCTCTAAATCCAGACTAATTGGGTTCACATCTTGGTACTGCCACATTCTAGCTATGTGACTTTGTGACAATTCCATAATTTTCCTCTGCCTGTCTCCTGCCCTAGATAAATGGGAATGACAGTAGCACCCACCTCAAGCTGTTAAGAGGCTAAATGAGTTGCTATATGTGAAGCCCTCGGAGAAGTGCCTGGCAAGCAGACAGTGCTCAGCTGAGGAGGGTGAGTAATGTTGGTATTGCTGGTGTTGTTATTCTTCTCATTACTGTACTGCTGGTAAAACAGGGGATGCTAAGGAAGCCTAAGGGACTACGCAATAGATGTCTTCACCTCTTCACTTTCCCTCTGCAAGGAGAACTTCTTAAAGTCACAGATAGGGTTGACGATTTTCCCTGGCTATATCTGTTCCCTTTCCTTGAACTCCATTGACAGGTTTACTGTCTAGGTTTTTGTTGGGTTTTGGTTTTGGATGACTTCCCTCTGAGCAGGCTCCTTGTGTTCCAGTGTTAGTAATAATTCCTTTGGAAGAAATAAATGAGACAATGACTGTAGGTCAACCTGCCTTAGTGTTGCCTGTCCATGTCTCAAATATATACCTCTGAAGGACCTTGTTTCATTTAAACACTGACAGAATTGGCTTGCACACATATTCCCATGCTTTTTCGTGGAAATACACTCAAAAAGGACATTTATACAACTGCTAGTCCCAACTCCTTTCTTACAGTCCTCCAACTTACATTCCTATACCAGAACTTCCATCATCACTATGCTGTAAATTCTTCTAGACCTTGTTTTCTGCATTTACTTTTATACATGGCTCCACGAAGAAACAAAAATAGGATGATAAAATGCATAATGTTTTGCAAGTTTTTTCTTCATTTACCATTTCTTAGAGATATTTTTCATACCTTTTAAAATTATTTATTTATTTATTTTATTGAGACCGAGTCTCACTCCATACCTAAGCTGGAGTGCAGTGGCATGATCTCGGCTCAATGCAACGGCCGCTTCTCGGGCTCAAGCAATGCCTCAGCCTCCCAAGTAGCTGGGACTACAGGCACATGCCACCACACCCAGCTAATTTTTTGTATTTTAGTAGACATAGGGTTTCACCATTTTGCCCAGGGTGATCTCAAACTCCTGAGCCCAGGCTATCTGTCTGCCTCGGCCTCCCAAAGTGCTTTCATGCCTTTAAATAGAGAACCCCATCATCTTTTTCAATGACCACTTTTTATTTCATATTACTGACATAACAATCTATTAACAATAGGAATTCAGAGAATACTCTTTCTCTTATTAACCAAGGAAATCACCCAGTTTGACAAAAATGTAAGGTATACACAAGTTAAACACATAAAAGAAGACGTTGTATGCTCCTTGAAGAATAAATTATGAAATAATAGGAAGAATATATTCAGTTTACACTGGCCACCAAACATATCTGAATATGATTTTTTTAAATGCTTGGAAATATTCATGAAACATTTTTATACATTTCCTGTTTGACACTATTATATCATTATTTTTAGATTGAAAAGTTACTGTATCATTTCTGCCACCATTTTAATCTATGAATTCAGTGCAAGCACAGTCATGAACCTCCGTATGATTTTGTCATGAAACAAAATGAGCTGATTATTCAATTAAATGGACAAGAGCACATGTGGGAATAACCTTGATAGGGAGTTTGACCTTAATATGAAAACTTACATGATAGATTTAGAAATTAAAACAGGAATGAAAATTGCCTCAATAAAACAGAGCAGATTCTAGACATAGACCCATGCATATGGCAGAATGAAAGAAATAATATCGTTGGTATTTAAAATCAGATCATGGCCCAAAGCAATCTCCTGTGACTGCTGCTGGCTGCAGAGTGTATAAGTGTGTGCCTGTGTGGGTGTGGGTGTGTGGGGGTAATGTGATAGGGATGTGGTAGTGGACAACGAGGAAGAGACCCCTGGGTCCATTTGGTTATCCGGATTTCATCATTTTTACCAGGCTTTCTTGGTTGTGCTGTCTTTCTGAGGCCATTTGAAGTCTACCAGTCATGGACAAGGGACTCTCTGAAGTCAGTCCCAGTGTACCTGCACCAAACATCAGGAGGAAGGCAGATGAATACTTAAAGTCCAACATGTCCCCAAACAATGTGCTGAGTTTTTTACTCAGTAGACAACTGGGTAGACACATAAATGATGTGGATCTGACAAAGTGGTTGTGGATGCTGACATGAGCAACACTAGGGTGGAGTTGGCCTTTGCCAAAAAATCACAGGACTTACAAGCTCATGCCTACACAGAATCTTGGAAAATAATTTTTTTTAAAAGGGTTAGAATAAAATTCCTCTCTAGTTTCAGCTATTGAAATAGAAGCTGTGTTTTCATTTCTTTTGGTATGATATGTTTTTATGCTAATATGGCTTTCTTGAGTTATACTGGACAGGGGATTCTATTCATTCTAAACATTCTGTGTAGGAGCACTCAGATACAGGGGAGATGCTGGTCATGCTGCAGATCAGATTTCTTTCACCATAAATCTTTTTTTTTTTTTTTTTTAAAGCAAGGGAGTACTTAGGTTAGTACTAGGCCATGCAAGGACCCAAGGCTCCTCTTCCTAACCATTTTGGAGACACATCCATCCAGTACTCCTCTAAAACCTAATTGCTTACCCAGATGAAAAGATATTTGAGAATAATGAACCCAGGAGTTGGGCAGGAGGTTTAAGATATCTTTTTATTCTGATGCTCATGAGAGTACCATTTAGAAACTACAACATTGTGGTTTTTTTGATTCTATTTAATATTAAAAAATTAGAACACAAGGCATTTTAATATTGGGAAGAGTATACCTTCATATCCTTCTAAAAGTAGGTGTTCTTCTCATTGTCCCCAAAGAAGTAGAATTCCAAGGTGCATTTTTTTTTTTGTACCATGTAAAATAAATCTGTTTAGCCCACAGCCAATAGAAGTGAATTCATTTGACTGAAGTGGAACTAGCCCAGAGGTCAAAAAGACTTGTGAGATGGCTTCCAGGAAAAACAACAACAACAACAAAAGCTAAAGGATTGGGAAATCCACGTATTTACTCTAAGGGGAATGAGAATTATGTGGGCAATTGGTCACTGAGAAGTGAGAGCTCAAGCTGAAGAGGGGACAGGAAGAGCAAAGAGGTTAGAGCCGTAGTGGCGCCGAAGCTTAAGTTAGGAGTAAGATGAAATTAACATAAGGTGAACTATTAAAGTCATCACAAATTCCAAGCATTTCTCTTGCCTTTCATGTGAGCTGCAAAATAGCCTGCAAGCAGTCCTTCTGTCCCCTCTTCCTCTCAGCCCAAATTCTCTGTGTCCACACAACCTGTCCAGCATTCCTCAAGGCCCCTTCCTGTCTCTCGACCTCCACCTACATCTAAGGGGCTGTTACTGTCTGTCCCCTTAGCCAAGTCTCTTCCAGATTTATGTTAGGTAGAAAATTTAACCCCTCTATGTCCTTTTCACCCTCCTCTCTGTCCCTGCTCTGATTCAGCATTGCCAAAAAAGAGCCACCAGCCTCTCTTCAGAGGATGCAGCTGGCTGTAGGATGGAGGGGGAGGGGTTAGAGGCTGCCAGGTAGAGGGGCCTCCTGGGTTCACTCTTGGGGGGAATGCTGCCTGGACACTACTGTGTTGGGCTATTTACCTGTAGTCCAGCATCAAACAGTAGCTGCAAGGTAGAGAAAAGGTAAGGAATGGAGACTGAAAGAGCATCAGGTAGGGCAAGAAGGAGCCAAACCCACAGGAGTAGAGGCTGATAATAGCTAAACTCCTATATCCCATGGCCACACAACAGAAGAGACACAAATTAGGATGCACAGTTACACATGGATAAACCTCACCATCATACTGAGTGAGAAAACAAGTAGCACAGAACTGTCCGGCAGTGTTTGTGCTATGCTGTGAAGTCTTGTTCCCCATCCCTCCACTTCATATGTTGAAATCCTAAGCTGATAGCATTAGAAGGTGGGGCCTTTGGGAGGTGATTGGGTTATGATGGTGGAGCCCTCATGAATAGGATTAGTGCTTTTATAAAATAGGTCCAACGAGCTCATTCATCCCTTTTGCCATGAGAGGAGGCACTGTTGTATAAACCAGGACGTGAGCCCTCTCCAGGCACTGAATCTGCTGGCATCTTGATCTTGGACTTCCCAGCCTCCAGAACTGGGAGTAATACAATTTCTTTTTATTATGTTACCCAGTTTAAGGTGTTTTGCTATAGCAGTCCAACTAGACTAAGTAAGACAAGTCTGTTACATACAAAGATAGTAAAGATTCAAACTAGTGTAGCAGGATGTCCAACTGGTACTCTAGTCTCAGACTTGGCTGACTTCCTAGAAAAATTGTTATAAACTACTCATCATCTCACACGCAGTTACCTTTCCATCCACGGAGAATTGGTAAATAAGGTAATCACAAACAGTGGGATGAACTCTGACTACTCACCCATGTAAGTGTGTGTACTCACATGGGAGAATCTGGGTGGGTTGGAGATCAGAGAAACCCGACTTTACGGAGATTGTATAGTATGCTAAGTTTACAGAAGGAAAATATCCTTCACCTCAAACTTACTGGTGAAATTAAATCTCTAAGTGTTCACTTGGAGAGTTTGATTTGTTGCTCCAGAAATCAGAATCACAAGTAAAAAATTCAAACGGGGAGTGACTGGAAGAGAGAGACAGAGACAGAGAGAGAGAGGGGGGCAGAGAGAGAGAGAGAGAGAGAGAGAGAGAGAGAAATTGGCTGGAATTCTCCTAAGAAGAATATTCTTAAGAGATCTTGGAGTAGGTTATGTGTAACCCTAACAGAAATTCTTGGTGCAGGTGAACCTCAAAACTGGAGGCTGATTGGAGTGTTTTATTCCGTGTCATGGAAATACTCTTTCCTTCCACACTTCAGTTTCTACCTGCTGCTTCTTATTGGCCAAATCCATATGCCTGCTGCCTCTCATTGGCCCACTAGTCAGAGGGCAAGTAAGGCCACATATAACTTTATGTGTCAACTTCCTTAATACTATCACACTGAGTATTAGATTTGAACATATGAATTATGTGTCTCCATAATTCATATGTTGTCCCCATATAATTCATATGTTGAAATAATGTGTCCCCACATAATTCATATGTTGAAATCTAATACACAGTGTTGTAGTATTAAGAAGTGGAGGCTTTGAGAAGAGATGAATTCATGAGGGCTGTATCCTCAGGATTGGGATTAGTGCCCTTTTAAAAGAGGCCTGAGTGAGTCCCCTAACCCCCTGCACCATGTAAAGAGGCAGCAAGAAGGCACCATCTATGAGGCAGACAGTGAAGCCGCTCTAGAGACCAGATCTGCTGGTGCCTTGATTTTGGACTCCCTACCACCAGAACTGTAAGCAATAAATTTCTGCTATTTATAAATTACCCAGTCCAAGTCATTTTGTTATAGCAGCCCAAATAGACAAAGACAGTGGTACATTATATGCAGGAACATGTTCAAAGGAAAATGGAATGAAATATGTAACCATATCTGAGGAGTCTGGCTCCTGGCCAAAAACGTATGAGTGACTTTTCAGGCAGGCCCCACCATCCAGGGGAGAGGCTGCCCTCCTCACATCAGAGTTGGTCCACAGCCAATGCATTGCACTCTCCAAAGGGAATTGCAATCAAAGGCTCAGTTCCCTACCGAGGCAGCCATCCTCTTCTAATCTGCATCCCTAGCCCTATCCTATTCCTGGCCCACTTACTGGGGGCCTTTAGCCCTGGTACCTCTGCCTGAACTTCCTTATGGGGAGAGGGAAAGAAATCTTCAAGATGCCTTTCTCCATACTGACTCAGTACTCAGAACTCTTTCACTCTAGGCCTTCCCCTGTCCTATTCACATGTCCATAAAACCACAGGAGCCTTTGTTCAGGGATCCCTTGGCAGTGAGACTATTCTTCATGCCTGTGCTGATCCACCTAACCCTTGAGTCAGTGCTATTCCATAGGGGAAAAAGGAACAGGATGGAGTTGTCACTTTCTCTGGTTTAGCCTCTTGCTTATACTGACACAGTGAGTGATTAAAGGTTTGACTGTTACTTTTATCTTGACTTGTTGTCCTAACAGGTACTCTGACACCTAGCAGCTCACCTAAGCCCTTGACAATGCCAAGAAAGAGAACATTACCATCACCGCCAGAAACCCTTTGTTCTTTTTCCCCATTCATTGTTCCCACCCTCCTTCCCAGTGGGAGTGAACTACTATCCTAACTTTGAACACTATAGTCTGGTTTCACTAGTTTTTAATGTTTATTTAAATGGACTCATACAGAGATATGTCTTTTGGTCTGAGCTCTTTATTCAAAATCAAGTTTGTGAGAGTCACTCACATTCTTGCATAAAGTTTAATTCATTCATTTTTGTTGCTGTATAGGATTTCATTGTACAAATAGAGCACAGTGGATTTAACTATTTTAATGCTGATGCTCATTTGGGTGTTTCCAGTTTTAGATTTTATAAATAAGGCAGGTATGAAGGTCCCTGAATGTGTGTTCTGGTGAATGTATATATGTATTTCTGTTGGGTATATACCTAATCATGGAATTGCTGATAAAGTTTTGAGGCCTTTTAGACCCTGCATGCAATATAAGAAAAGTAATCAACAGTCTGGACAGGAGAACTTAGAGAAAAATGTGTTCTTCAATCCTGCTAATGGCCTAATGCACACTGGATGTCTCTTTCATTGCTAGTTCTCCCACTAGTGAACTCTCACTTTGGTCAGTGAGGTTACCCTTGGGTTTATTAAAAGGCTTAAACAAGATCAGGCATGGTGGCTCACTCCTGTAATCCCAGAGCTTTGGGAGGTGCAGATGAGAGGATTGCTTGAGGCGGAGTTCTAGAACAGCCTGGGCAACACAGTGAGATCCCATGTCTACAAAAAAATTAAAAATTAGCTAAGCATCGTAGTCCCAGCTACTTGGGAGGCTAAAGTAGGAGGATTGCTTGAGAACAGGAGTTCTAGTCCAGCCTGGGCAACATAGCAAGACCCCATCTAAAAATAAATAAACAATAAATTAAAAATTTAAATGATGGGAATGGTGCTCAATCAGGGCATGAACAAAGCATGCACACACACATACACATACACAGGCATAAACACATAGATACACATAAATCACTTAAAATATCTCCCCACAGGCATTCCATACTGATAGTTCATAATTAAATTTAGTCCTCTGAGTTGAACTCATAATCTACTAAAATGGTGTGCTTTCTATGCTTTACATTCAATCATTGGCCAATGTCGTTAAGTTGTTAGGAGCTTCCACTAATCAGATACCAGCAAGGAAGTTCTTAAAGTTCTTTCCCAAGTACACACAGCTAGTAAGTTGCAGAGGCATGATTGGAACTAGGTGTGTGTTATCTGTAGCCTGTGTGCTCTTAACCCCCCAGCACCTAGAATGGCATGGAACTTATCTGCATGTGGGGGCAGGTGAACAGATATGCATTAAAAGCATGTTGAAAATGAAGATAAAGAAAATTACCTTTTTTGCCATCTGAACAATATGTTTTTCATATTTTGCTTTCTTTTCATCTTGTCCTTACTTTGTATACACACACATACACACAACGTATATAATTTTTTCTCTCTCTCTCAGCTTATAGTCATTACACTATGTTATTACTTTGTTTTTATAACCTGTGTTTTTAATCTTATTTGAAAATAAGTACATTCTTTTAAAAATGATGAGTTCATGTCCTTTGTAGGGACTTGGATGAATCTGGAAACCATCATTCTCAGCAAACTGACACAAGAACAGAAAGCCAAACACTGCATGTTCTCACTCATAGGTGGGTGTTGAACAACGAGAACATGTGGACTCAGGGAGAGGAGTATCACACACTGGGGGCAGTTGGGGGGTGGTAGGGGAGAGACAGTCAGGGTGGGAGGGAGGTGAGGGTGGGGAGGGATAACTTGGGGAGAAATGCCAGATATCGTATGCGCCTAAAGTAAAATAAATAATTTTTTTTTAAAAAGCTGGCTTCTTACTGCAAAGAACTTTTAGTTTAATAATTTCATAATGGCACAAAGCAGAGAATAAAAAGTGGACTATGCTGCCGTAATGTCACTCATACAGAGAGAACCACTCAAGTTTTTACTTTTATTAATTTTTTACTTTTAAAAATATTTGTAAACATTTGTATATATTTCCTTCTATTCAGTTCTCTACATACCTACCCATTTTTCCTGTTATAAAACTGGAATCATGTGAAAACTTTCAAGTGTACCTTCTTTTTTCTCAGGGCAGAGTCTTGAAGACACCCACATGTAAGTGGCAGGAATGGAGGAGTGCGCTAGGTAAGTGGTTTCAGAGGAGGTAAATATTGGGATCCTAAATGCAAAGAGAATTCCAAGCAGTCATCAAATGCTTCTGAGAGGTGAGATGTGAAGAACTGCTAAGAGGAAGTGGCATTCACTACTGAGACGTTCCCTTATGTCATTGGAAAGCAGGCCAGTAGGATGAAGGTGTCAGCTCTAGACTCAGCAAGCAAAGGAGGCAGGGAGGGGTCAGGAAAGAGAGGGAGCAAGAACGGGGTGCATCTCCTGTCAATTTGGTGTGGAAGGTAAGCATTGAGGAAAGATGATGCAATTTAAGGATTTGGGGGTTGAGAAGCTCTGAGAGGTGGAGGATCTACTGTCATGTGAGACAGATGAGATGCAAGGAGGAGGAAGGCCACTGATGCAGCAGGAGCCAGAGCTCACAGGATGGGGAGGGATCAGAGACACAGTGAGCAGCGGAGGAAGCAACAGTTTTCCAGTTGGGGGTTGGGTGCATCCGTGGAAAGGTGTGCTCAACAGACCTGTTCCTCTCTCAGAGAACATTCCTTCCCCTTCCTGTTCTGTGCATTCTTCTGTCTCCTGGTTTCTGCATAAGACAGGCAGGCTGGGAACTGTCACCGCAATCTGGGGCAGAGAGGACCCTGAGCAGCTGGGGCAGCCTGAGGGCACTGTACACCTGAAGGAGTGTCACAAGATGCAGGCAGATGGTTCCCATCAGTACCAAAAATTCCAAGAAAGCATGCAATTACAAGTACATATTTCTTTTCTTTAACTCAGGTTTTCTTAATTTTGTTTTATCATGGAGAACTTTCATCCATATAATAGCTTATAAGGTGCTATAAAACTACTGTTTCATGAAGTTCAGCTAGAGAAATTTCCCAATGAACATGTAAGCATTTAGAAAACTTGGAAACTCTGCAGATGTTGACACTTTCTAGTAGACCTGTAATTTGAAGTAACAACTGAGCTGATCAGAAATGTGACTCTTTATAACTCATCTCAACATGCTCATAAACTCTCATTTCTACTGATGGAAGCAGTTACCAAACCTTGTCACTTTAGGGTGACTCAATTCCTTCTGGTTTAAAACATAATCACTTTTGGGCAATTAATTGCTTATTTTATTCTTGATTTCAATTGTGTAGATTTAAAGTCCAACATCCTCGTTAAGGCTGCCCTTTCCTCTCATGTGTCCTTCCCTACTTCCCTCTTCACCCTTCCCCCTTTTCCTCTTCCTTCATCCCCTCCTCATTCCTCCTTCGCCTCACCTCCCTCCTGCTATTCTTCCTCTTCTACTTCTCCTCCTTGCTTTTCTCCTTCTTGTCCTCTTCTTCCTTCTCTCCCTACCCAATCCCAGTTCCTTCTCCTTCACTTCCTCTTCTGACTCTCACTCTTCTTTCCCCTTATCTTCCTCCCCAAGAAATTACCTGGCTACAGATTATTGCAGCCAGGAGGATGGGCCTGTCCCTTTTGCTTCCTCATCTCCCTTGGTCTTTGAATGTTTGCTATTTTCCCCTGTATCTTCAGCAGACAAAACTGACCCTTCCTGGCCTTTGGCACACAGATACTGGTATTGATGGTTTCCATCATGGCCTCTAATCAGGAAAGCTACATCCTCTGAACCATTCTGTTCCAAGTCCTGGTCCTTGTCTTGCTGACCAGTCTTCTCAGTGCCTCTATGGAGTCTTTTTCTGAGCCTGCCGCTGGAAGTCATTCACACTACAAATGACCCAGAGGGAATCTGACAGCACTGTGGCAGGACCTCTCTTTTCTAAATGCCAGGCTGTCATTTCTGAATTCCTGTTACCTCCTCTTTTTGGTGTGAGGCACTGAGGCAGGTCTCACTCCTAGAGCTACCAGTGGGATGTGGGGCAGCATGCCATTCTGCTCCAGAATTTCCAACCTTTCATGGTTGCTGTCCCAATACTCCCTACTTCTTTCCCAAGTCTCCCTCCAGGATTACTGCATACATTTACACATATTGTGCACTCTGCAATTAAAGTAGATTCATTCACATGCAATATATCCTGGAGTTGTGTAGTGTACAGCCTGCCTGACAGTACATATTAACCCTGTGCCCATCCCCCTCCCTTGTTCCCCCCTGCCCCGCTCTAGAAGAGCCCTACTCCCTCCTAGGGGCCAGATATCAGCACCTATATCTATCTGAAAGACTTGATGTTTGGCAAACATATACTTAAACACAAGTCTAGCTCTAAGAAATTATGCTCTGAACTTCTTGAGCACAGTCACTGAAAGAGCTGTGCTCAACTTTGGGCACCACAGTACTTAAACAGCGATAGGAAGAATGTGGAAATGGTTGCAATGAAGGGAGACAAATTCAGAATTAGCGCAAATGCTTTTACAGTGGTGATTCACTTTATGTAATTTATACATGAAAACAAACTGAAGCGTTATTCTTTCTTCCTACATGTGCTTCAAGGTAGTAATTATGGCATACTTAGGTCTTGTTTTATGTTTTCTAAACTTTCCCAAGCTTTTTTCCATGAGGATAGAAAAGTTGGAAAAATTGTACAGTAAACGCCTGTACACCCTCCACCATATTGAATTAGCTTTTGGTCATATTTTATGGGCATCATTTGTAATCTCTACATAATAGTTGACCAAATCAATGCATCTTAATTTTTTAGAAAATCCCCCCATTTTGGATATATTTCTTGACTCCAATTTCCCAAAATTATAAGTAGTAATACTTAATGGTAATCATACAAATACCCTCCTTCCTGAATTTTTAAAGGCTGTGACAGCTGATAAGCTAGAATGTTGATGTCAGTGCCCCAGAAATTTTCATCTTTGAGGAAGGGTCTAAAGAGACTAAGAGAGAATAGAAATTATAAGTGAATTCAGACGAACAAGTACCTGGATATTGCAAAGAATCAAAAACTTAAAGCAGGCACAGTCTCCTGGGACTCTGTGAGTGTGTGTTTATGGGAGAGGGGTGTCAGTGGCTTCTACTTGTTCTGCCGGGGAGGACAGGCACAAGCCACTGGGCCCAGCCCATGAAATGTTCAAGTGGATTTATCATATAAGATCTGCTCACCCACACTGGAGGGACCAAAAAACATATGTCTCATGACTGTAAGAAATAGATTTGTGAGGGGAGCTCATGTAAACCTAAAAAGCTTTGTAGTTGCTCTTCTTTATAGGTCAGAAATTCTAGAGGAAACTACTGCCACTGAACCAGTGTAAGTAAATGCAATGAGGATAGCTGGATTTTTGCGTGGCAGGGGCCAAGTGGGGGCACTTAATTAACAAAGACAAAGTGTGCATAGTTACTGTAATGGGCAGCAGATTCAATGCAGCAGTAAGAATAGTCTGACTCGCAGATACATATGGCATTGATTAGTTGATCATGGTGTCCCTTGAAGAGAAACAGATGGGCAGTCTACTAAATTCTTACTTGATGTATATAAGTGGATGAGTTCTAGATTGAGTGCACAGAAGTCTAACCTGGGTCACCACAATAGTCACAGCCCTTCAATCAATTCCCAGATTTGAGCCAATTTACAGACCCAGAACCCTATGAATAAAGAAGGACTCCACTCCACTACCCTGCCAAAAATATATCCTGCTAATTTTCTGCCAGCTTTCCTCAAAGAGATCTATGGCTTTAGAGGTGAATGTGCAGTAAGGAAAATGAAATAATCAAACATTTCAGGGATTACTGTACATTGCTTCTGAACTGGCACTGATTCCCAAAGACTCAAAATGTCACTTCAGTTCACCAGTCAGAGTAACAGTTTATGGCAATCAGGTGATTAATGGAGTTCAGTTCAGGTCTGTCTCACAATGGGTCCTATGGGTCTCTAAACCTATCCTATTGTGGGTAACCCCCCATACAGGCACTGAGGAAAGAGACCTAAGCAGAACCCTGGCACAGTTAGGGCTTGAAGAATATCTCAGTTTATAGTGTTACTACTCAGCTATTTCCTTTTATATAATCCTTTATATAATCATATATTAGTTTATAGAATTAGGGCTTGAAGAATCCCTTTATACAATCCTCTATATATAATCATATAATAGTTGATAGTATGAGTGCCTAAAGAATATTTCCCTACATATATATATATATATATATAATTATATCTTAGTCCATAATCAAAGGAATGCCTAGAGTGGACACAGTACAGAGCATGAATTAAGGAATAAGCAGCTTATAATCATAGGAATGCCTGGAGCAGACACAGTGCAGAGCGTGATTTAAGGGAAAAACAGTTATACCAGGACAAGAATCCATGGCCCAGGCAGCAGAATTCAGTATCGTAAAGATACCCGCTGTATGGCAGACTTGGGGCAAGAGCCACTCCTCCTGATAAAGGAGTTGTAGGACCTTGCTCCAGTTCTTGTTGAAGGCTGCCCTCAGGTCGGCAATCCACCTTGGTGACTGTGAACTTTATCAGCTCTTGCTACTGTGCTGCTCGAAAAGCATCTTCCCATAGAACTCATTGGAAGCTGCCAGCAGGTGGCGGTAACCCTGACAGCTCTGTCACTCCTATGTGACTTAAAGCATACCCCCATAAATCTTCTTAGAAGTAGTTTGCCCATAGATAGAAGTATTGTACACTGCACCCTCTTCACTGCGCACGGCTCACCTTCAAGCCTCGGTGACCTAATGGGGGTGGACCCCTTCCTGCACACGGCTCTTGCCTTGATGGGAACGGGACCCTTGCTGCACACTCTCTACCTCCTAGCCTAGGTGAGCTAATGGGGGTGGACCCCTTGTTTTATTGCTCACCACCCTATCACTATCCTTAAAGATGATTTCACTCACTGCCCTGCCCCCTAACCTATACACAATACTCACACTTCTGGACATCTGGGGCCTCGCCTGACTTCGCTCATAGGTGGTGTGGCCCCTCGAGCCCAGCTGCATTTTCCTTGTACTTCTGTGTCCTGTCTCTTTATTTCTCGGATCCTGTGCCTCAGCACAGCATAAGGCTTACCCCACGACCCTGTGGGCCTTTAGCCCTAAACCTATGGTTATTTCCCCAGTTCCAGAATGCCTAATGGGAAGAAAAATATTCAGCAACTGACAGAATCCTCATACTATTTCCCTGATTTGTGGAGTAGGGACTAATGTGGTAGGAAAACCCAAGTGGAAGACACTAGAACTATCTTTACCTAGGAAAACAGCAAACAAAGAGCAATACCACATTCCTGGAGAGATTGTAAGAGATTAGTAATATCACGAGTGACTTCAAATATGCAGGCATCCCCATTTACCTCACGTGTTTGGCCTATGCAGAAGCCAGATGGGTCTTGGAAGATGGTAGTGGGTCACTATAAACTAAGCCAGGTGATGACTCCAATTGCAGCTGCTGTTCCAGATGTGGTTTCATTGCTTGAGCAAATTAACACATCCCCTGGAACCTAGTATGCAGCTCTTGACCTTGAAACTGCTTTTTTCTCAATAACTGTTAGTAAAGACCACCAGAAGCAATTTGCTTTCAGCTGGCAAGACCAGGAATATACCCGCACCATCCTACCTCAGATGTATTGTATATCAATTTTCCAGCCCTACATCATAGTTTTAGTTTACAGGGATCTTGATCACCTTTCTCTTCCACAAGACAACACGCTAGTTTATTACACTGATGCTAATTGGACCTAGTGAACAAGAAGCAGCAACTATTCTATACTTCAATGCTCCTCTAAGTATCCACTGGCTCAATGACTTTCATGCTGTTTTGTAAGTAACAGGCTCTTCCGAAAACACTTCCGTGCTTGGTCCATGTTGTGTGATGTAGGAACCAACCTGCCATCACTTATTATCAAAACAGGGCTCAATAGAAAAGAAAAATCATGACAGGAATCTGAGGGTAAACAAACAGAAAACCACAGTCTGTCCCTTTGGATCCAACAAGAGAAAGGGATGGTTTAAACTCAAGGTTTTTATGATGCCATGACCCTGAGTGAATGTGTGTATGTGTATGTGCTTGTGTGGAGGGTGTGGAGAGAAGGCCCATTTCAGTACACACATGTCCCCCATAGGTCTTCTGTCCCTCCCCCACCTTCTCCAGATGCTCCTGTTCCTCTCAATGAGACAAGCTTACTTGGGTGGCCCTGGGGGCAGTTACCCCAAAGCCTCAGTACCAAACTAAGTTCACAATTAACTAAGACCCATCTCTGCAGAGGAGACCAGACTGCTGCCCCTAACCTAATAGCAGCTCACAGTTTCAAGCACTAGCTGTGTCCCAGCAGTGTGATTACCACTGACATACTGCTCTCCCTTTAATCCTCCAAACAACCCCAGAAGGATCTATCACCCTTTCTGCATTTGACCAGTGCAGAAAGTAAAGCCCAGCAAGCAAGAGTCACTTGCCCAAAGTCACACAACTAGAAGTTGAAAGCCCCGCTTTGATCTACCTCCAGAGCTGACGCTATGACAGCGACACTGCCTCCCCGTGGAAACCAAAAGCAATAGCACACTCTTCCCTGCACGAGGAAGAAATCTGGAGGATGCAGAATGTTCCAGAGAAGACTACAAAAAAAAAAAAAAAAAAAAAAAAAAAAAATCACTGGCTCGTGTAAGGTCTACTCAGGGCAATCAAGAAAATCTGAATGAGGAACTAAGAGAGCGAGATGTCTCAGTCCTCTGGACTCACCAGACCCAGAACCCTGTGAATAAAGGGGACGCTGGGCCTCCTTGAGAAAGATCACAGATAAAACCTCTCTCTCACTCACCTATTCCCTCCGTTTCACAACCTCTCTCTTTTAAAAGTCGTACATATACTTTAAAAGAATCATAGATTTTTCACAGCTCGCAGGTTGCAGCTTCTGCACCCTTCTGTGGACATCCTGAGACAGGATAGTCAGGAACTGCTCCAGCACCAGCAACTCCAGAATGTGCTCCATGGTGTACATCTCAGGCCGAAGTCACCCATGGCAAAACTCTAAGAGCCGCCTGCGGGTGTCCCGGGCACCAGCAGCCTATTGGAAGCAGAAGCCTCAGAATCACAGTTGGGAGGCCTCCAGGCTAGACCCTGAGTCGGGCGGGAGCAGCAGGAGTTCCTGGCTCCAGGTGTAGGAACTTCCATAGTTTTCCTCTCATAGAAAGGGAACCCTTTCCACTCGTGGGAGCCCAGGGCAGACACCACTGTCAGGCTCCCAGACCACCTTGGCCACGAAACCAGATGTGACCGCCGGCGAAGGCACCAGGGACCAGGAGGGAGGAATGATGGCTTCAGCAGGAGTCCGGCTTGCCCGGGTTTGAAGTTCCAGGCGGTGAGCCCAACTTTGAACCTGGCGGGGCTGTCTCCAGTGACTTGGCCTCACTGGGCTTGGGACATTCTAGCTCCTGCCCCCGTCTGGCTTCCACCAGGGCCTCCGGGAGGCACAAAAGCAGGCAGCTTTCTCATGTCTGTCTTGGACCCATGCAGGACTAAGCTCCCGGTCCACACGCAGAAAGCCCTAGCACTTAAGTTTGGCGTCCACAGACCAATTTGTCAGCTTAGGATCAATGTTAGGGCTGCGTTTCCAGAGCGACACCACCGCAGCAGGGGGCCATTGGATCAGGTCTCCCCGCAACTCGCAGCTGACCAACCAGAAAAGAAAATTTGGCTACAGAACCGGGACCAGCGAGGGACCAACTGGAATACAAGAGGCGGGCCCCGCAGGCAAAACTTAAGACCCCAGAAACCTCTTTGGCTTTTGAAGGCAGAGGGGAATGGGCGGGGTCGCCTGATCGAAGCTCAGGTCCTAAAGGTGGGGTAACCAAAAAGCAAATCCAAAGCCACTGTGAACTGCAGGCGGACGACCGGAGTAAAAATCTCCAGGATGGTTTATTAAAATGCGAATCCCTGGGTTCCTGTGAGATTCAATGCGTCAGGGTAGCGGGTGGAGCCCAGAAATATGACTTTTTAACAAGCTCTCCCTACAAATTCTCCCCACACAGCCAGGTTTAAGAATCACTGACCCGGTCATAACAGATTTAAAGGTGGTCCCCACCCGCTCCAGTTACTCCAAGACTGAAGGAGGAGAAGCGCTCACTTGGATCACGACCCGGGGTTCGCCCCACCCAACACCCTGGGACTAAGAAGCGCTTAAACAGGAAACGGGAGCCTTTCCAAAACAGCTTGAGGCTGATTGGAAACCAGGAAGAGTCCCAGCCCCTCCCACGTCAGCATCCCTGTAGGCGCACAGCGCGGCGGGCGACGTGTGGCTTGCCGGGAGACGTAGTCCTCAGTGCAGCCCCGCGCCTGCGCCCTGGGCAGTTGCCGGTGAGCTTGGGAGAACCGTGGGCGCTGAGGCGGTGAGTCCCGGAGCGGCCAGAGGGCGTGGCCGTTCCCTGGGGTACGGGTGCGGGCGCGGGTAGCGGGGCACCTTTCCCTGGCCGGTGCCATCCCAACTGGGTGATTCCAGCTGTGTCCCGGGCGGCGGGAGTCGGGAGGACTGGTGGGCGGCGGGCCCCTATCCAGCCAGGGTCTCCTCCGCCACTCCCTGCGACCCGACCGGGCCTTCCCGGGAGTCCTCCCTAGCTGGGAACTCCCCTCCAGGCGGCTGGACTTCGTCGCCCAAGACCAAACAGAGGCCGTTGCCCGAGACGCTAGCATCCGATTTTGTACCAGCTTTTAGACTTTTCAGGGACGTGTCACTCTTGCCGTTCCTCGACTGCTCTCTTCACACACATCGCTTTCCTTATAGGCCCTATGAGGGTGGATTCTCTATGAGAAGGTTTGGAGAGAAATCACTGCTGCCATAGTGAAATGAACGTTTCTCTGGTAAGGGTCCATCAAATGAAACCCGGAGGGTCAGTTCCCTGGTAGACGTGGTGGAAGGTTTTGGGTCAGTCAGGGAAGGGCTGGCCAGCTGTGAGGCTGGAGCGGATTAACGGGTGGGTCCAGATCCAAAAACAGCACAGTTCCTGGATGCCCTCCAGCAACGGTTAGGTGCCTAAACTCTGGGAAATAGAGGCTCCCTAGAAATGACTCCTGACAAGCAATAAATTTTAATTGAGTGCTTCCTCTGTGCCAGGCACGCTGCTAATTGCTTTTCATGCAATTGGATCCATGCTGAACATTTTATGAAGTACATGCTATGATTATCTTCATGTTACAGAGGCACTGGATGTCAGGGTCACACAGCTAGCAGGTTATCATATCTAAATCGATCTGCTAAAGTCAGCCTACCATCATGGTAAAGGGGGATAAGAGGACAGAGTGCTGATTTGGTTTGACTGGGTAGGAAGAGAGTCATGAGTATTTTTTTCCCCTTGAATCCTCTCTAGAGAAGAGGGCAACTACAGCAGCTGTCTCAGCAAATGCAGAGAGAGAGGACCCATGGCACATTGGCAGATAAAGATCTTGAGACCTGTAGAAACATGTGTGTGACTATCTCTGTGACTGCAAAGACTACACTAAGAACATTTTGATGTTTTTAGACCTTTTGATTGCTGGAGAATGTAGATTTTGACCTAATCACCAGTTCCCTCTGGCATTTTCCATGTGACCTTACACAAGTTGCTCGATCTCCCTAAGCCTCAAACCTCAATTCCCTCATCTGTATCCAGGGGATAATACTAGTACCTAGTTCCTAAGCTTGGGTGAGCGTTAATTGACTAATCTATGTAGAATGCTTAGAACAGTAACTGGCACATAGCATGAACTTAATAAATATCCTTTTGTTAGGAATGCATAACAAATTCCTAATGGCCTCCCTATTGCAGTGTATTTCTCACATAGGAGATCCTCCTGGAATGCTATGGTGGAGGGGAGTGGGGAAGGAATGGCATGGGGTTGCTGGGGGAATTGCACAGACTTCAGGAGGACAAGAATGAGAGATGGACAATTTGCTGCCTTTGCAAACCATGGCTCTACCTAAGTTCACTTTGATTGAAGGCTTTTAGCAGGTACTTAAAGCTAGATGGACTTTCAAAGATTTGTTGGAAGTATTAGTATTCCTTCTCCATTTCTATTGAGATCTACATATATTGAGAAACACATGACAGTTGGAATTAAATTGGGATGGGATTAAATGCCAACAGATTTATAAGGGTTCATTTTTTAATAAATTCAGGGTCCTTAGCCTGGGATCATGGAATTCTAAAGCAGATCTTTAGACCTTTAGCAGTGATGTCTATTAAGCATTTGAAATTTAGCTAATATTACTGAGAAACTAAATTTTTGACTAAACTTAAAGTGTCATATGGGGCTGTTGGCTACCATATTGGACAGCAAGCACAGTTCTACAAGGTCCATAGATGAGCTTTGAGATTTTTATAAACTTTTGAAACTAGATGGAGAATAGTACGTATGTGTATTTTTCTAGGAAGTGAGTCTGATTCATCAGATTCTCAAAACCAAGAGAAATATCATGAACCACTTTAGGTCTTTGGTAAAAAAGAAGTTAATGAAGGTAAGTAAGCCCTCTTGTGACCACTCCTGTTTCTCGTTTCTCATTTTATTCGGTCCTCAGCTGTAGGTGGCTCCCTCCCACCGCAACAATTTCGGAGAGAAGCAAATCGGAATCTGATAAGTGAGGCTCCAGATAAACTGTAAACTGCTGGAAGTGGGAGATGGCTGTGGCCTTGGGTTGTGCAATCCAGGCATCCTTGAATCAAGGCTCTGTGTTTCAAGAGTATGATACTGACTGTGAAGTCTTCCGTCAGCGCTTCAGGCAGTTCCAGTACAGAGAAGCAGCTGGGCCTCATGAAGCATTTAACAAACTCTGGGAGCTTTGCTGTCAATGGCTGAAGCCAAAGATGCGCTCTAAGGAACAAATCCTGGAGCTGCTAGTGTTGGAGCAATTCCTAACTATCTTGCCCACAGAGATAGAGACCTGGGTGAGGGAGCACTGCCCAGAGAATAGAGAAAGAGTTGTGTCACTCATAGAAGACTTACAGAGAGAACTTGAGATACCAGAGCAGCAGGTAAGAAAAGAATATAGGATCTTTGTGATTGGTCCTCAGGAAGTAGCTGAGGCAGCTGAGAGTAGACCACACATTTGTCTCTGTGTCATTCCCCAGCCTCAAGATTTCTCCAGAGTCCTTTTCCTTTTTCTCTTCTGCTGAAGTCAGCAAATGAGTCAGTGCTTTTAACTCTATCAGACTTAATTGCCTTTCTATAACAAATGGTTTATAATGTCCACTTTCCTATGCACAAATGAAATTCATAGACAACATAATCTACCCACATAAATCAACTCAAAACATTAGTAAATTGCTCCATGGCCTGAAGGCCAGTTCTAGCCGTAGTCTGTTTCTCTGTACTCTGTACATAAGCCATAGCCTGTTTCTCTGTACTCTGTACATAATGGTTTTTACCTTGTTAAAAGGTCATTGGAAAAAGAACAGGAAGAAGGAGAAGAACTGACAGTGAATGTGGCCCACAGACCCTAAAATATTTACTATTTGGATAAAGTTTGCCAAACCTGAGTCAAGTCTAGAAGGAATATAAAGGAAAAGAAACATAGTTTGTTATAAACTGATAGGGATTTGTGCACATATATGCCTGGGCCTGACCAAATGTCATGAAGTTATCAGATGCTTAAATCTATGCTTAGAATCACTGTGAATGGAACAGCCAGAAATTCAGACTGATACAGCTCAAGTACTACGAACAGTGTTGCTGCTCATCATGTGATTTTCCAAAGTGGCATACGACTCTTGGTAAATCTGAACAATAAGCAGTGTAGTCTTTGCTTTTCACAGTACTGTATTCCTAGAAAATTTTATTTGTGCTGAAACTATGCAAAACAAAGCAAACGATTGTACTTATTTGACCAACAGGGTGGAGTTCTTGACACGTTCTTTTTACTCACATGAATGTTTGAGTGGGACATTCCACACTTGGTAGAGACCTGGAACAATTCTGCGTTATACGTTATGTTCCATTAAATTCTGATAACTACCACCTGTCAGCATATTCAAAACTCCCCATGGGTGCAGTGGCACTATCTGCCATTCAGAATGACTGTGCAAAGCCTCTTTTCAGAAGTTCCATGACTGAGAGAGGGCAGTATCTTTGGGAAAAGGGAGCAGGATCTTCCAGAGGGGCATCAGGGATGTTCCAGTCTTGTCTATGGGGGTTCGCTGCAGGAGCTGTTAGCTTCAGGGCTCCTGAACAGTAGTCTTCTGAGGCTTTCTGTCTCCCTAGGGTACTTGGGTTGGTGGTTACCCTTCCTTTCTCTGTCTCCTTGGTTTTGTTTACTATATAAGATTTTATCTTCATGTGGTCTAGACATTTGCTGCCGAATACAGTCACTTCTAGTCATGTACAGCTCTTGAGCACTTGAAATATGGCCAATGCAAATTGAGATCTGCTGTAAGTATGAAATACACACCACATGCAGAAGACTTGGTATGAAAAAAGTAGGTGAAATATCTCACTAATAATTGTTCATATTAATTACATGTTGAAATGCTGATTGTTTGCATTGGATTAATACGTACTATTAAAATTGGCCTTTTTAAAAAATTTATTCATATGGCCAGTAGAAAATTTAAAATTACATGCATGATTCTCATACAATTCTACCGGGCACTGCTGGTCTAGACTTGAGAGTGATGGTTCTGGCATTTCCTCCAGGTTGATATGCATGACATGCTCTTGGAAGAACTGGCACCAGTGGGAACAGCACACATACCACCAACCATGCACCTAGAGTCACCTGCACTCCAGGTAATGGCACCTGCCCAGGAGGCCCCAGTAGCAGAGGCATGGATTCCACAGGCAGGGCCACAGGAGCTGAACTACGGTGCTGCTGGAGAATGTCAGCCCTTTCTAGACCCTGGTAAGGCAAGGGATTTCTCTCCTTTCGTTTCTGTTTTGAGAGTTCAGGAACTCTCAAGGGTTGGGGTTGGGTTAGAAATACTAATTACTTAATGGAAATGGACCACTCAAAGAAGAAGAAGAAATCTCTCTGCGAATAGTAGGTAACAAAGCACTTTGGATAGAATCCTGGGATTAGGAATCCTTTAAGCTAATGACCCTGATAAGGAGTCTTTTGATCAAGAATATTACATAGGAAAACTATGGGAGTTTGGATTCTGGATAAGGAATAATTTCTCAGCCCAATTTTAATCAACAGGAGCTGTGATGTTGTGGGCCTCAAGGGCCTCAGTTGCTTTTATGACATCAGAGCCTTATTCAAACTTAATACTTTAGTAATATAGTCTCTTTAGATCCTGTAAGATCAACCGCTTACCACAGTCTAAAGGAAATATCTGCCTCATTAAATAAAAACCTGTTACATATTACAGTGTTTCTCAAACTGTAGTAAGCAGACCATTCACAGCATGAACACCAAGGGTGCATGTTTAGCAAGCTCTGCAGGTGAGTGCTACACGCACTAAAGTTTGAGAACCACTGGCCCGGACACCACAGGGGTTAGTTCTAGAAGGAGAAAGTCCAAGTGGAGAAAGGCAGCAGGATCACGTAGTCCGGGTGCTCCTATATTTTATTCCCCACTGAGATGTTCTTACCCAGTGTTCCCTGTACCTCTTCTACCCCTCGCATTAAAGCTTTGGCCCAGCTGTGGCCAGAATCCTCTCCCCTCACTCCTCCAGGCAGTTTTAACATGTTGGCACATTCAAGAGCCTATTAAATACTGAGACCACAGAAGACACATAAAAATGAAAATAAGTTGAGAGTTATCCAAGTTATATATGATCCATCCATAACTAGCTCAGTGCTCCCTTTCCACATCATGTTACTAGCCTGCTGTTGACTGGAAGCCTTACCAATAACATCAGTGGTCCATTAACACATATTTTGTATGTTATATGTGTCATATACTATATTCTTATGGTAAGTAAGCTAGAGAAAAGAAAACATTATTAAGAAAATCATAAGGAAGAGAATATATTTACTATTCATTAAGTGGAAGTGGATCATTATAAAGGTCTTCATCCTCATCGTCTTCACATTGAGTAGGCTAAGGAGGAAGAGGAAGAGGAGAGGTTAATCTTGCTGTCTCAGGGGTGGCAGAGGTGGAAGAAAATCTGCTTGTAAGTGTATTTGTGCAGTTCAAACACATGTTGTTCAATGGTCAACTGTGTATTCTAGATAAAAGTCCCTTATTAGACATATGATCTGCCAATATCTTCTCCCATTTCACTTTCTTGATAGTGTCCTTTGTAATACAAAAGATTTTTTCATTTTGATGAAATCAAATGTAATTGTTTTTTCTTTTGTTGTTTGTGCTTTTGATGTCTTATCTAAGTAACCATTGCCTAATCCAAGGTCACAAAAATTTTCCCCTATGTTTTCACCTAACAGTTTTATAATTTTAGCTCTTACATCTAAGAGTTTGATCTAATTTTCATTAACTTTTATATAAGTTAATGAGATAGAGATCCAAATAATATTTTTTTTTCTCATGTGGACATCCAGGTGTCTCAGCATTATTTGTTGAAAAGGCTATTCCTTTTATATTGAATATCCTTGAAATCCTTTTCAAAATCAGTTGACCACAGGTATATGGTTTTATTGCTGGATTCTCATTTCTATTTTGTTGATCTACATGTCTATTTTTATGGAAGTACTGCACTGTCTTTGTCCATTTGTGTTACTATCAAGGAATAACTGAGGCTTGGGTAGTTTGTTAAGTAAAGAGATCTAATTGACTCACAGTTCTGCAGGCTGTACAAGAAGCATAGTGCCTGCATCTGATTCTGGTGAGGGCTTCAGGAAGCTTCCACGCATGGCAGAAGGCAAAGGGGAGCTGGCATGTGCAGGCCGTATAGCGAGAGGAGACGAGAGGAGGGAGGTGCCAGGCTCTTTTTAACAGTCAGTTCTCATGGGAATTAGTATAGCACGTGAGAATTTTATTTCTTACATTCCAACCTAGATACCTTTCATTTCTTTTTGTTTTCTTAGTTGCTCTGCCTAGAACCTCCAGTACAATGTCAAATACAAGTGACCGGAGTGGGCATCGAGTCTTGTTCCTGATCTCAGAGGAACTGTGTTTAGTCTTTCACCATTACTTATGATGTTAGCTGAAGGTCTTTCCTAGATTCTTTTTATCAGGATGAGAAAGTTTCTTTCTATTCCTAATTTGAGTATTTTTATCAGGAAACTGATCAATTTTGTCAAATGTTTTTTTTCTTCATTTATTGAGATGATCATGTGATATTTTGTTACTTGTCATTCTATTGTAATGGGGTATTACCTTAATTTTTGAATGCTAAATCAATTTTGCATTCCTGGGATAAACACCACTTGGTTTTGATGCACGATTCTTATTATATGTTGCTGGATTCAGTTTGCTAGTATTTTCTTGAAGATTTTTACATCCATATTCATAGGAGATTTTTTTTTTTTTTTTTTTTTTTTTTTTTTTTTGAGACGGAGTTTCGCTCGTTACCCAGGCTGGAGGGCAATGGCGCGATCTCGGCTCACCGCAACCTCCGCCTCCTGGGTTCAGGCAACTCTCCTGCCTCAGCCTCCTGAGTAGCTGGGATTACAGGCACACGCCACCATGCCCAGCTGAATTTTTGTATTTTTAGTAGAGACGGGGTTTCACCATGTTGACCAGGATGGTCTCGATCTCTTGACCTCATGATCCACCCGCCTCGGCCTCCCAAAGTGCTGGGATTACAGGCTTGAGCCACCGCGCCCGGCCCTCATAGGAGATTTTGTTGTGTAGTTTCCTTTTCTGGTCCTGCCTTCATATAGCTTTGTTATCAGGGTAATAACTGCCTCATAGAATGAGTTAGGAATCCTTTCCTCCTCTTCTATTTTTTGGAAGTATTTGTGAAGAATTGCTATCTTTTTCTTTTGTCACTTGTGCTTTAGATGTCATATTTAAGAAACCATTGTCTAATCCAAGATCACGAAGATTTATACCTATGCTTCCTTCTAAGAATGTTATGAATTTATCTCTTACCTTTAGGTCATTGATGTATTTTGAATGAATTTTTGTTATGTGATATGACATGGGAGATCAACATCGTTCTTGTGCATGTGGCTATTCAGTTGTGCCAGCACCATTTGTTGAGGAGACTATTCTTTCTTGAATGTTTTTGGTACTTTTATCGAAAATCAATTCACTGTACGTGTAAAGGCTTATTTCTAGACTCCCAATTCTATTGTATTAACATATATTTGTTTCCTAATGCCAGTAAAGTGATTTGGAAAGTATTCCATTTTCTTCTGTTTTTCAGGAGGAGATTATGTAGACTTGGTTTTGCTTTTTTAAATATTTGACAGAATTCACCAGTGAAGCCATCGGTGCTTTGGCCTTTTGTGGGTGGGTGAGGAGGGGGGTGTGTATTACTAATTAAGTCTCTTTACTTGTTATAGGCCTATTCAGATTTTCTATTTCTTCTTGAGTCACTTTGATTACTGTGTATTTCTAGTAATTTGTCCATTTTAATTTTATTTATCTAACTTATTTTCATACAATTTGTTCATAGTATTCCTTTATAATCATTTCTATTTCTCTCTCTCTCTCTCTCTCTCTCTCTCTCTCTCTCTTTGGCCGGTCATCCAGGCCAGAGTACAGTGGCATGATCTCAGTTCACTGCAACCTCAACCTTAGGTGATCCTCCCACCTCAGCCTCCCAGGTAGCTGGGACTACAGGCATACAGCACCACTCCTGGCTATTTTTTGTGGAAACAAAGTTTTGCCATGTTGCCCAGGCCGATCTTGCACTCCTGGGTTCAAGCAGTCTGCTTACCTCAGCCTCCTGAAGTGCTGGGATTAAAGGTGTGAGCCACTGTACTGATCCCTCCTTTTTATTTCTGTAAGTTTAATAGTAATACCCCCACCTTTGTTTTCGATTGTAGTTATTTGAATTTTCTCTCCTCTTCTCTTGGCCAGTCTCTCAAGGATTATTAACTTTGTTGATGTTTTTAAATAACCAACCTTGATTTCAATGCCTTCCTCTGCTGTTTTACAATTTGCTATTTCATTAAATTCTATTCTAATCTTTGTTGTTTCCTTCTTTCTGGTTGTTTATGGTTTACTTTGCTCCTTTCACAGTACTGTAACTTGGAAGAATAGGTAATTAGTTTGAGTTTTTCTTCCTTTTTAATATAGGCATTCAGAGTTATAAATTTTCTTCTAAGCAGTATGTTAAATATATCCTTTATATTTTGTATGCAGTATGTTTATTTTCATTTATCCCAAAATATTTCTAATTTCCCTTTTGACATCTTTGATTGGTAACTTAGGAGTGTGTTGTATAATTTTCACATATTTTTGAAGGTTCCAAATTTCTTTGTTATTTATTTCTAATTTCATTCCATTTTTGTAGAAAAATATACCCTATAATTGTGATCTTTTTAAATTTCAGAGCACTTGTGTTATGCTGTAGCATCTTGTCTGTACTAGAGAACTTTCTATGTGCACTTGTGAAGAATGTATAGAATGCTGTTGTTGGGTGGATTGTTCTATGAATATCTGTTATGTTTAGTTGGATTATATTATTTTCTACATCTTGTATTGTTGATCTTCTGCCTAGATTTTCTATCTAATAGTGCAAGGAGTTATTGAAGTGTCTCACTACTGTTGTTGAATTATCTAGTTCTTGTACTATTTTTGTCAGGTTTTGTTTTATATATTTCAGTACACAGTAATTAGGTGCACACATGATTATAATTGTTATATCTTCCTGATGGATTGATATTTTTATCATTATAAAATGATCCTGTATATCTTAGTAACAGGTTTTTTGTTTGTTTGTTTTAATGTCTATTTTGACTGGCTGTCTTGTGGTTGCTACTTGTATGATATATCTTTTTCCATCCCTTTACATTCAATCTGTTTGTATCTTTGAATCTAAAGTGTACCTCTTATACACAGTGTATAGGTGGATCTTTTCTTTTCAATCCACTCAGACCTTCTGTGCTTTTATATGGAATGATTTAATCTATTTACATTTAATTTTATTTTTGATGCGGTTGGATTTATATCTGCCACTTTGCTTTTTGTTTTCCATATGACTCAAGTCATTTTTGTTCCGCTATCCCTCTTTTACTTCTTTCTTTTTCATTAAGTAAATATTTCTCATGTAATATTTTACTTTAATAATTTTATTATTTTTAAGTTATTTCTTTAGTGGTTTCTCTAGGATTTACCAACTACATCTTATCATTGGTTTTAGAGTTATACTAACTTAATGCCAGTGAGATATAGAAACGTTTCTCCTATGTAGCTCTATTCCCTTTTCCTTTCTTTGTGATATTACTATCATATCTGTTACATCAAAAATGTTTTTTTTCCCCATTTATTTTATTGCATTTTAGGTTTTGGGGTACATGTGAAGAACATGCAAGATTGTTGCATAGGTATACACGTCACAGTGTGATTTGCTGCCTTCCTCCCCATCACCTACCTCTGGCATCTCTCCCCTTGCTATCTCTCCCCAGCTCCCCACCCCCCACCGTCCCTCCCCTATTTCCCCCCAACTGACCCCAGTGTGTAGTGCTCCCCTCCCTGTGTCCGTGTGTTCTCATTGTTCAACACCCGCCTATGAGTGAGAACATGCGGTATTTCATCTTCTGCTCTTCTGTCAGTTTGCTGGGAATGATGGTTTCCAGGTTCATCCATGTCCCTACAAAGGACACAAACTCATCGTTTTTGATGGTTGCATAATATTCCATGGTGTATATGTGCCACATTTTCCCTGTCCAGTCTATCGTCGATGGGCATTTGGGTAGGTTCCAGGTCTTTGCTATTGTAAACAGTGCTGCAATGAACATTCGTGTGTGCGTGTCCTTATAGTAGAACGATTTATAATCCTTTGGATATATACCCAGTAATGGGATTGCTGGGTCAAATGGAAGTTCTATTTCTAGGTCCTTGAGGAATCACCACACTGTCTTCCACAATGGTTGAACTAATTTACACTCCCACCAGCAGTGTAAAAGTGTTCCTATTTCTCCACATCCTCTCCAGCATCTGTTGTCTCCAGATTTTTTAATGATCGCCATTCTAACTGGCGTGAGATGGTATCTCAATGTAGTTTTGATTTGCATTTCTCTGATGACCAGTGATGATGAGCATTTTTTCATATGTTTGTTGGCCTCATGAATATCTTCTTTTGTAAAGTGTCTGTTCATATCCTTTGCCCACTTTTGAATGGGCTTGTTAGTTTTTTTCTTGTAAATCTGTTTTAGTTCTTTGTAAATTTTGGATATCAGCCCTTTGTCAGATGGGTAAACGGCAAAAATTTTTTCCCATTCTGTTGGTTGCCGATTCACTCTAATGACTGTTTCTTTTGCTGTGCAGAAGCTGTGGAGTTTGATTAGGTCCCATTCGTCTATTTTGGCTTCTGTTGTCAATGCTTTTGGTGTTTTGGTCATGAAGTCCTTGCCTACGCCTATGTCCTGAATGGCTTTGCCTATTTTTTCTTCTAGGGTTTTTATGGTGTTATGTCTTATGTTTAAGTCTTTAATCCAACTGGAGTTAATTTTAGTGTAAGGTGTCAGGAAGGGGTCCAGTTTCTGCTTTCTGCACATGGCTAGCCAGTTTTCCCAACACCATTTATTAAACGGGGAATCCTTTCCCCATTGCTTATTTTTGTCTGGTTTGTCAAAGATCGGATGGTTGTAGATATGTTGTGTTGCCTCCGAGACCTCTGTTCTGTTCCATTGGTCTATTTCTCTGTTTTGGTACCAGTACCATGCTGTTTTGATTACTGTAGCATTGTAGTATAGTTTGAAGTCCAGTAGTGTGATGCCTCCCGCTTTGTTCTTTTTGCTTAGAATTGACTTGGCTATGCGGGCTCTCTTTTGGTTCCATATGAAGTTTAAGGTGTTTTTTTCCAGTTCTGTGAAGAAGGTCATTGGTAGCTTGATGGGGATAGCATTGAATCTGTAAATTACTTTGGGCAGTATGGCCATTTTCACGATATTGATTCTTCCTAACAATGAACATGGAATGTTTCTCCACCTGTTTGTGTCCTCTCTTATTTCGTTGAGCAGTGGCTCATAGTTCTCCTTGAAAAGGTCCTTTACGTTCCTTGTTAGTTGTATTCCTAGGTATTTTATTATCTTTGTGGCAATTGTGAATGGAAGTTTGTTCTTGATTTGGCTCTCTTTAAGTCTGTTATTGGTGTATAGGAATGCATGTGATTTTTGCACATTGATTTCATATCCTGAGACTTTGCTGAAGTTGCATATCAGTTTCAGGAGATTTGGGGCTGAGACAATGGGTTCTTCTAGATATACAATCATGTCGTCTGCAAATAGAGACAATTTGACTTCCTCCTTTCCTATTTGAATACTCTTTATTTCTTTTTCTTGCCTGATTGCTCTGGCTAAGAACTTCTAGTACTATATTGAATAGGAGTGGTGAGAGAGGGCATCCTTGTCTAGTGCCAGATTTCAAGGGGAATGCTTCCAGTTTTTGCCCATTCAGTATGATATTGGCTGTTGGTTTGTCGTAAATAGCTTTTATTATTTTGAGATACATTCCATCAATCCTAACTTGTTGAGGGTTTTTAGCATAAAGGGCTGTTGAATTTTGTCAAAGGCCTTCTCTGCATCAATTGAGATAATCATGTGGTTTTTGTCTTTGGTTCTGTTTATGTGGTGAATTACGTTTATAGACTTGCGTATGTTGAACCAGCCTTGCATCCCTGGGATGAAGCCTACTTGATCATGGTGGATAAGCTTTTTGATGTGCTGTTGCAGTCGGCTTGTCAGTATTTTATTGAAGATTTTTGCATCTATGTTCATCATGGATATTGGCCTGAAGTTTTCTTGTCTTGTTGAGTCTCTGCCGGGTTTTGGAATCAGGATGATGTTGGTCTCATAAAATGATTTGGGAAGGATTCCCTCTTTTTGTATTATTTGGAATAGTTTCAGAAGGAATGGTACCAGCTCCTCTTTGTATGTCTGGCATAATTCAGCTGTGAACCTGTCTGGCCCTGGGCTTTTTTTGGGTGGTAAGCTCTTAATTGCTGCCTCAACTTCAGACCTTGTTATGGGTCTGTTCAGGGTTTCGGCTTCTTCCTGGTTTAGGCTTGGGAGGAGGCAAGTGTCCAGGAATTTATCAATTTCTTCCAGGTTTACTAGTTTATGTGCATAGAGTTGTTTGTAATAATCTCTGATGATGGTTTGAATTTCTGAGGAATCTGTGGTGATATCCCCTTTATCAGTTTTTATTGCATCAATTTGGCTATTCTCTCTTTTCTTTTTTATTGATCTGGCTAGTGGTCTATTTTGTTGATCTTTTCAAAAAACCAGCTCCTGGATTTATTGATTTTTTGAAGGGTTTTTTTCTGTCTCTATCTCTTTCAGTTCTGCTCTGACTTAGCTATTTCTTGTCTTCTGCTAGGTTTTGAGTTTTTTTGATCTTGCTCCTCTAGCTCTTTCAATTTTGACAATAGGGTGTCAATTTTAGATCTCTCCTTGCTTCTCATGTGGGCACTTATTGCTATATATTTTCCTCTAGAGACTGTTTTAAATGTGTCCCAGAGATTCTGGTATGTTGTGTCTTCATTCTTGTTGGTTTTGAAGAACATCTTTATTTCTGCCTTCATTTCATTGTTTATCCATTCAACATTCAAGAGCTAGTTATTCAGTTTCCATGAAGCTGTGTGGTTCTGAGTTAGTTTTTGAATTCTGAGTTCTAACTTGATTGCACTGTGGTCTGAGAGACTGTTTGCTATGATTTCTGTTCTTTTGCATTTGCCGAGGAGTGATTTACTCCCAATTATGTGGTCAATTTTAGAGTAGGTGTGATGTGGTGCCAAGAAGAATGTATATTCTTTGGATTTGGGGTGAAGAGTTGTGTAAATGTCTATTAGGTTTGCTTGATCCAGGTCTGAGTTCAAGTCCTGGATATCCTAGTTAATTTTCTGTCTGGTTGATCTGTCTAATATTGACAATGGAGTGTTAAAGTCTCCCACTAAAGTTGTGTGGGAATCTAAGTCTCTTTGTAAGTCATTAAGAACTTGCCTTACGTATCTGGGTGCTCCTGTATTGGGTGCATATATATTTAGGATTGTTAGCTCTTCTTGTTGCATTGATCCTTTTACCATTATGTAATGTCCTTCTTTGTCTCTTTTGATCTTTGTTGCTTTAAAGTCTATTTTATCAGAGATGAGAATTGCAACTCCTGCTTTTTTTTGCTCTCCATTTGCTTGGTAAATCTTCCTCCATCCCTTTATTTTGAGCCTTTGTGTATCCTTTGCATGTGAGATGGGTTTCCTGGAAACAGCACACCGATGGGTTTTGGCTTTTTATCCACTTTGCCAGTCTGTGTCTTTTGATTGGGGCATTTAGTCCATTTACATTTAGGGTTAATATTGTTATGTGTGAATTTGATACTGCCATTTTGGTGTGATCTGGCTGTTTTGCCCATTAGTTGATGCAGATTCTTCATTGTGTTGATGCTCTTTACCATTTGGCATGTTTTTGGAGTGACTGGTACTGGTTGTTCCTTTATATGTGTAGGGCCTCTTTCAGGAGCTCTTGTAAAGCAGGCCTGGTGGTGACGAAATCTCTGAGTACTTGCTTGTTTGCAAAGGGTTTTATTTTTCCTTCACTTATGAAGCTTAGTTTGGCTGGATATGAGATTCTGGGTTGAAAGTTCTTTTCTTTAAGGATGTTGAATATTGGCCCCCACTCTCTTCTGGCTTGTAGGGTTTCTGCTGAGAGATCTGCTGTGAGTCTGATGGGCTTCCCTTTGAGGGTAACCCGACCTTTCTCTCTGGCTGCCCTTAGTATTTTCTCCTTCATTTCAACCCTGGTGAATCTGACAATTATCTGCCTTGGAGTTGCTCTTTGTGAGGAAGACCTTTGTGGTATTCTCTGTATTTCCTGGACTTGAATATTGGCCTGCCTTGCTAGGTTGGGGAAGTTTTCCTGGATAATGTCCTGAAGAGTATTTTCCAGCTTGGATTCATTCTCTTCATCGCATTCAGGTACAGCTTTCAAACGTAGATTAGGTCTTTTCACATAGTCCCACATTTCTTGGAGACTTTGTTCATTCCTTTTCACCCTTTTTTCTCTATTCTTGCCTTCTTGTTTGATTTCATTGAGTTGATCTTCGACCTCTGATATCCTTTCTTCTGCTTGGTCAATTCGGCTGTTGAAACTTGTGCATGCTTCGCGAAGTTCTCGTGTTGTGTTTTTCAGCTCCATCAATTCACTTATATTCCTTTCTAATTTGTCCATTCTCATTAGCATTTCGTCAAATCTTTTTTCAAGGTTCTTAGTTTCTTTGCATTGGGTTAGAACATATTCTTTTAGTTCACAGAAGTTTCTTACTACCCACCTTCTAAAGTCTGATTCTGTCGTTTCATCACACTCGTTCTCCATTCAACCTTGTTTCCTTGCTGGTGAGGAGTTGTGATCCCTTGTAGGAGAAGAGGTGCTCTGGTTTCGGGTGTTTTCATCCTTTTTGCGCTGGTTTCTTCCCATCTTTATGGATTTATCTACCTGTCGTCTTTGTAGTTGCTGACTTTCAGATTGGGTCCCTGAGTGGACGTTTTGTTTGTTGATGATGAAGTTATTTCTGTTTCTTAGTTTTCCTTCTAACTGTCTGGCCCCTCTGCCGTAGGACTGCTGAGGTGCACTCTAGACCCTGCTTGCCTGGGAATCACTTGCAGTAGCTGCAGAACAGTAAGGGTTGCTACCAGTTTCTTCTTCTGCTATCTTTGTCCCAGAAGGATACCCGCCAAATGTCAGTCTGATCTCTCCTTTATGAGGTGACTCTTTGGATATATGGGGGTCAGGGAGCTGCTTGAGGAGACAGTCTTCCCTTTATAGGAGGAGCTCAGGTGCTGAGCTGTGAGCTCTGTTGTTCATTCAGAGCTACTGGGCAGGTACGTTTAGATCTGCTGCAGCAGAACTCATAAACTGCTTTTTGTTGCCAGGTGCTCTGTCCCAGGGAGTTAGAGCTTTATTTATGAGTTTCTGTTGTGCTGCTGCCTTTGTTTTTTCCAGGGCTGCCCTGCCCAGCAAGGAGGCAGCCTGGTCACTGTCTGCCTGCAGAGGCTTTCCTGAGCTGCTGTCGGCTCGGCCCAGCTGCCATGTAAACTTCCCTGCAGTCTCATTTATATGGGTGTAGTTAGAACTGCCTTGGCAATGGTTGCCCACCTCTGTATTGGCTGACTCTCTCTGTAATGGCAGGTTACCTTGGCAACGGCGGGTTGCCTTGGCAATGGCAGGCAGCCTCAGCAATGGCGGGTTGCCTTGGCAACGGCAGGCTGCTTCTAGTGGTGGAGTGCGTTGGTAATGACGGTGGCCACTCCCCCACAGAGCTGGACCGTCGCAGGTTCAGCTGCGCTTGCTGTGAAACTCTCAATCCAGAGAGTTTCTGATTGCTATTCTTTTGTGGGGGTGGGACCAGCCGTGCCTGATCACCTGGCTCCCTGCCTCAGAGCCTTTTTTTTTCTTTTTTAGTTGAACAGTCGACTCTATCCCAGTCGCCTGTTGAAAGGGCACCGGGATCTGTGTGACTTCCCGTGCGGCAACTCGCTGCACCGGCTTAAACAGCGGTGCTGAGATTCATGGCGCTTTTTTTGCCTAGGAATCTCCTGGCCTGGCTCCCTGTTCAGTCCCCTCTTTAATCAGATGAATGGGCGACTTCCCAGGTCTCCAATCATCAGCCAAAATGGCACCCGGACCAGTGTATTTTGTACGGAGAACCACCGGCGGGGCGCTGACAAAGCAGCCGCGCACGGCAAAGCAGCCGTGCTGACCAAAAGAACTGTGCCAGCCAAAACAGCTGCGCTGGCGACTCATGGGGCTCCTCCGCCTGGGAATCTCCTGGTTCATGGGCAATAAAAATGCGGCATCCACTCACCCTCTGCACTTTCATTGGGAGCTGCAACTCTGAGCTGTTCCTAAACGGCCATCTTGGATCTTCCTTGCTAATTTAAGACTCTTAAGAAGCTGAAAGAAGAAGGGAAAATAAATATACATTATAACTTTTGTTATATTAACATTTTTTATAATTTCTGGTTTTCTTCATTTATTCCTGTGGATTTGAGTTATCAACTAGAGTCATTTCTTTAGCCCCATACAGTTTGCTGTTACACACCTCATTTCTGCTGTTACTGGGAAATATATTACATTTCTATATGTTGTATGCCCAATAATACACTATATACATATTTTATACAGTTGTATTTTAAATCTTTTAACAAAGGAAAGAAGCAGTAATTTTCATTTATACTGTCTTTTCTAATTACGTAATTATTTTTACTTATGCTGCTTTGTCATGTGGATTCAAATTACCATACATTTAGGTTATAAGTCAGTATTTTGTACCTAAGCCTTTGCTACTCTCTCCTATTCCAAGTTTCAACTGAAACTCCATCTTTTATTTCACAGCAGCTTTCTTTTGATCTATGACTTTCAATTTTATTTTACCTGTTTCATATTACCTTGTAATTTCACTCTTAGCTTTGAAATCGAAATGAAAAAAAAAAATAGTGAATTTAAACAGCACTTTATTTGTAATTCATCTTTTGTTTCTTAATCTTGAAAAGAATTTTTTTTTTTTTTATGAAAAAGTAACACAAGGTATTTTAGTTCACTTCCTCTGTCTTGAATATAATGTTCTAGAGTTTAAATTTTCCTTCAGATTAACATTAGTCAAACTAAATTCCTAGTGTCATTTTAATAATACTAATATTTAAACATCAGCCTACATTTAGATATCACATTAGTAATTTACAGCTCACATTTCATTGAAGACCAGTAAACTTGACCAGAGGTAAAGGAGGAAAAGAACAGGCTTAGAAAAGAGGATGTAAACAATACCAGCTGTCAATGAGGAGAGGGATGGTCAGACAAGGGGAAAGTGAGTGGTTAGAAACATCACCTGATTGTCCTTAGATTGACACTTTGAAATACTATTTGGTAGTCATTTTGGCTAATAGTCATTTTCACCTGTATAAGTCATTTGGGCTAATTTTAAGAGAAGCCACTTCTAGACTTCAGCTGAAACAAACATAAATACTGATTTTGCTAATAGTCATTTGGGCTAATTTTAAGAGAATCCACTTCAGTTGAAACAAACATAAATACTGCATTTGATAGTTTCAACCCAGTTCAATTTTCATTTAAATTCAAAAGACTCCACTGGAATTGTTCCAGTAAACACTTTAACTCCTACTTTAAGCTCTCTCTCTCTTTGTTTGGCACTCAATAGCAGTGTTCCCCAGTACTAATATGGCAAAACTTTACGAAATTTACTTTATATTTTAGCTTGAACCTAAGCAAATCTAGTATCAAAATAGATGCTGACATGATTTAGTGCATTGATTTCAGCACAGAATTTATTCACTCACCTTCCAGATAGAGAATAGCTTTGAATTGAACACAGCCTCGTTTTCATTTTGCTTTTAACTTTTAAAGAAAAGATTATTGTAAGAGACTCAGGTGAAGTAATAGTAATGGAGAAGTAGATACTAAGAGGCTATGTGTCCAAGAAATCAGCCTAAATTTTGGAAAAACCTTTGATGAGCCAAACTGTAATGCTTCTCATCTTTCTTCTGGCCAGGATATCCATTACCAAAGCTTGATGTGAACTTCTCATTGGAGAATAGAGAAGAGCCATGGGTGAAGGAATTACAGGATTCTAAAGAAATGAAACAATTACTTGATTCCAAGATAGGTAAGTAATTGTTCTTTGATATACTACGGGAAGAAAAAAAATAAAAATTCAACCTAAATAAAAATAAAGAGTTTGGAATTCTATTTAGGAATTTATATGTTCCTACTACTGGTTTAATATAACTCTTCATTTTCCTTCACTTTCTTTTCTCCATGGAACACAATATCAAATGCAGTTTCTATTTCTTCTCTCAGGTTTTGAGATGGGGATAGAAAATGAAGAAGATGCTTCAAAACAGAAAAAAATGGACACTATGTATCCATTTATTGTAACTTTAGAGGGGAATGCTCTTCAGGGTCCCATTTTGCAAAAAGACTATGTACAGTTAGAAAATCAATGGGAAAGTCCCCCAGAGGATTTACAGACAGATTTAGCAAAACTGGTAGATGAGCAGAACCCCACTCTGGGACAGACACCTGAGAACTCCAACTTGGAAGAACCTCTCAATCCTAAACCCCATAAGAAAAAGAGCCCAGGAGAGAAACCTCACCGATGTCCTCAGTGTGGAAAGTGTTTTGCTCGGAAGTCACAACTTACTGGACATCAGAGAATTCATTCAGGAGAAGAACCTCACAAATGCCCTGAATGTGGCAAAAGATTCCTTCGTAGTTCAGACCTCTATAGACACCAACGACTTCATACAGGGGAGAGACCCTATGAATGCACTGTATGTAAAAAGCGATTCACTCGGCGCTCACATCTTATAGGGCACCAGAGAACCCATTCTGAAGAAGAAACATATAAATGTCTTGAGTGTGGGAAAAGTTTTTGTCATGGATCAAGTCTTAAAAGACATCTGAAAACTCATACAGGTGAAAAACCTCATAGATGTCATAATTGTGGGAAAAGTTTTAGTCGACTGACAGCTCTTACTTTGCACCAGAGAACACATACTGAAGAGAGACCTTTTAAATGTAATTATTGTGGGAAAAGTTTTAGACAGAGACCAAGCCTCGTTATTCATTTAAGAATCCACACAGGGGAGAAGCCATACAAGTGTACTCATTGTTCTAAAAGCTTCAGACAGAGAGCAGGCCTTATTATGCACCAGGTCACTCACTTTAGAGGACTTCTTTAAGAATTGCTAAGGGAAACAGGTCCTACACAAATTGACACTAACTCAAAAAAATCTTAAACCGCAGCAGACTGTTTGTCTTGGAAGCTTTTATTTGAGCCTTTGAGCTTATAAGAACATAGAACAGCATTTTGTTTTTGTTTTTGTTTTTTTGCTATTTTTAAAACCCATTTTCCAAGATATATGAATTCTAGAGTATTTATCTAACTCTTGTGATTTTTCTTAGATTTGATTTCTTCTGTCTGCACAACTCTTCTTTTTTTATTATAATGAAAAATTTTGTGTTCCAAGACAACTGTATTATAGGTGTAAACATAAAGCATATAAATTATGACAATCCTTTTAGAGGTAGAGTCAACATAGTGGATAAACATGTCTATCAGACATATTGATTATAGCAGTACTATAGTTATTCTGCTGTCAGTATTAAAGATGATTATATTCATTCAAAGCTTTAGATGTGTCTCATGTGACAAGAAAGGAGACAATGAATTTTGTCAAACAATAAAAATGTGTCAGGAACACAAGGATGAAGGCGATGTCATTTGCCTGGTAAGAACTGGGTTACTTCCACTGAAATTTTTTATGTTTAAGGAAATTAAGATTTTAACCTTTACTTGTGAATTTTGCAGTTTGCTAGTATGCTCAGTCAGCAGTTTGTGCAGAGTACTAATTTGGTAATTTATTTTATTCACAGAATAAGCTGTATGTCTGGAACAATCCATTTGGCAATTGAAATTGTACAAGCAGAATCTAATTTAATTTAGATTGACTGAAGAACCAGTGTTTTTTGCTCTCCTTTGGTATTTCACTCTCCTTTGGTATTCAATCATGTGTCTTTCAGTACTTTTTAAAATTTTACCTGTTCTTTAATTCAGCGTCTCACTACGTATGCGTCATAGAATACTTAGTTCTGTTAGATATTCTGCAAATATGTGTGGGAATTGCTTCCTGCTGTTTCGCCTTCTTAGATTGATAGTGCACATCAGCATATGAGAATCTCTGAGAGATCCTCTAGAAAAGAGAGAAAAAGCACCTCTTTTGGCTGAATGTTTTATTCGACCCAGAAACTTTTTCATATACCCAATAATAACCTACAGAACTAATATTCTGCGAATATCTCTTGGAACACACTGCCTTAAACAGATATTTCTATAGCTATCAGTATAGTTATGTTGCTCCCAAGCCTAGTTATCTCCAGTTGTTTTAAGGGTGTTATGAAAAATTCTTTAAATATATATGAATATGTGTAACACACACAGAGACACACACACACATACACACACATGCTACCTTAAGGGGGTGAGGGTCACTAATTTGGATAATTTTTAAGTTGCCTAGTGATTCTCAGCATTCTTGAATTTTACTTATATTTACACACACACATACACACACACACACACACATATCACTTTAAGAAGGTGAGGATCACTAATTCAGATAATTTATAAGTTGCCCAGTGATTCTCAACCTCTTTGAGTTTTACTTACAATTACACACACACACACACACACACACACACACACACACACACACACACACTGCTACTTCTGTAAATGTTCTCATGTAATCATGGTGACAGCTCAAATTCCTGAAGCAAGGGAAGACTTCTAATTGTCAGTTAAAGCTGTTAAAACATGAAAATATTCATTGAGCCTAGTTCCTTGTTATAAAATACAGGAAACAGAACATTCAAGCATTTTCCCTTTATGAAGATATTCAGTTGCCCTTTCCTTAAACTGCAGTTAGGGAAAGTATATCTCTTCTGTTCCATTGAAGTTCTTGAAAGTGATATAAGTACTTTGGGGGGTATCTACTATGTGCCTAACTAGTGCTGTTCTAGGCTTAGTGGAAGCTAGTAAAGAAATATAATTAATGGGTCATGCTCATAAAGATTTTATAATATTTTTAGTTAAACAAAAGTTGGGAAACAGGTAGTGAACAATGCAAGAGAGTTTGTAATTAAGTGCCAATTATACCAATTGCTAGACCCAGGATGTATCTTTAGTTCTTGTCATCCAGGTCCCTGTATGATGCTGCTATAAGTCTGGGGCTCAAATAGATATCCCAGTAGCAATAAACATGTAATATGGAGGAGTCTGAATGTAGAGATGAAAAATACAGAATGTAATGGCTTCTCTTTTCTCTCTTGTGGAATTGCATTCAAACCAGAACAGTGCCTTAGAATGGATGTGCCCAACTGCTCTGTATTTATGCAATATTTTAATAAAGCGGAAATGTATATGCTCTTCCTGCTTCACTTGCACTAATTAATTATTCGAACAACTTAGAGCTTCTTTCCCTGAACAGTGGCAACAAGCATGGCAGTTGACTCCTGTCCTCATCCCAAGTTGGAATCACTTTTCTCTCTGCAATCATGGCACTGTGATTATGCATCATTTTTAGCATTTAATACAGTCTATTTTGGGCAAGTAGGGTTAGTTGCAATCGTAATATGAATTGCATCCTCCCTCTTATTTATAGCAAATATACTTGACTAGATTTTTACGAGGTAGAGAATGTCTAATATTCATCTCTTTGTTACAGTGCCCTATATAAAATAATTTAAAAATATTTGTGGCATTGAATCAAGAAACACATGAAACAGTTTTTGGAAACAGATAACGTATTTAGAACATTGCGTGGATAATTATACTTCTATGTCTAATTGTACTTTGAGCATTTCAAAAAGATAAGGGCAAAATACAGTACCTACCTCCTAGCTATTATAAAGGGGAAAATGTAGTACCTACCTCAAATGTACTATGAAGATTAAATGAAATATATTTTGGTCTGCCCCTACACACTGTAAGCTTTCAATAAATATCCCCCATATTATATTTTCATTATTTGTAGTTTAACGATAAAAGCATTTAAAGCTATAGATTTTCTTCTCTGTATGGCTTTGGACGTATATCATAGCTTTTATATGCAGTGTTCTTATTTATATTTCAAAATTATTTGTTGTTTTCATTATAATTCCTCTTTGACTTAAGAGATGTACAATGTTGCCATTTTCCTCTTAATTTTGGTTTTGCTACATTGTGATTAGAGAACAAGTTTCATTCTATTTCTGCCTTTAAAGCTCCTTTAAGTTTTTTTTTGTTTTTTTTGTTTTTTTTTTTTTTTGAGACGGAGTTTCGCTCTTGTTACCCAGGCTGGAGTGCAATGGCGCGATCTCGGCTCACCGCAACCTCCGCCTCCTGGGTTCAGGCAATTCTCCTGCCTCAGCCTCCTGAGTAGCTGGGACTACAGGCACGCGCCACCATGCCCAGCTAATTTTTTGTAGTTTTAGTAGAGACGGGGTTTCACCATGTTGACCAGGATGGTCTCGATCTCTTGACCTCGTGATCCACCCGCCTCGGCCTCCCAAAGTGCTGGGATTACAGGCTTGAGCCACCGCGCCCGGCCTAAGTTTTTTTTTAAGACCTACATTTGGTGAAACTTGTTAAGTATCCTAAAACCTTAGAAAATAAGGGCTCTATTTATAGGGTGCAAATTTAGATTACAGTCTTGGACCCCTCAATTACCTTAACGCCTTTAGGCATATTCTTGCTGTTTGTGAAGGGTCAGAGACATCGAGATTGAATTGCTTCCCATTCTGCCTCCCTGTTCCTTTGTATTCCCCCTTCCCTTGGTAATAGTTTTTTCCACCATCTTTGGTCTGTTCTGTGGATGTTACATAGCAATTGTTAGTAGCTGCCTCGGCATTGAGACAGGCAGTAAAAACAACAGGCTAAAGGACCTAGGGGAGACCTAGACTCTCAAACCAGGCTGAAGAATGCTCTCCTTCAGGATCCCATAGTTTTTGTCATTCTGAAAGCATAGAGAACCTGTACAGGGCACTTTGAGGTTTTTCCAACTGTGACCCTCCTGAATTCACAGGGATTGTTTCATAATGTACGGAGGATGTTGTCTAGGCTAAAATCCAGGGAAATAGGGAATACACAGGGGACTCAGTCCCCAAGGCTCACCATGAGGTAGGGGAAGAGAGTCATTACACTTTGTCCTCTTGCACCTATACTCTCCATAGAATCCCCAAGAGAAACAGTCTTGGGCACCTCCAGAAAACTGTGTTATCTTTATTGCTATAACTCTCTCTCATTTTTAGCATACTCATATGGGCTAAATATTCTCATAAATAAGCAAAGCTTACCCTTAAGTCTGGGCCCAGCACCCTGCTTCTTTGTCCACTGTAACAGATGTGAAATGGGTTGGTAAGAAAGCTCATCTTTTAACCTGTCCTTAGCAGTGATAATCAATTTACTCAGTTCCCAATCCCTGAGACTTTAACCACTGGGATTGGAAGTGGTGGTAAATCTCTTTCTCCTGGAGTTATATATAGGTTAGCTTCTATCCAGCTTTTTGTGCATTGCCAGAAAGGACTTCTCAGAGTTCTAGCAAAACATAAGTTTATATTTCCTAAGGATTCTAAGATAGTAGAAATTATTAAAATATTGATATATTTTAAATATTTACTTTTAATGGACATATTTATCACCTAATACAAGAATATGAATGTATTAATTACTGAAGATGACTTCAAAACTATAAAATTTAAGGCCTTTCCTGAAAATCAGACCTTACCTCTTGGCCCTAGGAGAAATCCGTGCACCTGTACTTTGAAGTGTATTCTGTAGTAATTCTTCAGCCATCTCTTCTCAACTAGGTTACTTTCCTATGAAAGTGGGAAAGTAGAGGATGAGCAGTGACAAACTGGAGGCCCTTCATCTTAGCCTGGAGTGGAAGGAAACACTTGTACTGCCTTTTCTCCTGAGAAGGACAGTTCATCTTGGGAAGACTGGAGTCCCTTTTCCTAAGATGTTACTTAAATGCTGCTGTAACAGACACACACTCCACACACACACCAAGGAAAGACAAAAAGAAGTATACATTTTTTTTTGACAAAGTCTTGCTCTGTCACCCAGGATGAAGTGCAGCGGCATGATCTCAGCTTACTGCAATCCCCGCTCCTGGGTTGAAGCAATTCTCCCTGCCTCAGCCTCCCAAGTAACTGGGATTACAGGTGCCCGTCACCATGCCCTGCTAATTTTTCTATTTTTGGTAGGATGGTGTTTTGCCATGTTGGCCAGGCTGATCTCGAACTCTTGGGCTCAAGTAATCTGCCTGCCACAGCTTCCCAAAGTCCTGGGATCACAGGCATGAGCCACCATGCCCGGCCAGCAGTGTACAATTCTTAACTCCAATAGTATAATTAACACTGAGAAGTTCTATGATTACCAAACAAATTACCTTGACAAAGTCTCCAAGTCTTGATTTCTTTGCCTGTTGTGGCAATTTTAAAGCATGCCCTCAAATTATTTTTCCATCTTCCCATCAAAAATGGGGTCTGTGTCCCCTGGCCCTGAATCTGGGCAGGCTTGAGGCTGCTACTAAAGGGACACAGCAAAAGTGATACTCTGTTACTTCTGAGGTGAGGTCATAAAAGGCTTTGTTGCTTCCATCTTGTTCAGTAGGAACACTACCTCTTGGATCCTATGTAAGAAGTCTGATCAATATGGAGAGGCACCTGTAGGCTATCTGGTGGTTATTCTGAACTGAGCTTGTCCTTTAGCCACCTCAGCAGTCTCATTTTGTCTTAGAAGTGGATCCTTCAGCTCCAGCAGTTGCAGCCCCATAACATGTGAGTCTTCTAAAAATAGAACTGCCATCTGATCCATCAATACCAATTCTGGGTATATATTTAAATAAAATCAGTATCCCAGGGAGATATTTGCACAACCATGTTCATTGCAGCACTTTTCACAATAGCTAAGATATGAAATCAATCTTAGTGTCCATAGACTGATAAATGGATGAAGAAAATATGAGATACACATACAGGGATTTTGTTTTATTGTGCTTCACTTTATTGTGTTTTGCAGATACTGTGTTTTTTACAAATTGCAGATTTGTGATAACCCTGCGTTTAGCAAGCCTTTTGGTTCCATTTTTCCAAAAGCATGTGCTTACTTTCTTTTTGTCACATTTTGATAATTCTCACAGTATTTCAAATTGTTTCATTATTACTATATCTGTTATGGTGATCTGTGATAAGTAATCTTTAATGTTATTACTATAACTGTTTGGGGGTGTATATTAGTCTGTTCTCACCTTGCTATGAAGATACTACCTGAGACTGGGTAATTTACAAACAAAAGAGGCTTAATTGACTCACAGTTCCACATGACTGGGGAGGCCTCAGGAAACTTACAATCATGGTGGAAGAGATAGGAGAAGCAAGTACCTTCTTCACAAGGCAGGAGGAGAGAGAGCATAGAGGGCAAGTGCCAGACACTTATCAAACAACCAGATCTCCTAAGAACTCTCTCATTATGAGAACAGTGTGGGGGAAACTGCCCTCATGACCCAATCACTTCCCACTGGGTCCCTCCCTTGACACATGGGGATTACAATTTGAGATGAGGTTTGGGTGGGGACACAGAGTCATACCATATTATTTCACCCCTGGGCCCTCCCAAATCTCATGTCCTGTAAGTGTTCAAGTGAAAGGAAGAGTCACACGTCTCTCATTTTAAATCGAAAGCTAGAATGTTTAAGCTTACTGAGGAAGCCATGTCGAAAACAAAGATAGGCCAAAAGCTAGGTCTCTTGTGCCAAATTGCCAAGTTTTGAATGTAAGGGGAAAGTTCTTAAAATCAAAAGTGCTACTCCAGTGAACACACAGATAGGAAAGCAAAACAGCCTTGTTGCAGCTATGGAGAAAGTTTGAGTGGTCTGGATAGAAGATGAAACCAGCTACAACATTTCCTCATAGCCAAAGACGAAGATGTTGTTTAAAGGTTAAAGTTTCAGTTATGCAGGATGAATAAGTTCTGGAAGTCTAATGTACAGCATGATGACTATAATTAATTATGCTGATTGTACACTTGAAATTTGCTAAGAGAGTAGATTTTAAATGTTCTCATCACACAAAAAGACGGTAACTATATGAGGTTATGGATATGTCAATTTGCTTGATGGTGGCAATAATTTCACAATGTATGTTAAAAATCACATTGTGCACATTAAATAGATATAATTTTTATTTGTCAGTCTCAATAAAGCTGGGTGGAAAAAGATTGAGATTGAGAACACAAATACAAAGATACCCACTTGTGTATGTATAGGGTTGAATGTGAGTCAAAAGCAGGAAGTTTTCACTGGGAAAAGTTATGGTTCAGTGTGAAATACGAAGCATAATCATAACTACAGTAAAAAGATGAAGGTTCCATGTGAGACATTAAGCATGAAAACAGCCCCTAGAATAAGGCTGTTCTCAGTGGGAAAAACAATTCTGAAGATGACTGCTGAAATAAGGTTAGGTTTTGTTCAAAAGAAAGACTAGCTGGGCACAGTGGTACAAGTTATAGTCCCAGCTACTCAGAATGTTGAGGTGGGAGGACAGCTTTAGCACAGGAATTCAAGACTAGCTTGGCCTAACACAGAGACTCTGTCTCAAAAAAAAAAAAAAAAAAAAAAGGAAAAAGAAGAAGAAAGAACGAACAAAAGAAAAACATTAGACAAATTAAACAGAGTTTAACTGAGCAAAGAATGATTTGCAATTGAGCAGCCCTCAGAACCTGAAGAGATTCAGAGAGTTCTGCTTTGCAGAGTGGACAGGGACAGAAATAGCTTGATTGGTTACAGCTTGGCATTTGCCTTATTTGGGCATAGTCTTATCAATTGGCAGCCTGTGATTGGCTGAAACTTGAGTGCTGTAATTTTCTGAGACTCAGCTAGTTGTTACCAAAAAATATATACTCCTAAATAAAGGTTTCAGTTTCTTTATAGAGTTAAAATATGGAGACATCCTCAAGCCAAACTTAGTTTAACTTAACAGTTTGGTTAAATTAAACTAAGTTTAATTAACAACAAAAGTCAAAATTTTGTTGTTGTTAATTAACAACAAAAAAAGATCACTAGATGAATAAATTTTGGGTTCAGTATGACACAGCCACCATGAACATGATTGCTAGAATAAGATAAAGGTTTAGAGTGTGATAACAAACTAGGAGTTAGCTGCAGAAATGGGAAAAAGTGCAGTGTGACTTAACAACCAAGAAAATAACAGATAGATTATGAGTAAGGATTAGAATGAGACAGTATGAAGCATGAAGATGACTGCTAGAATGAAGTTAATATTCAGCATTAAATAGCGATCATAACCACTAGATTAATGCCATTCTTTAGTGTGTAACAAGATCTGGAAGATGAGTGCTGCAATAAAATTGTATTCAATGTGTAGGCTGGGCACGGTGGCTCATGCCTGTAATCCCAGCACTTTGGGAGGCCAATGCTGGTGGATCATTTGAGGCCAAGAGTTTGAGTCTAGCCTGGAAAACATGGTGAAATCCTGTTTCTACTAAAAATACAAAAATTAGCAAGGTGTGGTGGTACATGCCAGTAATCCCAGCTACTCAGGAGGCTGAGGCAGGAGAATTGCTTGAACCTGGAAGGTGGAGGTTGCAGTGAGCTGAGATCATGCTGCTGCACTCCAGCCTGGGCAACAGAGTAAGACTCTGTCTTTAAAAAAAAAAAACCTGTATTCAGTATGAGAAAACAAACATGCTGATTACTGCTGGAATAAATGTTCAGAATGAGACAACAAACCTGAACGTGACTATTAGAATATGATGAAGGTTCAAAGTGTGGCAACTAGTATGAAGATGTCCGCTGGAATAAGGTTAAGGTTTAGCGTGTGACAATCAGCAAGTAGATGTCTTACCAAAATGGTTAAGCTTCAGCGTGAGACAACAAGCATGAACATGACTGCCGAAGGAAGGTTAGGAGGAAGGTTTGTCAGCATAAGACAAATAACATGAAAATGATCACTGGAATGAGGTTATACTTCACTGTGATAAAACAAGCATGAAGATGACTACTGGAATAAGACTAAGTTCAGTGTGAGCCTTCAATTATGAAGAAAGCCACGGGAATACAGATAAGGTTTAGTGTGAGATATCAAGCGTGAAGCTGATTGCTGCTATTAGACTAATGTTCAGTGTGAGTCAACAAACCTGAAGGTGACCCCTGATACGAGGTTAAGGTCAAGTGTCAAACATTGTCAGGAACAGGAGTTCTTGAATAAGTTTAAGGTTATGTGTGAGACAATCCCCATGATAATGACCACAGGAATGAGATTCAAGTTCCTTCTGAAAGGGCAAGCATGATGATGATTGCCGGAATGAGGTTAAGACTAATTGTGAGAACAGGTGCAGTGACTCATGCCTGCAATCCCAAAACTTTGGGAGGCCAAGGCAGGTGGATCACCTGAGGTCAGGAGTTTGAGACCACTGGGCAACATGGTGAAACCCCATCTGTACTAAAAATACAAAAATTAGCCAGGCATGGTGGTAAATGCCTGTAATCCCAGCTACTTGGGAGGCTGAGGCAGGATAATCACTTAAACCCAGGAGGCAGAGGTTGCAGTGAGCCGAGATCATACCACTGCACTCCAGCCTGGGTGACAGAGTGAGACTCCATCTCGAAAAAAAAAAAAAAAAAAAAAGAAAGAGAGAGATTCATAATGACACAAAATGCAGGAAGATGGCCAGTTGAATAACTTATTGTTCCCAGTATGGCATCTTGTATTCAGTTGGCCACTGGAATCAACTTAATACACAAGGTGCTACAAGAAGCATGAAGTACAGCACTGGAATAAGTTTGAGTTTCAGTGACAATCACCATAAAGATGACTGCTAGAATAAAATTAAGGTTCACTGAGGCAAAAAAATAACATCATTGTTGGAATAAGGTTAAAGTTCAGTGGGACCCAACACCTTAATGTGGCCACTGGAATAAGGTGAAGATTTAAGAGTATTTCAACAACCTATGGAATAGGTTGTTTAGTGTAACACAACTACCAAGAAGATACCTGTTAGAATGAGGCAACATTCAGGTGAGACAAGAAGCACGAAGATGATGACTCACATAAGCTTCAGCATGAGACATCAAGCACGAAGATGGCCATAGTAACAAAGTTAAGATTCAGCGTGATGCAACAAGAATCAAGATGACTGCTGGGAAGTGTGAGAAAAACAAGTATGAATGTGACTGCTGAAGCCAGGCGTGGTGGCTCATGCCTGTAATCCCAGTGTTTTGGGAGACTGAGGTGGGAGGATTGCTTGAGGCCAGAAGTTTGAGACCAGCCTGGTCAACATAGCAAGATCCCATTTCTAAAAATAAAAAAAAATTAAATTAGCCAGGTGTGCCACAGGTGGCATGTGCCTATGGTCCCTGCCACTCAGGAGGATAAGGTGGGAGGATTGCTTGTGCCCAGGAGTTCAGGGCTGCAGTGAGCCATGATTGTGTCACCGCACTCCAGCCTTGGTGACAGAGTGAGACCCCTTCTCTAAAAACGAACAAATAAACAAAAAATGAGAGCTGTGATCAGTTTAAGATCAATGTGAGGGACCTCCATAAAGATAATTGCTGGAATGTGGTTAAAATTGTGTTCAAAAGTAAATAGAACATTAGCATGACTGCTTTAATGAAGTTAAATGTCACTGAGGAAAAACAAGCAGGAAAGTAAAAACCAAAAATGGTTGTGCTTTACTGTGACACAGCAAGCAAGAAGATAACTGCTTATTTAAGGTTAATTTGTTTTGTGTGGCAAAGAACATGAAGATGACCCCAGGAATAGGTTAAGGCTTAGTGTAAGACAATAAGCATGATGATGACTCCTGGAATGAGGCTAATGTCCAGTGTTAGATAACAAGTAAAAGCATAACCTCTAGAATTAGTTTAAGATTCAGCATGTGACGCCAATAATGATGATGACTGCTGGAATAACTATTCAGCATGAAAAACAGGATGGGCATGATTACTGCAAAGGATTATACTGCAGTGTGAGATAAGAATGAAGATTACCACTGGAACAAGATGAAGTTTCATTGTGGGACAGCTAGCATGATGAAGACAACTGGAAAATGTTCAGGTTCAATATCCTTAACAAAGACAACACAAAAATGAATGTGGTTCATATGCTGGAATATGGTTCCAGGTCCATGTGAAATGGAAAACATAATAATGAATGCTGGAATAAGGTAGAAGTTTGGTGTAATGCGAGAAGCATGAAGATGAGTGCTGTAATAATTTTAAGGTTCCTTGTGGGACTACAAAGGAGATGACTGCTAAAAAATGTAAGGCTCAATATGTGACAAGCATGAAGATAATGACTGTAATAAGGTTATGCTTCAGTGCGAGACAATGATGACCACAGGAATAAAGAAAAGATTTTTATGAGCCACAAGGATGAAGATGACCACTATTATAAGGTTGATATGATTTGGATCTGTGCCCCCACACAAACCTCATGCTGAAATGTAATCCCCAATGCTGGAGGTGGGACCTGATGTGAGGTGACTGGGTCATGGGGGTAGAGTTCTCATGAATAGTTTAGCAGTATTGCCCCTTGGTACTGTATAGTGAATGAGTTATCATGAGATATGGTTATTTGAAAATGTATAGCATCTCCCTTGCTCTCTCTTGCTTCTGCTCCAGCCATGTAAGATGTGCCTTCTTCCCCTTTGCCTTCCACTATGATTGTAAGCTTCCTGAGGCCTCCTCAGAAGGAGAAGCCAAGCAGATGCCAGCATCATGCTTCCTATACAGCCTGCAGAACTGTGAGCCAATTAAACCTCTTTTCTTTGTAAATTACCCAGTCGCAGGTATTTCTTTATAGCAGTGTAGTGACAGAGTAATACAAAAGTTGAAGTCATTAAAAGACCACAAGCGTGAAAATGAAAATGGCTACCATAATAGGCATGAAAGTGAACATTAGAATAAAGGTGAAATTAGGTATGAGACAACAAACATGAAGATGACCACTGGAAAAGTTAAGGTCATGTGTGAGACTTCAAGTGTAACGATGACTGCTGAAACAATGTCAATGTTCAAAGTATGAGGCAAAAAATATAAGGATGATTCTGGAATAAGCTAAGGGTAAATGCTCAACAAGAATTATGATGAATTCTGGTAAAGGTTAAGGTCCTATGTGAGACGAAAACCATGAGGATAACAGCTGGAATATGTTAAGGTTCAATGTGCACCAGAGAGCTATGAGGATGCTACTGGAATAATGTTACAGTTCAGTGTGAGACTGCCAGCAAGAAGATGACAGCTGTGGTAAGGATAAAGGTAAGACATGAACAATAAGGATGAAGGTTACTGCTAAAAGAAGGGTAGTATTCAGTATGACACAATAAACATGAAGGTGACCACTGGAATAAGGATAGCATTTGTTTTGAGAAAGGAGGCATGAAGATGACCTCTGGAATAGGCAAAGTTTCAGTATGAGAAAAGGAGTACAAAAATGATGGATGGAATAAGGCTATAGCTCAATGAAACTATAATTAAAAGGAAGATGACTGCTGGAATAAGTTTATGGTTCAGTGTGAGACAAAATACATAAAGATGATTGCAGGAATAATGCTAAGGTTCCCTTTGAGACATCAGCCATGAAGTGGAATCATTGGATAAGGTTGTTTCGGTGTATGAAAATTAGCCTGAAAATGATTGCTTAAATAATGTTCAGGTTCGGTGTGAGATAAGCATGATAATGACTACTGGAATACACTTCTCATTCGCTGTGAGAGAGCAAGAATGAAGATGACCACTTTAATAAGGTTATGTTTCACAGTGAGGAAATAAGCATGAAAATTACCACTAGGATTAGGTAGAGTTTCAATTTATGACAATGTGCATGGAGATGACCACTGGAATAAGATTTTCCTTCTGTGTGAGAAAACCACCATGGGACACTGGAATATGTCTGTTTTTGTTTTGTTTTGTTTTGTTTTTGGTGGGATACAAAGAACAGGAATGTGAACACTGGAATAAGAAAACAGTTTAGTGTGAGAGTATCATGAAGTTGACCGCTAGAATAATATTAAGGTTCAGTTGAGACAGCAAACATGAAGAATAATACTGGAATATGCTTATGTTTCAGTGTGAGACAAAAGTAGGAAAACACCCAACTAAATAAAGGTAAGGTTCAGTGTGTGACAATAATTATGCTTATAAATGCTAGACTAATTAATCTTACCTATAAAATGGAGATAAAAGTAGTACTTATAGGGTTTTTGAGACGATTAAGTGAGATAGACAAAAAGTAGTGAGCACGACTCTTGGTTCTAGTAAGCTTTAAATCATTGGTAGCTGTGGCTATTTTCTTATTAACATCTTCACCAGCAACAGCAGCACCATCACCATGGTCATAATGGTCATTTCTAGCAAATTAATGCCCCTTTCAAATTGGCTGATGCTGTGTGGGTTCTTCCGTTGGGTGGATTTAACAGGAAATCTTCTTTCAGGAAAGAATACACAGAGTTACATTTTTTTCCAGTGGTTAATGTCTCCCATCTGTGGTTGGAAACTAGGGTAAAAACAAATTTAAAAAATAAAAATGAAAAACTTAGCACTAGGAAGATTAAAGATAGCATTCAAAGTGGGAAGTACAGACTTCTAGTTTCCAATGGAGAAGGTATCTTTCCCCTACGTAATGGTAAATTTTAGGTGTCTGCTTTACTGTATTAAGGGATACCCAGATAGCTGGTAAAGCATTGTTTCCAGATATATCTGTGAGAATGTTTCCAGAAGAGACTGGCATTTGAATCAGTAGACTGAGTAAGGAAGATCCTTCCTTACCCAATGTGGGTCAGCACCATCCAGTCCCCGGAGGGCACAGATAGCACAAGAAGGCAGAGGAAAGATGAATTTGCTACCTCTTCTCAAACTGGGACACCCTTCTTCTCCTGCCCTTGGATATCAAAACTCCAGATTTTCTGTCCTTTGGACTTTGAGACTTGCACCAGTGCCCACCTAGATTCTCAGGCCTTGGGCCTGGGACTGAGTCACCACTGGCTTCCCTGGTCCTGAGGCCTTCAGACTTGTAATAAGCCACACCACCAACTTCCCTAGTCTCTACCTTATAGATGGCCTATCATGGGAATTCTCAGCTTCTATAATTGCATGAGCTAATAATCCTAATAAATACCCTCCCATGTATGTATGTATGTATGTATGTATGTATGTATGTATCTATCTATCTATCTATCTGTCTGTATTATTGGTTCTTCCTCTTCGGAAAAGTAGTACATCCTGCTGATAATTATTTAAAAATAAATAGGGCTTATTTTCTGTTATTCCCACATATCCTTACTTCTACAAGGGTCCTGAGGGAGGGAGACACTTTGAAGCTGAAAGGGAAACAGTAAAACAATACGTTGGATCTGTTGGGTAGATACCACATCTAGAGAAGAAAGGAAGTCACCCTCTGAGCAGGAGGCTACATAGGTTCCTTTGTGTACCATAAATAGTCCTACCTCTCTTTCTACTCCTTTCCCACCAATGCCTCTAAGCCAGCATCTCCTACTCAATCTCACTTCACTTTAGTGAAGTCTTTGCCCAGACATCAATTAGTGCATCATCAGAAGGGGAAGGACCTAAGTAAGATCTGACTCTGATAGGAAAGCTCTAGTGAAAGCTTGTAGGTCTGCTCTTTGGGAATGTAGCAATTACTAGGCTATTCTGTGCCGCTTCATGCGCTACTAAAGTAGAGACACATAGACACTCTATCCAGTATAGCTTGGAATTTGCAACATAATCAGCTTTTTCCAGGCCTTGACACAACTTCTTGAACCGTGCCTTTATATGTAGGCACAAAAACACTAGGCCTCTTCAATGCAAGGTTTGAAGTGGCTAGTCAGTGCCTCTTGTCCTTTGGGAAACCTGACCTAACCCTGACAACCTTTTTGAGGAGGTACCTTATTCCTAGAACCAACTCAGGACACCATGAGTGCAAATATCAACAGAAAATAGGAAATCCCTTGTCTTATTTCATTTACCATTTTAAGAGCCAGACCGACAATTAATCTGCAATAAGCCATACAAAGAAACAACAAATCTTCCTGCATGAATGATGGGCTTTCCATCACTACTATATGTACTAAAATGAAGTCATACCTTTTGGATGCCACTCCATACAAATCTTTCCAGAAAACTATATTTTTAAAAAATTAGCATATCTAACAAATTCTCATTGGAGAAGCTGTCATTATGCCTTTCCTAACAGTGAGCATAATGTTTGCATATGAAAATGCTGAATGTAAAAAAATAAACTACTGAATGAAGTCAAATTTCTGAGTGAGAACAAATAAAGGTATTTGCTAAAAATCAATGTCAAAAATCATCATTAAAAAGTGGATATTATCATAGGAAATCCTAACTAGAAATACATGAAAATGATAACAGTGGGTGTAATTCTAGGTAGACAGATTTTTGGCAATTTGAAATTTCATTACACATTTGTAGGTCTCTAGACCTTCTACCTAAGCATATATTACATCTATAATTTGAAAAATCATTCAAAATTTTTGAACACATTTGACCTTTTTGTGTGTTGTACTTTTTCATTAAATACTAGTAAAATTTTCTTCTACATGGATAATTCATAGAATCAATGTCAATGGCCTAGCCTTAAAATTTCAGTGATAATCCATTCTCTTTCCAATAATGACAACAACAAGGGGAAGGAAAACATGCTTAATTCGATAATGTGTTTGATGGGGAATGTATCACCTTAATAATTAATATTCTCACCAATGAGGAACTATGCACTGAACAGAAGGAAGATACAGTAGAAGGCCAAAAAGTGGCCTAGGTGTCATCTCCTTGGGAATGATCCAAGGATCCATATTCTACTACAAATCTGAAGATGAATCACCTTTTCTTTCCTTGGGAAGGGCCCCCAATTCTGGAGATTGCCACCAATTTTGGTCGCCTTTCTTGGACTCCTGTACTTTGTGACCCCAGAATGTTAGTCCTCATCAGAACTGCTCATTGAACCAAAGAATTCTTCGAGGTCTTCCTCAGCCTAGTGAAATAAAGATATTCAGGATGACTGGGTTTCTTAGATAGAAGAGATTTCACAGATAAGTTCCAATTTCACAACTTTCTTGATCTACCAAATGAGCAACATTTTGGTTAAGAGCCAGTTAAAGTCTGGATGGTGAGTGGCTGGTTCTTAGTCACCATCAGGTCACCTGATAGAAGACCGTGGCTGCCATAGCTCAAATAAGTGGTCTTTGGTTAAGCTTTTTTTGAATACATGAAGCCTCAGTTTTTCACAGGTAGAAAATAACAATGATCCTCACCTTCCTAGGCTTTCACATAATTTAATAAATTATGATAATAAGTGAAAAGGCTTTGAAATATCAATGAGCTCTACAAAAGTGAGGTAGAATGTTTAGTTTCTAAGAAAATAGAAATTTAAAGGTTTTGACTTTCATGTAGGGAATACATGGATTCATGGGTGTATAAGCCTGTGCATTTAAGCAAAGCCCCATGCTTGGTTTAATGCTTTGCTGTTGACATCTTGAAATTCTAGATAATTTCTGTGAAAGAGAATCCTCATTTTATTTTGCAGTGGGGTCCTGCAAATTATGTTGCTTTTCCTGACATCAGGTGCATGACACCTCCCTGTGAATGAAACCCATACATATAGAAGAACAGAATCACCAGAGTTATCTACTGAGAAGGTCAAAAACCTGAGAAGAAAAGTCAAAATGACAAAAGTAAAGATCAACAGCAGCACCTACAGTGTACATTTGAGAACATTTTTAAATAGTTTATATTTAGCAATTCCTCCCCTGAAATTATCAAAAGCCTTCTCTTTGATGATTTTTCGATCATCAATGAATTAATCATGTGTGCCCACTAAAAAAGTGACTTCATATAGGCTGGAAAAGAGCAGAGTTCTTTCTGGCACTGCTAGTTAACAGGCGCCCTCTGGCCTACACAGCTGGACAAATCATAGTAAGTCCTGCTGGGCACTGAGCTAAGTCAGCATGGACAGAAAAGAACATGGCTCAAAGCAAGGAAAAAAGGCCTGGGTTCTGGGCCACCACTTGCTTTCAGGTGTAGTTTCCAAGGAGAAGCCCATGTAATCTATGAGGAAACTTGCTAGCCCTGAGAAAGGAAACAATTAAAGGAAATGATGACAAAAATGTAATGTCCTTGAGTGTGCTTGGGGGATAGGAGGTTGTGTGGGAATAAATGCTAAACCAGGCACCATAATGTTTTGCTCCAATATTTGGATTAAGAAAATGGGGTACTAATTATGGATTAAGGAAACAGGGGTACTACTTTCTATGTGCTGGGTGCCTAACAAAGGTAATCACACTGAATCCTACAACATCCCTGGTAGCAAGGTATGATTCCCATTTTATGACTGAGGATACTCAGGCTTGAAGATGAAAGTGAGAATAAGCCAAAGTTCTGTCAAACTCAGACACTGGAGACTTATTGTGAGTAAAACATGGTTTGTGGTCTCAGCAATATCTGGAAAGCAAGAAAATGGATAATGATGTATGGAAAGTAAAGATTTTGAGAAGTATTGGCCTACATATTATGTTAATTGCTGGCCCCTCCAGGACCCTTCGCACAAGTCCTCTCTGCTCCATCACTGCAAGAAGACACTGGCAGACTACCACCCCCCAGCATCCACTTGGTCCACAGGTTTCACTTTCCCCTTTTTCATAGATGGAGCTAGTTTTAAATAACATTCAGATCCATGTTGTCACCCCTGAGACAAAGGCACCTGAGCAGCACTCCCGCATTCCCTGAACTCCTAAAGTTTGTTTTCTGCAATTTCATCCAGTCTACCCTCCTGCTGCTGCCTGCTATGTCAAGCCTTTCCAAAAAATGATGAAAATAAAGATCAAAACTTTGGTGTTAAAAAGTCAAAATCAGGCTTCTTTGAAATCAAAACAGTCTAAGTGTGTTAACGTCTCTGTAGCAGCGGCACCCATGGTGTACATGAGGAACACAATTAAGGACTAGAAAAAGATGCCCCTGTCTAATGAAAGGAACCCGTTATAGAAACAGAGTCAGTATCATGGAGTGAGTCAGCAGTGCTTAGGGAGTGACTGCCACTGTTGGTAGTCCCTATCTCTAGGACTCTAGAAAGGGCTTTTCATACCTTTGTTAATGATGCACAGGGGGCAGGAAGAGGGAACTGCCCTTCACAAAACACTCGTATGTATCCTCATATAACATAAGGATACCCTGAACTTGTCTAGGTGATCTTGACAAGTGATTCCAGTTCCACCCTCTTCACACCATAGGCCCACAGGCTCACCGGTACTGGACTTTTCCATCACAGGTTCTGAAGGAGATGGTGACTGTATGAATCTGCCAAGAGACTTGCCTGTGGGTGGACAGCCCAGCACCACTGCAGGAAAATTATGTAACTCGGAAATTCATTTAGGTGGGTGGCTGGGACATACTTCTTCTTTGCTTTATCCAGAGGAACTTCTGAAAATGGTTGTTGAGCCCAGGGTACTCAGTCATGCAGCCTGCGCAATGTAGTCCAAAAAAGTGAATGATAATGCCAAACAATGTAATAGATTGAGTCAGGTCCCCCAAAATTCATGTCCATCGGGAACCTCTGAATATGACCCTATATGGAAATAGAATCTTTGCAAGTATAATTAAGGATCTCCAAGTGGAATCATCCTGGGTTTAGAGTGGGCCATGAGTCCATTACAGGTGTTCTTCTAAGAAGAAGAGAAGACACAGAGACATACACAGAGGAGATACAGAAAGGAAGACATGTGAAAATGGAGGCAGAGATTGGAGTGATGCATCTACAAGCCAAGGGACACCAAAAATTGCCAGTAGCCATCAGAAGCTGGGAAAAGACAAGGAAAGATTCCTCCCTAGAACCTTCAGAGGGAGCATGGCATTGCCAATACCTTGAATTCAGACTTCTGGCCTCCAGAACTATAAAAGAATACATTTCTGTTGTTATTAGCCACCCAGCTTATGGCAATCTGTTGTGGCAACCACAAGAAACTAATACAGGTAGGGACTGCACAAATAAAGCCACAGTATCAGATAAGATTGCTGCCTCAGAGGCCTGAACCCCCCTTACAAAGGAAATATAGTTCATCCTGCTTTAATGAAACATTATAGAGTAATTATAAAATATTACAGTAAGAGGCAGAGGCACTAATTTGTTAGAAAAGAAAGGAACAAAAGAGTTCAGTTTATTCTTCAGTATCCAGGCCAATGACGCATTCAAAATTATGGGTAACCCTTAAAATGGGGTTTGAGTTCTCCTTACTTTGTTAACAATTACAGACACTCATACACTATACAAGATTATGGGTAATACATTTTTGAAATGGGTTTTGTACTGTCCTTCCTATGTTACCTACTATGACAATGTCATGAAATGTACATCATACAACTGCATTTTATGGTATATTAGTGTCATTAATGGGTAAAATAGTAATTTGGAAAATTCCTTACTTTAGAAACAAGCTAATAATATTCAAAACAATTTTGTGAAGAATTCTGTATTATAAATGGGGTTGCTGCCATCTGACAACAAGCATAAGCTCTTGGAATAGAAAACAATGGAAGAAATTGAACATTTGCTCATATAATATAGGATTTGGGGACTTTGTTCTTAATTGGAAAGTGTGCCCCTAGGATCATATTGGAAATGGAGATGTAATTAAAGTGCCTTCAGGCCTGATACCTGGACTTGATTTCCACACTTAGATAATGTTCAAGGCCTAGGACTCTGACTGAAGCCAGGATTTATAAGGCTATGTAATGTCCCAATTTCTATAATTTGGGTGACATGGAATACCAAGGGCAGAGGTATGTTATGATCCAAATACCAGCCATCCATCTTTCTCACTTTAAATGCAATCCAAGAAAGTGGTATTTGGAGAACACCAATGTTACTTCACTAGAGAAGTCATTGAATTACTTCTACATGAGCTAACATGCATAATGCAAGTTGATATCAAGGATGAACCAGACAAATGCTGATAAGCAAACTTACATAGAATTATATGAAAGGGAAAAATTCTTGTTTTTTCTTAAAGCAAGATTCAGGTTACTGTTGGTAATTATGGTTCTCAGGTTTTTGAAATAGACAAGAGTTTTCCTTTCTTTCAGTTCTCCCCTTCACTACACATTAGTTGTCACAAAACTGAGGCATAAATGTACATAGGCACTCAAGGAACTGTTTCATCAGCCAATATGTGCACATTGGAAGCATTAAGCTGACTAGCACAGAGTGGCCAAAGGGATGGGCCCAGTGAACCCTAGGATAAGGAAACCTATTCTCACCATTATTTGTCCCGACCAGCCTGACTCATGATAACTCCCATCCTCCTTGTTTGTAAACAGAAACCAAGATAACTCCCATCCTCCTTGTTTGTAAATAGAAATCACCACGCATATCTTTTTATGCAAGACACCTGGGAAAGAGGGTTGAGTCCAAAATTTAAAGAAATACCATTATATTAAATACACAATAATGCTGTCAAATGAAATTCAAAAGCGTACAACATGACCTCCAATAGCCATTTGCTTCCTGAAAACAGAGAGTACTTAATTTAACCACTAATTTCCTCGTTTGTAAATTGAACATGTTCCACTTTTCAAAGGGAAATTTACAAAAAAAAAAAGAACAAATGGTCAAATTCAATTGCATAGCATGACATTCAACATGCAATTGTTTTGGCCAATGAAATGCCAAATTACTATCAGTAGCACTTTTAGGCATTTGCTGTTATAAAACAACCAGGGCTTGACCAGTCTAATGGTCAATGTGTGTCATTTTACACAGGAAATACCACAAAAAAATTAAATATTTTAAAAAATACTAGTTGTATTACTCAGGGTTCTCTAGAGAAACAAAACGATTAGGGTATAGGATATATACATATATGTCCTAATATAGATATACAGACATATATATTAGGGCATATATGTATATGTACGTGTGTGTGTATACATATATATATATATATATATAAAATGTGCCCTAATATACATGTATATTTGGACATATATGTATCTGTACTTGTGTGTATATGTATATATAATATGCCCTAATATATATGTACCTGTGTGTGTACATATGTATATATATGTATATATACACACACAGGTACATACATATTAGGGCATATTATATATACACAATATAGGTTATTTATTATATATATTTAATATAACATATGATGCATATTTTTAATATATATAACCTATTCCTTATATATGTTATAAGGAATTGCCGAACACATTATGCAGGTTGACAAGTTCCAAGATCTGCAGAGTGAGTCAGCAAGCTAGAGACCCAGGAAAGCTGATGGGGTATGTGAAAAGAAAATAAATCTTGGAACCCCCAAATCACTGAGCTAAAGGGAAAAGTCAAATTCAGAACTACCTAGGGCAAACCTGCCTTCCATTTTATTCAAAGTCATCCCTCTGCTTACTGAGATAAATGCATAGCTGACTGCCTCATTTGGAAAAGCTAATCAGAAACTCTTATCTACCCAGGCCTTGGAAGCCCACGCCCCGCTTTGAGCTGTCCCATGTTTGCTTCCAGTTGTCCCACCTTTCCATACCAATGCAATGTTCACCTCACATATATTGATTGATGACTTACATCTCCCTAAAATGCATAAAACTAAACTTCCCTCTGACCACCTTCGGCACATGTCAGCAGGACCTCCTGAGGTTGTGTCACAGGTGCGCATCCTCAAGGCAAAATCTTTCTAAATTAACTGAGACCCGTCTCAGATATTCAGAGTTCACAGGTAGTTCATTCTAAAGGCTGGCAGTCTTCAGGCACCCCCAAAAGCCAATGTTTCAGATTAAATCCAAAGTCAGGAAATCTTCCTTCTTACTTGAGGAAGGGTCGGCCTTTTTGCTGTAGTCAGGCCTTCAGTTGATAGAATGAGGCCCACTCACATGAGGGAGGACAATCTACTTTACTCCATCTACTAATTCAAATGTTAATCTCATCCAAAAACACCATCACAGACACACCTAGAATAAAGTTTAAACAAATACCTAGGCACCCATTGTCCCAGTCAAGCTGACACATAAAATAACCATCACATTATTAGACAAAAAAAGCTATTAAATATATGAATTTTTAAACAGCAGAATGTTATAAAAATATATTTATGTTATAAAATAAAACATAAAACCAGCCTTGCTGGCAGCTTGAGGATATTCAGTGGCATAAAACCACAAGCACTTAGCCAAATACTTTCCTTATTTGTAATTTCAAAAGAGGAGAGTAAGTTAAATAAAGCTTTTGAAAAAGACCAGGCCCAAACTTTAGTTAAATAATAAAAGCACATTACATAACAATTGTTTTGTATAATAAAATTCCAAACTGTATGCTTTGGCAACTGACTGGAGAGGCTGAAGAGCATCTACTGTCATAAAACCACAAGCCCTCAGTCTGATGATTCATGTCTCCACCTGTCATTTTTAAGAAAATTTATGAATCAAGACCAGAATATAAACACCTGAAACCTACTTACATATTTTCTCCTTTTTCTTTGCCCCAAAATTAGGCTCAGTGGTTTGGAATTTTAAAAGCTCAAATCAAGAATGACTTTCCAAGGAAAGGTATCCATGGTTCCATTAAATTGGAAACTGACACTGACCTATTGTCCTCTGTCCATTTTCATCCCCTTGGCCCCCAAAAAACTGATAATTGAGAAGAAATTACCATACTGAAAGAGTGAGTGACTCATCCAGATTACCAAAAGGAATTTGAGTTGCTGCATCACAACGGGGAAAAGACTACTTGTGTAACTGAGGAGATTCACTGGGGCATCGCTTAGCACTCCCGAGTCCAGTTCTAAAGCTCAATGGAAAACTGATGCAACTCCATGAGAACATCACCTGCAAGGACTCAGATCCTTTGGCAATGAACGCTTGAGTCACCCTCCCAGGTAAATATTCACCAGAAACTTGAGCTGCCTGCTAAGATTAAGGAGAACATGGAGTTGATGTCACAAGAAGAAAAGTGAGAATGCTTTCTCCCTGTGATTTTCATGATTATTGAAAAAGTACTGGTGATCATTAAGGTTATAATTTGGGTTACAGATGGGATTATGATTGGTTTAACATCACCCCATGATGATATGTTGACTGACAGGCTTTTGTATCTTCCTTATGTTGTGAAGAGTGTTTTCTCATCTGAGTAAATGGCAACAGTAGATGAATTTTAGCGATTGACAATACGGATAAAGTGTGTTGGTTATTTTTGTTTTGTCCACCTAGATATATCCTGTAACCTATTCTGCATGCTATGTGACCTAGGAGGCTGAGGCTTGTAGACTACATTATCTGGACTTCCTTGCCTTTAGCTAATAGTTGGGTTTAGCCCGTGGTAGGCAACTGCAAGAAATCCAAGAGTGGGAGGGGAGATGCCAACCCCATCAAAAGCCTTACTTGTCACTGTGTCTCTGGCAGTGGCTTTCTCACTCAACAATTATAGCTGCTGGTTAGTGGTCCTTCTTATTAACTGCTAGCCAATAACACTATTTCTTCCCCTTGCCACTGAAATTCCAGGTTTCCTAAAAACTTCCCGTTCTTGCTGATCCAAACAGCCATGTGGTATCTTCTCTCTGCCTACATATATGCAAGTGGTTCCTTTATTAGAGTATGACTACTTGAACTATTTGATTTAAATTCTGTTTGCTGTTAGGTCCCAAGTTGATATTGTGGTATATTTTTAATATCCTTGTGTAGCAGCTTCCTGTGGTGGTCTCCCTGTAACCCCTCAGCTCTCACCTCTAAATCTCAAGGCTGCTTACTAAAAACATCCATGACTCTTGGCTCTGCAGAGCTAAGTCTCACCTTTGCTTCTACAGGGCTACTTACTACAAAAGACATGACTCCCTGCCTTAGGGGCTTTTTTTCCCCTCACCTTTGGAGCATGCTGGACATCAAACAAGGCAAGGTGGAGGTGACAGAGATTTATATCACCGCTGGGGGAAGTCCTTTAACAAGTATGGTCGGGTATTTGGTGGTTAAATATCCCCAGCCTCTTCACCCTACACTTGGGATGAATGTGAGGTATATGATCTACACAGCCTCACACAGGGTCCCCCTGGGACTTACCTCCAATTGCCCACAGTGGTAACCTGCTAGTTTGTTCTCCCCACCCTTGATTGGCTGCCTTCCTTATATGTCTCATGATCCCACACCCCTACCAGTGCTATCTGGGACTCCCTCTCAAGTAAGCACTTTCTACTCACAAGTGTGTCTCAGGGTCTATTTCCAGGGAAAGCATACTTGAACACCTTGCATGCTAATTTACCCTCACACTTGAATGTCTGGCCAAAAGTAATGTAGGCTCAAAGTTATTTTGCACCAACAATTGAAAGGCAATCCTGCTGGGCGCGGTGGCTCAAGCCTGTAATCCCAGCACTTTGGGAGGACGAGGCGGGTGGATCACGAGGTCAAGAGATCGAGACCATCCTGGTCAACATGGTGAAACCCCGTCTCTACTAAAAATACAAAAAATTAGCTGGGCATGGTGGTGCGTGCCTGTAATCCCAGCTACTCAGGAGGCTGAGGCAGGAGAATTGCCTGAACCCAGGAGGCGGAGGTTGTGGTGAGCCGAGATCGCGCCATTGCACTCCAGCCTGGGTAACATGAGTGAAACTCCGTCTCAAAAAAAAAAAAAAAAGAAAGGCAATTCTTTATTTCCTGGGCATTTCTAGTTGCTTCATTAATTCTCTTTCTCTTGAAAGAACGCCCTTCCCACTCTACAAACCACACCCATTTTAAATTCACTTTTGATTCCAACTTTTAATCACTGTCTCCTCCAAACATCAAGGGAGACAAATCTAGACCTCTAAGTGGGCTCCTGAAAGTCCCCTCCTGATAGAAATTTAGGGCTGCCGGGCCTCTCCACGTGTCCACTCAGCTGCCCTTCCAGCTTCTCTAAACAGGGCCCCTCTTGACTGCAGCACCCCCAGACTCTGCAACATTAGTAAACACCCTTTCAAGGGGTAGTAGCCAGAGTTCACCTGCTTGTGACCTCTGGTAGCACACAGATGGTTCAGAAGTCAAGAAACCATGTGAACGAAAGCCATATCCAACCAAAAGCAACACAACTTCTATTTGTAATGGTTGCATCAGGGGAAGGATTTATCAATCCACAATATTTTCTTGGATTTTCAATCCTACACAGAGAGCAGAGGTAGGTCAATGGTATGGTGTGTTGGCAAAGGCCAGCTCCACTCTGGTGTGGCTTGTGCCAGCGTCCACAGCAACTCTGTCAGATCCATATCATTTCTTTGATTTCCAACCTGTTTACTGAGTAAAATGCTCAGCATGGATTTAGCGGCTAGGCTGGATCTGAAGTATACATCCACCTTCTTCCTGATGCTCCATGCAGATATACTGGGACCGCCTTCAGAGTGTCCTTGAGCCATGACTGCTTGACTCCATAGATGGCTTCAGGAAGACAGCACAGCAGAGAGACATGTGAAAGCTGATGGAATCCAGAATTACCTGAAAGAGAAAACACCAAGCAATACTGGAAACCCCTCTGCACTTCCCCTTCTTAACACAGACACACACACAGACACACACACAGACACACACACACACACACAGACACACACAGACACACACACACACACTTGACCAAAAGAGTTGGCTTTGCATGAACATATTTCTAGAATCTCTATGTTGGTCCGTGGATGTGTCTATCAATTCCTGTTTCATTTCATCCAAGGCTGGATGCAGAGATTGACAAGTAAGTGGGAAAATCGACCTGGGACTAATTCCCTGATTGGAACATGGAGGATAAAGTTGCTGATCTCTACCTAGGGGACTTGGCAAGATGGAAATTCGACCTGGGACTAATCCCTGATTGGAACATGGCAGACAAAGTTGCTGATCACTACCCAGGGAACCTGGCTAGATGCAGTGGATGCTGCTGCTAATCTCCACAAAGAAGAAATTTTAATGAAGGAATGAAGGGATTTTGCATAAGCAAGGGACAACCTCTGAGGCTAGGAGAGCTGAGCATTTTCATCTAGGAGAGAGATATGCAGATGGCACTCACCCAGAGGATGTATCTGCTTCCTCACCCAGCAACTTCCCTCACCCTATTGAGCCCTGAACCAGAAGGAACCCAGGTGATGGTGGCCAGCGTTTGAATCTTTTTTTAAATTTTTTTAATTGCATTTTAGGTTTTGGGGTACATGTGAAGAACATGCAAGATTGTTGCATAGGTACACACATGGCAGCATGATTTGCTGCCTTCCTCCCCTTCACCTATATCTGGCATTTCTTCCCTTGCTATCTCTCCCCAACTCCCCACTCCCCGCTGTCCCTCTCATATTTCCCCCCAACTGACCACAGTGTGTGATGCTCCCCTCCCTGTGTCCATGTGTTCTCATTGTTCAACACCCGCCTATGAGTGAGAACATGCAGTGTTTGATTTTCTGTTCTTGTGTCAGTTTGCTGAGAATGATAGTTTCCAGGTTCATCCATGTCCCCACAAAGGACACGAACTCATCATTTTTGATGGCTACATAATATTCCATGGTGTATATGTGCCACATTTTCCCTGTCCAGTCTATCATCGATGGGCTTTGGAGTTGGTTCCAGGTCATTTCTTTTGTAAACAGTGCTGCAATGAACATTCGTGTGCATGTGTCCTTATAGTAGAACGATTTATAATCCTTTGGATATATACCCAGTAACGGGATTGCTGGGTCAAATGGAATTTCTATTTCAAGGTCCTTGAGGAATCACCACACTGTCTTCCACAATGGTTGAACTAATTTACACTCTCACCAACAGTGTAAAAGTGTTCCTATTTCTCCACATCCTCTCTAGCATCTGTCATCTCCAGATTTTTTGATGGTTGCCATTCTAACGGGCATGAGATGGTATCTCAATGTTGTTTTGATTTGCATTTCCCTAATGACCAGTGATGATGAGCATTTCTTCATATATTTGCTGGCCTCATGTATGTCTTCTTTTGTAAAGTGTCTGTTCATATCCTTTGCCCATTTTTGAATGGGCTTCTTTGTTTTTTTCTTGTAAATCTGTTTTAGTTCTTTGTAAATTCTGGATATCAGCTGTTTGTCACATGGGTAGACTGCAAAAATTTTTTCCCATACTGTTGGTTGCTGATTCACTCTAATGGCAGTTTCTTTTGCTGTGCAGAAGCTGTGGAGTTTGATTGGGTCCCATTTGTCTATTTTGGCTTTTGTTGCCAATGCGTTTGGTGTTTTGGTAATAAAGTCCTTGCCTATGCCTATGTCCTGAATGGTTTTGCCTAGATTTTCTTCTAGGGTTTTTATGGTGTTAGGTCTTATGTTTAAATCTTTAATCCATCTGGAGTTAATTTTAGTGTAAGATGTCAGGAAGGGGTCCAGTTTCTGTTTTCTGCACATGGCTAGCCAGTTTTCCCAACACCATTTATTAAACAGGGAATCCTTTCCCCATTGCTTGTTTTTGTCAGGTTTGTCAAAGATCAGATGGTTGTAGATATATTGTGTCATTTCTGAGGCCTCTATTCTGTTCCATTGGTCTATATCTCTGTTTTGGTACCAGTACCATGCTCTTTTGATTACTACAGCCTTGTAGTATAGTTTGAAGTCTGGTAGTGTGATGCCTCCGGCTTTGTTCTTTTTGCTTAGAATTGACTTGGCTATGCGGGCTCTCTTTTGGTTCCATATGAAGTTTAAGGTGGTTTTTTCCAGTTCTGCGAAGAAGGTCATTGGTAGCTTGATGGGGATAGCATTGAATCTGTAAATTACTTTGGGCAGTATGGCCATTTTCAGGATATTGATTCTCCCTAACCATGAACATGGAATGTTTCTCCATCTGTTTGTGTCCTCTCTTATTTCGTTGAGCAGTGGCTTGTAGTTCTCCTTGAGAGGTCCTTTACGTTCCTTGTTAGTTGTATTCCTAGGTATTTTATTCTCTTTGTGGCAATTGTGAATGGCAGTTCATTCTTGATTTGGCTCTCTTTAAGTCTGTTACTGGTGTTTAGGAATGCTTGTGATTTTTGCACATTGATTTTGTGTCCTGAGACTTTGCTGAAGTTGCTTATCAGTTTCAGGAGATTTTGGGCTGAGATGATGGGTTCTTCCAGATATACAATCATGTCGTCTGCAAATAGAGAAAATTTGACTTCCTCCTTTCCCATTTGAGTACTGTTTATTTCTTTTTCTTGCCTGATTGCTCTGGCTAGAACTTCCAGTACTATATGGAACAGGAGTGGTGAGAGAGGGCAACCTTGTCTAGTGTCAGATTTCAAAGGGAATGCTTCCAGTTTTTGCCTATTCAGTATGACATTGGCTGTTGGTTTGTCGTAAATAGCTTTTATTATTTTGAGATATGTTCCGTCAATACCTAGCTTATTGAGGGTTTTTAGCATAAAGGGCTGTTGAATTTTGTCAAAGGCCTTCTCTGCATCAATTGAGATAATCATGTGGTTTTTGTCTTTGGTTCTGTTTATGTGGTGGATTACGTTTATAGACTTGCGTATGTTGAACCAGCCTTGCATCCCCGGGATGAAGCCTACTTGATCATGGTGGATAAGCTTTTTGATGTGCTATTGCAATCGGCTTGCTAGTATTTTATTGAAGATTTTTGCGTCTGTGTTCATCATGGATATTGGCCTGAAGTTTTCTTTTCTTGTTGAGACTCTGCCGGGTTTTGGTATCAGGATGATGTTGGTCTCATAAAATGATTTGGGAAGGATTCGCTCTTTTTGGATTGTTTGGCGTAGTTTCAGAAGGAATGGTACCAGCTCCTCTTTGTATGTCTGGTAGAATTCGGCTGTGAAACCGTCTGGACCTGGGCTTCTTTTGGCTGGTAGGCTCTTAATTGCTGCCTCAAATTAAGACCTTGTTATTGGTCTATTCAGGGTTTCAACTTCTTCCTGGTTTAGGTTTGGGAGGATGCAAGTGTCTAGGAATTTATCAATTTCTTCCAGGTTTACTAGTTTATGTGCATAGAGTTGTTTGTAATAATCTCTGATGATGGTTTGAATATCTGAGGAATCTGTGGTGATATCCCCTTTATCGGTTTTTATTACATCAATTTGATTATTCTCTCTTTTCTTTTTTATTAATCTGGCTAGTGGTATATTTCATTGATCTTTTCAAAAAACCAGCTCCTGGATTTATTGACTTTTTGAAGGGTTTTTTGTGTCTCTATCTCCTCCAGTTCTGCTCTGATCTTAGTTATTTCCTGTCTTCTGCTAGACTTTGAGTTTTTTTGATCTTACTCCTCTAGCCCTTTCAATTTTGACAATAGGGTGTCAATTTTTGATCTCTCCTTACTTCTCATGTGGGCATTTATTGCTATATATTTTCCTCTAGAGACTGCTTTAAATGTGTCCCCAAGATTCTGGTACATTGTGGCTTCATTCTTATTGGTTTCAAATAACATCTTTATTTCTGTCTTCATTTCATTGTTTATCCAGTCAACATCCAGCATTTGAATCTTGAGGACAGTTGGCACTAGGTTCTGAGGGCAGTTATGAGTCACCATAGCAGCTATGACTTCACTTGGTTCTGAACCAATCAGGCTCTGGGACTCAGGGAAAGAGAGAGAGTGTGCCGAGGAAGGAGGTCGTGTTTCCTCTCACTGTTTACCCTCTGGTCCAGATTTTTCTTCAAAAGAAATCTGAGTGGTCTGACAGGTAAAATATCCTGATATACCAAGATTATACAGCATCCTTTTGTGCCATTACCTAACCAACCTATCTGTTAAACCCCAACCCCGTTTGGTAATGGGGGGAGGATATGGGAGAGTCATTTGTTCAAACTGATACAGAGACACTATAGAGGAGTGGGTAGGAGCACAAGGCTTCAGATACAGGTTTTCCCAGTTCCAGTCTCACCTCTCTGGAAGTCCTTTAATCTTGCTTGGGAGCCCAAAATTGAGAACACAGTGAGCATCCACCCCTGGCCTTGGTAATGTGCCAGATTCAAATAAAATACCACACAGCACTTTTTGAGGTGAGACAGGGTCACTTTTTGAGGTGAGACAGGGTGAGTACAATCTTTAAATCACTGAGATTACATTCCCAGGATGGAAACTCAGCAGGATGGGCCTCAGAAACAGAAGCTAGGTAGCATTTGAGAATGTACAGTTTATTTCTTCCATGGAGGGTTGGAGTAAGATCCATACCTGCTTCACCAATGATTTTCAAAGGAGGCAGAGGTGAGAAGAAGACAGCTCTACAAAAGAGCAACATAAAATCCAGTTAAAATTAGTGTGGATATAAGAATCCTCACTAATGACTACTGCTGTACTACTGTTGGTAGCTGTGACTACTGCTGGTAGCTGAGTATGTGTGTGTTAGTGTGTGTGTGCGCACGCATGCGACATGTGGCTGTGTGGGTGTGTGGCAAGTGAGGAAGAGGTCCCAGGTCCACTTGATTACCTGAAAATCATTATCCTTTTCAGGCTTTCTTAGTTAAGCTGTCTTCCTGAGGTTGTTTGGAGCCGCTGCGTCATGGATAAAGAACTCCCTAAAGCCGCTCCCAGCGAGGCCGCACTGAACATCAAGAAGCCTGACAAAGCCTTCAAACGCAAGAAGCCCACCAAAAATGTGCTGATCTTTTTAATCAACAGACAACTGGGCAGGCACAGAAATGACATCGACCTGTCAAGGTGGCTGTGGATGCTGTCATAAAGCAACTCCAGGGTGAACATGAAAAAGTCATGGGGCTTATGTGCTGAGGCCTGCCCAGAATTTTGAGAAATTAAATATAATTAGAACAATAAAGTCATCCCATGTTTGAGCCACTAAAACAGAGTCTGTCATTTCAGTCCTTTAAGTTGGATGTGTGTTTGCTGACAGGGTGTTCTTGGGTTACACTGGAAGGGATTTCTGTTCATCCTAACACACTGTGCAGAGGTGCTCAGACACAGGGGAGAGGGTGAGATCATGCTGCACACCAGATCTCCTTCACCATCAATCTGAAAATCTCTGTGAAGTTGAAGTGATGTAGTACTTGGCATTCAAGGACCAAAGACTCTTCTCCCTAGCCATTTTGGAGAGACAGCCCTGGTGTTCCCCTCTAAAACCTAATGCTTGTCCTAGTGAAAAGACATTGTTTAAGAGTAGACCAACAGCTGGGCTGGGAGTTTAGGGTATGTTTTAACATTGCAGATATCATGTTCACAGAGCCTACTAGAGGCAATTGCTCTGCTTATTGTCCCCAGGAAAGTAGAATGCCCTGGTGGGTTTTTTTTTTTTTTTTTTTTTAGCATGTCAAACAAACCTTTAGGCTACCAATCAAAGAGAATTAATTTTCCTGAAGGGAAGCCACCTGATAGTCCAACAAGACACCTTAACTCCCATTCAAAAAGCTCTGTCCCTAAGGAATGTGCTGAGGAAGTCACATACTCACTCCAAGAAACCTGAAATGGAAATAATGTGGGCAATTGATCACTAAGAAGTAAGAACTAAAGGTGAATTGGGGGCAGGGAGAGCAAAGAAGTCAGAGCCGTGGTGGATATTGGCAAGCCTAGGTTAGGAGTAAAATGAAATTTACATAAAGTGAACCACAAAAATGTTAACGTATATAAAATCACAATGTATAAATTTATGAAGGGAGAGAAGGAGACTATTTCTTAGAAAGTGTTGCAGCCTGCAAGGCAGCCATGCCACAGACTGGGAAGTGTGCCTCTGGCCAAGACCATAGACCAGTACTTGGAAGGAGGAGGGATTGGGGCAGGAGCTTTATGCTGAATGAGTTGGCTGAACATAGAAATTCTACAAGTTACAGGAGGAGCCATAAATATTCATAAGGAGGATCCTTATGCATTTGTTTACAAGAAACATCCCTGTAACATACCACCCATGTTCACCTTGGGGTGCAGACGTAACATTTAACTATAAGAGATTTAGGCCCTATACGGCAAGAGCTCTTTCAGGGCACATAGGCACACAATCTCCCAGCCAGAGCCAGTCCATGGTGGGTGGTTTCCTTTTTTTTCTTTTTTTTTTTGAAACAGAGTCTTGCTCTGTTGCCCAAGCTGGAGGGCAATGGCTTGATCTCTGCTGACTGCAACCTCTGCCTCCCGGGTTCAAGTGATTCTCCTGCCTCAGCCTCCAAGTAGCTAGGATTACAGGCCCCCACCACCACACCCGACAAATTTTGCATTTTTAGTAGAGACAGGGTTTCACCAAGTTGGCCAGGCAAGGCTCAATCATCTCCTGACCTCAGGTGATCCTCCTGCCTCGGCCTCCCAAAGTGCTGGGATTACAGGCGTGAGCCACCACGACCAGCGGTGATTTCTTATTAGGAGAGACTTACTGTAATCAATCTATTGCCCAATGAAAGCTGTAGTTGTGGCTGTGGTACAGGAGAGTGAGGGTCAGTTAGTCAGCATCTGGCAATAAGTGAGTTGCAATTGTTTCAATATTGCTTATCTCTAGGCCAGTAGTCTTAGCCCAAATATTTTAACCTCCAAACTACCCAAGTCCTATTTTGGAGAGAAGGAAAGGAGAAAATCTGTGAATCATTTTATGGGGGGCATAAGAATGGGGAGAGTCATTCTCTGTCCCATCCTGGCAATGGAGCATGGCACTATAAGTTGCTTACAGGTCCAGAAGTAGAGCCATATCCCATAGGACAGCCCTTCAACCTTGCAGGCTTCTGCTTCCTATATAACGCTACAGTTGACTTTTCCACAGGCCATTCCAGCACTGTACGAGGCCAGATGCCTCTGGGTGATGGTAAGACTGGTAGATCACACAGGTCTGAGCATGTGTACCATCTTCGGTTGCCATAAAAAGAGTTATTGAACAAAAGTGATGTTTTGAAGAAATGGCAGTGTTGGGGAAGCAGATCAGCAATACAGAAATGTATGGGTAACTGTAGAGGAACTGCCTGTTTACTCACCTCACCTCCCAGCAAAGAAAATGAAACTTTAAGCTAAAGGACTTCATTTGTCCCTCACATAAGCTTGATTCTGAATTTTGGATTTGTCATTCTCATGTCTGTATGGCTGTTGCGTAAAATAAGTAGAGGCCAAATTCAAATTACTTTGTCCCATAACCCCTCCCAATGTCTAAGCCACGTCCATTCTTCTGGGTTCTTTCATCTCTGCTCCCTGTTATCAATCCTAGAGTTAGCCCTACATGTTCTTTGATCACTGCTAGATAAGAAAATGTCTTTTGTGACCTTAATATTCCACTTGGTCAGTGTTCAGTGATTTGTACATCCTGTCCAAGATAATCATCACAACTCTAATCTTTCAATACCAAAGCTTCTCACTTCCCCCAGCTCAGGCTGGGACCGGGCTGCAGCCTGCAGTAGGAAAGGGCAGTGACCCTTCCACTTGTACTCAGACAACATCTGCACCCCTACCCTTTGCAAATACTTGTCCACCAGAACCTGTTGAACAGGGGGAAAGGCAAGAGGTCTGGGTCAGTACACATCTCCCTTATCTGGATGGAGTTTAACAACTGTTTAAATCTGATTTCGTTTTCTTCAGTGGATGCTTTAATGGCTGTTCAGGGCCTAAATCACTCCTCAAGTCCCTACAATTTCTGACATAAATCCTCCACACATAGATCTCTTGAGAAAACTTCCTTTAGAATACTCCAGACCAAACCAAATATTCACTCTCACTCTCTCTTCTCCCCTTCTCTTCCTTTTTCCCCTTTCTCTTCTCTCCTCTCCTTTCTGCTGTCCTACTTCCTTTTTAAGTTTCTTTGTGATTCTAACTTTTGAGAAGATGATTCAAGCCCTTCTTGTGGCCCCTATGAAGTGCCATCACTCTAGTAAATTTGAGGTAAAGAATTTTTTCTTCTTGTAAACTGAGCACACTATTCAACCTCTGTAAGTGGCCCTCTCTGCTCTCCAAGTCACCCAAATCCTATAATGTGTGTACATACTCACACATGGATGAGTGGTCAGAGCTCACATGATTGTTTGTGATTGCCTTCTCCAGTCCTCCACTGATAGGCAACTCCTTGCAACATGTGGAGCACTTGGTACCAATTTGGAAGCATTTGCTAAGTCTGAGACCAAATAGAGTTATACTTCAACATCCTGCTGCCTTTTGGATACCTTTGCTATCCATGTGTGCCTGTATCCAATATATGTACATACAAACACACACACACATACACACACACAGCTTGACATGTTTTTCTTACTATTTGGTACATACTTCTGTGCTATTTTTTTCTCACTCAACTATTATAATTGTGAAATTTACCTATGTTAGTGTGTATAGCTCTATATCCTACATTTCAGCTCTTCTCTTGTATGTCAATGTACTGTGGCAGGTTGGACATACCCGTCTACGCTTCACTGTATATGTTGTCTGTACCTGCCACATCATTGGAAAAAAGAAGCTCAATGATTGGTAGGCAAGTTTTGGATTTTGGAGGCACTATATTCTACACTGGGGTGTGTTCTGTTATCCCAAAATCCCAGTAGTCTATGTAAGACTACTACTTTTCACTGGGGACATTTTCTGTACATGACAATCAATCTAATTATTCATATGTCCCACTTCTTACCCAATGGTCTTATGGGCACAGAAACATGGACTTTCCATAATGAAGGCTGATCTGGCTACCATTACTGGTGAGGTCCTAACCTGACAAATAGCAAAGAACCACACTATGCCCCAGATATGGCAATGTCCCCTGGGCAATCTTGCCAGCAACTTGGTGGCAGGATGGTTACATTGGACCTCTTCCATTGTGGATGTGTATCTCAGTCCATTCAGGCTGCTATAAATGGGGTAATTATATACCCCCCAAAAATATTTCTCATAGCTCTGGAGGCTGGGAAGTACAAGAATAAGATGCTGGAAGATTCAGTGTCTGGTGAGAGCCTGCTTCCTGGTTCAAACATGGTATCCTCTCACTGAGTCCTTACATGGCGGCATGAGCAAGGGGACTTTCTTAGGTCTCTTTTATATAGACACTATTCCCATTCATTAGGGCTCCACCCTCATGACTTAATCACCTCCTCAAAAACTTTACCTGTTAATATTATTACCTTGGGGATTAAGATTTCAGCATATGAACTTGGTGGGGAGATGGGACACAAATATCCAAATTGTGGCAAGGAGGCAGATATTTGTCCTCATCATAATAGACACATATTCAGGGTATGGATTGCCTTCCCTATCCATAATACTTATACAAGTATCACCATATGTAGACTCACAGAATGCCACATACTTCATTATGGTATTCCACATAGCATTGTTTTTGATCACACATCAGAGGAAGTTCAGCATTGGTCTTATCATATAACCCATCACCCAAAACTGCTTGGCACAATTGAAAGGTGGATAGACTTAATGAAAACTCAGGAACCCCCCTGGGTGACAGCACATTGAAAGGATGGAGTTCTATCTAAGAGGATGCTGTATGATACTGTATATTCTTTAAAACAGAGTCTATTATATGATGTTGTTTCCCCTATAGATAGAACACATGTGTCCAGGAATTAAGGGGTGGAAGAAAGGAGCTATTTCTCTCACTAGGAGGTCTCATAGATTTTTTTGTTTCTTCTTGTCACTTTGAGCTCTGCTGATTTGGAAGTGTCAGTTCCCAAGGAGGAATGTTTCCATCAGGAATAATATGAGTGGTTCTACTGAACAGGAAGATACGACTCCCACCTGGCCATTTTGAATACCTTATGCCATAGAAAAAATAGTCAAGCAGGGGATTATGTTACTGGCTGAGGTGATTTACTTTGATTATTAAGGAAAAATCAGACGCAGCTACATTATAAAAGAGGGAATGGGGGAGGGCCGTATTTGGAATCAATTTAGGATTTTCTTGGGTTTCCCTTGGTGCTTTTATGTTCAATTCTAAAAGGTAACGAAAAGCTACAGCAATTAAAAAAAATAGGCAGTACCGTGGATGATTCAGATATCTCAGAAATGAAGATCTGTGTCACATCAACAGCTGAGGCATGGGAGGGAACAAGGGATGGGTAACCAAATAAGAAAATTATAATTACTTTTAAATGTGTCTGAACCTAATAATATTATATCCTTAAAACACACAGATGTGTCCGGGCGTGGTGGCTCAGGCTTGTAATCCCAGCACTTTAAGAGGCTGAGGCGGGTGGATCACAAGGTCAGGAATTCAAGACCAGCCTGGCCAAGATGGTGAAACCCCGTCTCTATTAAAAATACAAAAACTAGCTGGGAGCAGTGGCAGGCATCTGCAATCCCAGCTACTCGGGAGGCTGAGGCAGGAGAATCACTTGAACCCGGCCGGTGGAGGTTGAAGTGAGCTGAGATCATGCCACTGCACTCCAGTCTGGGCAACAAGAGTGAAACTCTGTCTCAAAAATGAACAAACAAAAAACCAAAACCACAGATGATGAGAGCACAACAAATAGAAATATACAAATCCACAAATACAGTAGATTATAAGATAAATAATCTTAGGAAATGGAGAGAACAACCAGAAATAAAACATTAGGAACAGTATAAAAAAATTTAACACACCCCAATCTCTGAGCACTTTCAGCTTTAAGTTTATTCATTTTAGTGTCCTGATTCTAACACTCTTTCAGTCCCACTGCAAATTCCCATTCATTGATTCTATCACATTTACGCAAACCTATGATGTCCTCTCTCCTCTCCTTACAGGGATGAAATTCCATGTTAATCATTGTAATCACTGGGTTGCTGACCATCTCAATTACTGACCTTTCTCTTTCTTGGTCATAGACAATTGACAAAAGTACAACTCTGGTCAAACATAAGACTATGCTTTTCTCTGTACGTGCATCAGGTAGATGAATTTGGAAGGAAACTAACAACAGAATATGCATACTTGCCACTAGTTCACATGGATGAATACTCTTACTCCTATCTAAGGCCATATCTTTAACTTGCACAATAAATCTGAAATCTTAGCTTCTCAACAGCATCACTCCACCAATTCTTCTTTCTCTGATTCTTTGGTCATCTGTTCTTTCTCTCCTTTGCACCAAATTTTCCTTGTCTGTATTTTGCATCTCCAATGAACTATTTCTCTTTTTTAAATTTGTTTTTGGTTTTCGTTTTTTAATTTTTCATTTCTTTTCTATGAAGTCCCCATGCATATAAAATTTAAACATTGCACACATTTTGTGTACATACATTTTGTGTCCCCAGATAACTCTTTCTCTGTTTTATTCATTTCTTTATTTGTTGTTGTTTTTCATTTCTTTTGTTTTTCTTTTTTTTTTTTTTTTCATTTCTTTTCTATGAACCCCTCACACATGTAAAATTCAGAATATTAACATCAATCAGGATTGTAAACTTTTTCTCCTGTTTGTCTGTCTTTTGTCAGTTTAATTCACAGGCCCCAAAACTGAACCTAAGAAGATAAAGGAAAAGTTTGTCTCCCCAACAATATCAATAGAAGTTGAAACATTTGGCAAATTATAGCATTCATTCATGATAAAAAAATTTCAGCAAACCATAAATAAAAAGGAACTTTTCCAACTTGATAAAGGCTATCTACAGAAAACCTGCATATAACATCAGCCTTAGGGAAATGCCAGTTAAAATCAAGGAAATACCACTTTACAACACTAAAATGGTTAAAGTAAAGGAACGTTTAAAAATTTTAGTGAAGATGTGGAAAAATTAGAATCCTCATACACTGCTGGTGGAGCAGCCACTTTTGGAAAACAGTCTGATAGTTCCCCAAACAGGTAAACATAGAGTTACCAAATGACCCCAAAATTCCACTCATATGTATACACCCATGACAAGTAAAACATATGTACACACAAAAACTTGTGTAATAATCATAGTGTCATTAATCACAATAATATAAAAGTGGAAACAACCTATAAGTACATCAACTTATGGATAGATTAATAAAATGTGATATATCCATACAATGAAATGTTATTCAGCAATAAAAAGAAATGAAATAATGATACATGCTCAACATGGATGAACTTTGAAAACAGTATGCTAAGTGAAAGAAGCCAGACACAAAGGACAACATATGGTATGATTCTATTTGCACAAAAAATCCAGAATAGGCAAATCTATAAAGAAAAAAGATTCATGGTTATCTAAGGCTGGGTTTACCAAAGAGAACCAGGGAAAGAAATAGTTAAGAAGATCCCGGGCCGGGCGCGGTGGCTCAAGCCTGTAATCCCAGCACTTTGGGAGGCCGAGGCGGGTGGATCACGAGGTCAAGAGATCGAGACCATCCTGGTCAACATGGTGAAACCCCGTCTCTACTAAAAATACAAAAAATTAGCTGGGCATGGTGGCGTGTGCCTGTAATCCCAGCTGCTGGGGAGGCTGAGGCAGGAGAATTGCCTGAACCCAGGAGGCGGAGGTTGCGGTGAGCCGAGATCGCGCCATTGCACTCCAGTCTGGGTAACAAGAGCGAAACTCCATCTCAAAAAAAAAAAAAAAAGAAGAAGATCCCTCCTGGGATCAGAACAAACCCCAAAGACTTTCTGTGAAAACTACATTTGTAAAGGAAATGAAATTTAAATGGATCAGGCTATAGAACAATGTATACTCTAAGCCATTGTGAAAACCAAGAGCTCGATCAGAAGGCAATTAGTGAGCCTAACAGGTGTGATCACAGAAAAAGACAGTCAAAGATAGCCCTACTAAAACCACTGTCATCTCAGGGTGACTGGGGACATGCTCAAGTCCATGTCCTCAAAGGAACAACATCAGGGGCTTTCTGCTGGGAAGGGAAACAACTTCAATAAAATAGTCTAGCCAAGTCACTAAGCAAATAAGCAAGCAACAACAACAATAAGTCCACAGGAGATCAATATTCAGAATTACTACAATATATTATCTAAAATGTCTAGTTTTCAACACAACAAGGAGGGTGATGTCAGTGAAAGTGGCAGAGTAACAACAACCAAAATTTATCTCCTCCAAAATATCAAGAAGGATAATGGCAGTAATGGTTACAATCAACATTTTCAGAACTATAGACATAACCTAAAGGCTTATAGCTAGCCAGAAAATATTTATTCATGAAAACATGGCTGGATCAATAAAAAGAGCAAGCTTTATGGCATTTAATTTGCCGTAGTTTCATTCTCCACTCTCTAGCTCTGCCATAACCTAAGAAAATAACAGGTCATGTTGAAGTTTGTGAAGACCAGCAGCCTGAGAGCTGATAAAGTTGCAGAACAGAGCTGAAACTCTTACAAAGCTTAATTCCCAAAGAATTGTCATTATTTGACCTACCTGGTAGCTCCTTGGAAGATCCCACTCACAAGACTCCTTGTTTTTGAACTGACTTGAGGTTCACCTAGTACAAAAAGCTTTTTCACTAGGGACATTTGTAAAGGATTGTTTTTACTATACTTTAAGTTCTGGGGTACATGTGCAGATCATACAGGATTGTTACATAGGTATACACATGCCATGGTGGTTTGCTGCATCCATCCCCCCATCATCTACATTAGGTATTTTTCCTAATGTTATCCGTCCCCAATCCCCCCACCCCTTACTATCCCCCCACTAGCTCCCCCACCCCCCAGCAGGCCTCGGTGTGTGATGTTCCCCTCCCTGTGTCCATGTGATCTCTTTGTTCAACACCCACTTATGAGTGAGAACATGTGGTGTTCGGTTTTCTGTTCTTGTGTCACTTTGCTGAGAATGATGGTTTCCAGCTTCATCCATGTCCCTGCAAAGTACATGAACACATCTGTAAAGGATGTTTTATAATGATAAAAGGGTCAATCCATCAGGAAGATCAATGTATAAAAGCAGCTTTACTTCTATTCACTAACAATGTAACATTGGAACATGAAATTAAGAAAACAATTCCACTTACAATAGCATCACAGAGAAGAATATATTTAGGAGTAAGTTTAACAGAAATGCAAGAACAAAGTTGAAATAATTACACTACCCGACTTCAAGTTGCAATAATTAAGATAGTGTAGCATTGCTTTAAGACTAGACGAAGTTGTTCTATAGGGAAAAGAAAGTCTTCCCAACAAATGGTGCTGAGATTGAAGAGGGAGACCCAGGCATCTCAGATCAACTTCCTTTTTTTCATTCCTAAGACTGTAAACTTCCTCTTTTCATTCCTAAGATGGTAAACTGAAACCCTTTTCATATGTAATTCTTAAGACTGTAAACTAAAACCCTTTTCACATGTAATTCCTGAGAGGATAAACTGAAACCCTTTTCTTTTTTTTTTTTTTTTTTTTTTTTTTTTTT
>NW_022437081.1:120287-125745 GCF_009761245.1 Sapajus apella
TTTTTTTTTTTTTTTTTTTTTTTTTTTGAGACGGAGTTTCACTCTTGTTACCCAGGCTGGAGTGCAATGGCGCGATCTCGGCTCACCGCAACCTCTGCCTCCTGGGTTCAGGCAATTCTCCTGCCTCAGCCTCCTGAGTAGCTGGGATTACAGGCACGCCCCACCATGCCCAGCTCATTTTTTTTTTGTATTTTCAGTAGAGACGGGGTTTCACCATGTTGACCAGGATGGTCTCGACCTCTTGACCTCGTGATCCACCCGCCTCTGCCTCCCAAAGTGCTGGGATTACAGGCTTGAGCCACCGTGCCCGGCAACCCTTTTCATATGTAATTCCTAAGATGGTAAACTGAAACCCTTTTCATTTGTAATTCCTAAGACTGTAAACAGAGACCCTTTTCATATGTTAAGCTATAAACCTAAGATTCTTCCACTTGTAACATCTAAAGTATAAGCCTATATAAAGAAGGAACCTTCCTTTGTTAGGGGAGCTTGGATATTAGGCAAATATGCCACCTGGCTCCTGGCCGAATAAACTCCTTCCTCCAATATTTGGTGTCCGAGAGATCTGTTTCCTGCGGCCGCTCCTGCTACATTTTGGTGCGTTGGCCGGGAAGCGAGTCTCGAATAGCAGACGGTGGGGAAAAGTCTCTTAGGTGGTTTGCCTAGCCCTGTGGAGCATCCCTGCGGGGGGGGAGGAATCCTGCTCCCTGGGGTGACGTATCCGGAGAGTGCTCCTAGGCAGGTATTTGCCAGGTGGAAAAGCCTTACCAGAGCGGAGCAGGGAGGCCCTGCAGTCCGGATCCACCCAGTGGCTGAACACTGAGGAGGAACGAGCATTTGGGGAAGTCTGGACAACTGAATTTGGTAAGATTGTACCTGGGAAAGTAGCCCACCCCGTTTTGGGTGGAAGCATGGCCTGATCACCCATGGGTGCCAGATCGGCACATTGGAAGGTAGCTCTCTGTTGGATTTGAAGGAGAGCATTTGGATGTGTGTCTGTGTTTGGATGTGTGTCTGTGTCATCGTACCCGGGAGAGTAGCCCATTCCGTTTTGGGTGAAAGCGTGGCCTGATCACCCACAGGTGCCAGATCGGCATGTTGGAAGGTAGCTCTCTGTTGGGTTTGAAGGAGAGCATTCGGATGTGTGTCTGTGTGTGTGGTTGTGTATCCATGTCGTCGAGCTATTTGTAAGAATTAGAGACAGCCACAGAAGGCTGAGTAAAGAAGCCTCTGGGTGTCGCAAAAGGATTGAAGTGAATGTAAATTGGAGCGTGTTCTGTGCTGCATCTTGCTAGGCGGGAACTGCTGTGAGTGAACTGACACTCTCCTAAGTGTGGGAATTATTCCTTTGAATTGTTAATATGGGTCACTCCCATAGTAAGCCCACCCCTTTAGAAATCATGCTGAAAAATTTCAAGAAGGGATTTAGTGGGAATTATAAAGTAACTATGACACCAGATAAATCGAGGGTTTTATGTAGGGAAGACTGGCCAGCGTTTGGGGTCGGTTGGCCCCCAGAGGGGACCCTAGACAGGTCCCTTGTCTCCAAAGTAAGGCATGAGGTTATATACGGTGAGCTAGAACGCCTTGATCAATTTCCATACATAGACTCGTGGTTGCAGTCAGTGTTAAACCCTCCAAAGTGGCTAAGAGAGCAGGCAGCGACTGTTTTAGTAGCCAAGGGATAGACTGCTAGAAACCACCATCCCCCTCACCACCGAGAAACGCAGACTCCCAAGTCCAGGCAAATTCAGTGGCAGAAACAGGCAGGATTTGCATGTATGAATACTTTAGTTATTGGAAGTAGCTAACCAGGCATTTGTAAACCAAGAGGTGGTAAGCCAGAGGGAAAATCACGGGGAAAGGGAACGTCAGGCTCAACGGAAGGCTGACTTGATTGCTGCTATGAGAGGAACACCCCCAAGGGCGTGGAAAAAGAGGGGTTCCTGGAAAGCCCCACAGTCTGCCCGCCTGTGCCTGCAATGCGATCAGTGTGCATTTTGTCAAGAAATAGGACACTGGGGAAAAAATGCCCACAGTTAATGAGAGAACAGGGCGATCCTAAGCATGAGGATCCAGATAAAAAGTGAAGGGGCTCTGTTCAATCTAATGGAAGGGCCACTGGACTAAAAGAGAGGGGGGCCGGACTCATATGCCCCCAAAGAGCCCACAATCTGGACGACAGCCCTGTAACCCCCCATGGAAAAAACCAGAACCAATATTGTTAGAGCTATTAAGGTGTTAAGAGAAGACTTTCTTGTACTTAATGGACTGCCCTGCCCCCTCTTCTCCGGCAAAACCTGTTATGTAAATCAAGGGCCATTATCCCATTCAAAAAGGAGACTCCCTGTAGCTAAAAATGCCTTAGGCAGGGGTTATCCAGGCTCCCATTGTCCCTTGAGAAGGAGGGTGGAGGCTTCCTAGCCAGAAGCAGGTGTAACCACTCAATACACCTGGACCCAGCTTCCCAGGGGCTCAAAAACTCTCTCATCATCTTTGGGGAGGCATCAGCCCGTGACCGCCCCCCAGAAGCTTCTTGCTTGCATGCTGCCCTTGTATGCTGATAACCTTCTATTGGGACACCCCACGGCAGTCGGGTGTACAAACAAATGCCTTACTTCGGCACCTGGAGGACTGTGGATATAAAGTGTCTAAAAGGAAAGCCCTGATTTGCCAAAAAGCAAATGTAGTATCTGAGGCTTACCATCTGGAAGCGGGAAAGCAGCCTAGAAGCAAAGAGGAAGCAAGCCGCTTGCAGAGTGACAGAACCTGAGACTAAAAGGCAGGCAAGAGAGCTCCTGGGAGCGGTGGGTTTTGTAAATTGTGGATTTCCAAACTTCGCAGTACTAGCCAAACCCCTCTATGATGTGACAAAGTGGGGAGACAAGGAGCCCTTTGAATGGGGATCCCGGCAGCATCAGGCCTACCAGGAACTGGAAACAAAACTAATGTCAGCTCCAGCTTTGGGGCTGCCTGATTTAACAAAGCCCTTCACATTATATGTGGCAGAAAGAGAAAAAGTGGCAGTTGGGGTCCTAGTCCAAACAGTAGGACCTTGGCCCAGGCCTGTAGCTTACCTCTCCAAGCAGCTGGATGGAGTTTCCAAAGCCAAAGGATGGCCCCCATGCTTAAGGGCCCTGGCAGCAACTGCTCTGCTGGCACAAGAAGCAGATAAGCTAACTCTGGGAAAGAACCTAAATATCAAGGCACCTCACACAGTAGTGACTCTAATGAATACCAGAGGGCACCACTGGTTATCAGATGTTAGGCTGACCAAATACCAGGGTCTGCTATGTGAAAATCCCCACATCACCATTGAAGTCTGCAACACCTTAAACCCTGCCACTTTGCTCCCAATGTCAGAGGGTCCCGTTGAACACAACTGCGTTGAAGTCCTGGACATAGTCTATTCCAGCAGGTCTGATCTTCGGGATCAGCCATGGACAGTAGCAGACTGGGAGCTGTATGTGGATGGGAGCAGCTTTGTCAATCCACGAGGGGAAAGATGCGCAGGCTATGTCGTGGTAACTCTGGACACTGTAATCGAGGCCAAATCCTTGCCTCAGGGCACCTGAGCTCAGAAGGCTGAACTCATTGCTTTAACTCAAGCCCTAGAGCTGAGTAAAGATAAGGTGGTAAACGTTTACTCTCGTTATGCCTTTCCAACTCTCCAAGTACATGGAGCACTGTACAAAGAGAGAGGCCTGTTAACTTCAGTGGGAAAAGAAATAAACTTTCAGCATGAAATCTTGCAGCTGCTAGAAGCAGTCTGGAAGCCCCAGAAAGTGGCGGTCGTGCATTGCCGGGGACATCAGTGGGCCCACACCTCCATGGCCCTGGGAAATTCCCGAGCGGATTCAGCAGCTAGTAAGGCAGCATCTACCCCTTACTGAATAGCAGTTACAGCCCCGCTGATTCCCCAGATCCCTAATCTAATGCCTACTTACTCTAAGGAGGAAAGAGACTTTCTCCAGACAGAAGGGGGCAACTGATTAAAGAAGGATGGACCCAACTGCCAGATGTAAGAATAGCAGTGCCACAGCTGCTGGGGGTAGCAGTTGTACAAGCCGTACAACTCATTTAGGTCAAGAGTCGCTTGAAAAGATGTTGGGCCAGTACTTTTACATCTCACACTTAGCAGCCTTGACCAAAACTGTGGCACAGCGATGCATTACATGTCGGCAACACAACGCGAGTCTGGGTCCAGCTATTTCTCCTGGAATTCAAGCTTATGGAGCAGCTCCGTTTGAAGATATCCAGGCAGACTTTATTGAAATGTCCAAGAGTGGGGGACATAAGTGTTTGTTGGTCCTGGTGTGCACATACTCTGGATGGGACTGAAAGAGCCCATGAAGTAATCTGTGTGCTGCTTTGAGATCTTACCCCTACGTTTGGACTGCCACTGCACATCGGAGCAGACAGTGGACCAGCATTTGTGGCAGATTTAGTCCGGAAAACAGCAACGGCCTTGGGTATCACCTGGAAACTGCACACTGCCTACTGACCCCAGAGTTCCAGAAAAGTGGAAAAAATGAACCGGACCATCAAAAACATCCTAGGGAAAGTGTTCAGGAAACAAGATTAGAGCGGGTGCAGGCACTTCCCTTGGGGTTATTCGAAATTAGAGGCACCCCCTTTAGGAAAAACAGGATATTCCCCTATGAAGTCTTATAACATAGGCCCCCTTCCCTACTTTGGGCATCTCTAGGAACTCCTCGGGAGTGGGGAGAGATTGAGTTAGATGCTAGTTACCAGCTCTAAGGAGAATTGCTTAGGATACTTCAACCTAAGTAAATAACAAATGTCCTGTAAGCCTTTTTCTCCCCGGTTCACCCTTTCTCACTAGGTAATCATGTGTGGATAAAGGACAGGAGTACAGCCCCTCTAAAGCCACAATGGAAAGGACCTCAGACCTGATCCTGACCAATCCCACAGCCGTGAAGGTAGAGGGAATCCCAGACTGAATCCACCTCAGCCGTGTCAAAACCGTCAACAGCTGAGACTTAGACCAAGGCAAGGACTGCAGAATCACCTTAAGAAGGACAACAAGCCCTGCTCCAGCCTCATCCCGAAAGCTGGCTGGTCCACGCACGGCCGAAGCATGAGGAGATTCATCGTGGGACTTGTTCTTCTTAATATTTGGACTTGCACAGTAGGGACATTAACTAATTTTGAAGAATGCTGTCAGTATGTACACCAGGTAGGATGTAAACGTTGCTGCCATTTTTTTGTCCTGCGGTTCTTATAAATGTATGGGAACACAGAAGGGAACCTGTTTATATAATGGTACTCAGTGTAAGGTGTGTAATCTGTGAGATGGACAGGTAGCTGTGTCATAGGCATCATTAAGCCCTCTTTCTTCCTATTATCTGTTAAGATAGGTGAGCTGTTAGGGCATCCAGTTTCCTCCAATAGGGAGAAGAGAGATCTAAAACTAGGGAATTGGACAGATGATGAG
>NW_022437081.1:125755-136061 GCF_009761245.1 Sapajus apella
CTTTGTTAGGGGAGCTTGGATATTAGGCAAATATGCCACCTGGCTCCCGGCCGAATAAACTCCTTCCTCCAATATTCGGTGTCAGAGAGATCTGTTTCCTGCAGCTGCTCCTACTACAAGGTAACTAGATTATTTATCTTTGAGACTGAATCTCACTCTGACTCCTAGACTGGAGTGCAGTGGCATGATCTCAGCTCAATGCAACCTCTGCCTCCTTTGTGCAAGTGATTCTCCTGCCTCAGCCTCCTGAGTAGCTGGGATTACAGGCACATGCCACCATGCCCGGCTAATATTTGTATTTTTAGTAGAGATGGAGTTTCACCATGTTGGTCAGGCTGATCTCAAACTCCTGACCTCAGGTAATCCACCTGTCTTGGCCTCCCAAAGTGCTGGGACTACAGGCATGAACTACCACACCCAGCCCTAGATTTTTAAAAATGTATATTTAAACAACGAAATGAACACTGTCTTCTTTCTCATGCCATACACAAACATTATTTTGAAACAGGTAACAGTCCAGAATGCTAAGCAAAATCTATAAGACTTCTAGAATAATACATGGGAGAAGATTTTGGTAACTTTGGGACAGGCAGTTTTTTTTTAGAAATGACCAAAAGGACCAAAAGACATGAATCATAAAGAAAACACTGATAAACGTCATCAAAGTTAAAATCTTCTCCTCTTTGAAATATAACATTGCAAAAATTGAAAAGCAAGCCACAGACTGAAAAAAAAATTGCAAAATGTATATCCAGCAAAGGCTTTGTATCTTAAATATATAAAGACATCTTATAACTCACTACACGAACAACCTAATTGTTAAAGGGAATAAAAGATTTAAATGGACATTTTATAAGAAAATACATAATGCATGGCAAAATATGAAAAGATACTCACCATCATTAGTAATAAGGGAAATGCAAAAGAAAATAATAAGTTACCACTATGCTTCCATTAGGATGTCTAAAATTAAGAAGACTCACTACCAAGTATTGTTATTGAATGTCTTATAGTTGGAAGAAAGTCATTAATTACAGCCCACTTTCAATGCTAGAGATGGCTCAAGTACCAGGAGGTAGGGATCACTGGGGGCAATCTTAAAGGTTGCCTACCACAACAAATACATGAGTATACAAATGGTGGTGTATTTCTAAACAGAATATTCCTTAACGATAAAAAGTAGCTAAATATTCCTGCATGCAACAGCATGGATGTATTTCAGAAATGTTATGCTTAGTTGAAGAGGCCAGACATAAATGAGTTCATGCTGTATGGTTCCATTGGAAACCAAGGGGTTAATCTGATTAGGTCCACCAAACTTAGCCTGCCCTACTTGCTTGTGATTGCTTGCTTTTTGCTGTTGTTTTCCATGAAGCTGAAGGGCTTGTAGCTGAAGGCCACAATGCTGAAGGCTACACTACTGAAGGCTAAAACTTAACTTTCACTGATTACCTTGTAGATAACCTTTAAAAGTCACCATGAAAACGGTTGCTTCAGTTGTTTTTCAGGAACTTGGAGCAGCTCCTGTCCAGTATAAACTAGTTGAAACCACTGACCCTGTAATTGGGCCTGTGAAAATGCCTGAGAGGTGGCCTTTTCAACTTCTGTGTCAGAAGGCCAAAGACTCCAGCCACAGATCATGTTAACACTAACATTTTCTGAATATATGTCCTATGAAATGTCATAATACCCAAATATGCTTGCATAGATCATTGATTACTTCACTTTTTCCACACTGCCAATCACCTTTCCCCATGCCTTAGGCCACCTAACTTCTCTAACCCATAAATATCCCTAAGCCTTATCTTTGGGGAAATGGATTTGAGACCTATTATCCCACTTCCTTACTTGGCTGCCTCATGAATAAACTCTTTCTCTTTTGCAAACCTGTCATTACAGTGATTAACTTACTGCACACAGGCAGAATGAACCTGGATGTGAATGATAACAAATTTATGTGAACCTCTAGGAAAACAAATCTAATCATTAGTGACAGAAAATAGATAGGGGTGTTCCAGGCCTGGGTGTAGAGGAAAGGTGTTGATTAGGAAGAGCACAAGAGAACTTTCTGTTGTGATGAAAATGTTCTATATCTTGATTGTGGTGGTGGATACACAAAGGTACAAATTTGACAGAACTTATCACAATATCCACTTGATATGGTTGCATTTAATTGTATTGTTATGCCACAAACATATTATATCACAAGCATAAGGAAACTCTGAAAGGTGTGTTAAAGCAAAATAAATAGGATGCCATTAGCCTGAAGTTGTGTCTGTAACCAGGGCTCTTACATAAGCAAACGGGAACTTAACTTAGAAACATTTCTTCTAGCTGACTTAAAAACAAAAGCCTCAGCCAATTGCAAACAGCCAACCAGCTGATTGGTTATGTAATTAGAGACTTCTCATCAACCCATCCTCAAATAAGACAAATGCCTAGCTGTATAGCCAATCAGGTGATTTCTCTACTTTGAGTCGGTGATCAGACTACTGAAAGCTTGCTGCTCACATTGCTGGGCAGAGCTCTCTGAACCTTTTCTGGTTCTGAGTGCTACTCAATTCATGAATCATTCTTTGCTCAAATAAACTCTATTAAATTTCATATGTCTGAAGTTTTTCATTTAACAGTTGGAAGTAAGGACAGCCTATGGACCTTGAGACTTGAGGAAACACATGGTAGCAGTGAGTTACTTGAGTGGTTTTTGTTTTTTGTTTTTGAGACAAGGTCTGACTCTCTCACCCAAGCTGGAGTGCAGTGGCATGATCTTGGGTCACTGCAACCTCACCTCCTGGGCTCAAGCAATCCTCCCACCTCAGCCTCCCAAGTAGCTGGGACTACAGACACATGCGACTGATATGGTTTGGCTGTGTCCCCACCCAAATCTCATCTTGATATGTAGCTCTCACAATTTCCACATGTTGTGGGAGGAACCCAGTGGGAGATAATTGAATCATGGGAGCCATTTCTTTCATCATATTCTCATGGTAGTGAATAAGTCTCATGAGATCTGGTGGTTTTATATGGGGTTTCCCCTTTTGCTTGGCTTTCATTATCTCTTGCCTGCCACCATATAAGACATGCCTTTTGCCTCTGCCATGATTGTGAGGCCTCCCCAGCCACATGGAACTGCAAGTCCATTATACCTCTTTCCTTTATAAATTTCCCAGTCTCAGGTATGTCTTTATCAGCAGCATGAAAATGAACTAATACAGCCACCATGCCCAGATAATTTTTGTATTTTTCATAGCAATGGGATTTTGCCATGTTGCCCAGCCTGATCTTCAACATCTAGGCTCAAGCAATTTGCCCAACTCCTAGGCTCAAGGGATCCACTCACCTCAGCCTCCCAAAGTGCTGGTATTACATGCATGAGCCACTGTGATTGGCCCCTTGAATGTTTGTTTTCCCCCTCACATATCCCTGATTGGGCACTAGAGAAGCTAGCAACCAAGAACTATCAACAAAGAAAAGCTCCAAGAAAAGCATGTTTCCCCTAGCCAAAGGATTGGGGGAAATGGTGGCTCAACAGAACAGAACATCTTTTTGACAAACCTACCTCACCTCAGTCAAAGTGACCCATTCCTTTGTGCAGGTTCAGTAGGGCTGAGTGGGTAGGTAATCTTCAACCCCCTGTTTCCCATGTGGAAGTAAGTCGTGGTGCTCTGATGTCTCTGATGACTGCACCAGGAATCAGATCTTCCACTTCAATCCCCTACCCAATAGAAACAAGCAGCACTCTGCTGGAGCTGCACCAAGGTCTAGGGGGAGTAAGACCTCCTCTACAAATCATCACCAAGGAGGGAGATGAGAAAGTCCAAGGGAGAGCTAGTTAGTTGGCATTCAGCTTTTCCATTCACGCAGGTGTCACTCTCATCTGGCGTCAAGGAAATTGAAGGAGGTGGTGCAATGCAGGCAAGACTAGGAGGCCCTCCACTTCTCATCCATTGTCAACCACTAATTCTATATCTAGCAAATACATTCTTCAGAAATAAAGAGGAAATAAAGACATTCTCAGATTAATGAAATCTAAGAGAACTGTTTATTAGCAACCCTTAAAGAATGGCTAAAGGAAATTATCTAAACAGAAGGGAAATGATAACACAGAAGGTTGGAACTTCAGGAAGGAAGAAAGAAAAATGAAATGAGTAAAAGTGGGGGTAAACATAACAGAATAACTTTCTCCTCATGAGTTTTTAAGATCATGTTTGATGGTTAAAGCAAAACTTACAACATTAGCTAAGGCAGGCTCAATGTACATAGAGGAAATGCATAAACTATTTATATTTAAATGAGAGGAGGGCAAAGGAAGCTAAATGGAAATAAAATTTCTCCACTTCACTCAAGTGGTTTAAATGTTGATGCCAGTAGATTGTGATGTGTAATGTATACTGTAATACATAGAGTAGCCAAAAAAAAAAACTTTTCAAAGAACTGTATTAAAAATATTATATATAAATCAAAATGGAATTGTTATAAATGTTCAGGTATCCTACAGGAAGGCAAGAAAAGAGAAACAGAGGGATAAGAAACAAAAGGAACAAACAGAAAGTAAATAATGAAATAGCAAACTTAAGCCCTAGCATATCAATACTCACTTTAAACGTAAATGATCTAAGAATAGGAATAAAAAGAGAGAAATTGACAGTGGATTAAAAAAATAACCCAACGCTATGCTACAAGAACCTCACTTCAAATTTGTATGAGATTTCAAAGATTTATTCATTTCAAGTGTGGTTTTATGCTTCTTAGACAAAAAATGTGTTTCCAAAGACTACGCTGAATTTTATTTTGTATGAATCACCCAATTACAAAAAGACAAATATTGTATGATTTCACTTATATGTGGTACCTAGAGTAGTCAAATTCATTGAGACACATAGTTGAATGGTGTTTTTCAGAGTCTAAGGGCAGGAAGAAATGGGGAGTTGTAATTTAATGGATATAGAGCTTCAGTTTTGCAAGATAAAAAGAGCTACAGTGATTGGTTGCAGAACAACGTGAATGTTCTTTTTTTTTTTTTTTTTTTTTGAGACGGAGTTTTGCTCTGTCACCCAGGCTGGAGAGCAGTGTTGCAATCTCCACTCACTGCAACCTCCGCCTACTTGGTTCAAGAAATTCTCCTGCCTCAACCTCCTGAAAAGCTGAGATTACAGGCGCCTGCCACCACACCCAGCTAATTTTTGTATTTTTAGTAGAGACAAGGTTTCACCATGTTGGCCAGGCTGTTCTCAAACTCCTGATCCGCCTGCCTTGGTCTCCCAAAGTGCTGGGATTACAGGCGTGAGCCACCACACCTGGCCAGATGTTCTTAATACTACTGAATACTTAAAAATAGCTAACATGATCAATTTTATGTTATGTGTATTTTACCACAATTCTAAATTTTTTAAATAAAGGAAACAAAAAATGAGACAAGGGAGAACCTTTTTTCAAAAAAAAAAAAACAAACAAACAAAAAAAACTCCCTACAGTTAACATCATACCTAATGGTGAAAGACTGAATGCTTCCCCCTAAGATCCCAACAAGGCAGTGATGTTAGCTTTCCACCACTCTTTGTCAACCTAGTACTGGAAATTCTATCCACTGCAATAACACAAGGAAAGGAAATAAGGATTGGGAAGAAAAAAAATAAAACTGTACCAATTTGCAGATGACATGGTTGTCTAGTTAGAAAATTCAAAGACAAAACGACTTGAAGTGATACTGGTGGGCTGGGGGAGGTCCACAAACACCAGTTAGACTTCGATCCCAGCTGGTGTGCACGCTCTTGACACCATTGCGAGAAGGAATGCAACAAGTCAGAAAAGAGTGAAATTACAGTGATTTATTGCAAAGCAAAATACACACTCAAGAAAGGGGAGTGCAGGCATACTCAGAGTGAGTCATGCAATGAAATTTGGTGCTTCTACCTTTGTGAGTTTCTTTAACCAAATGGTGGAATATTCATGAAGATTCCTAGTAAAGGTTGGAGATTTCTTGGAACTGTGGTACCACCCATTTTTACACCAAATATGGTTGTTCCTGGAACTGTCCTGGCGCTGGTGGGTGTTTGATTTACTATGTTAATAAGGGTATAATGATGTCCTAGGTAAAACCTAGGTCAAATCCAGCAAAATATTGGGTCCAGTTGGTCTTAGCCAGCTTGGTCCACACCCTGGTTTTTCAGGGTCTTACAAGCCCCTAGCATCTGCTGCTATTTAAAGTTTCCTTCCGCTAGTCATATGAAACTGCTGCCTGGAATTTTCTATTCTTCTGTGGCCACACTGCATTATTCTCGTCTCACAAAAAGTAAGAAAGAAGTTCAGCTAGGTTGCAGGATACAAGATGAACACACAAAAAATTATCATGTTTCTACATACTAACAATGAACAAGCATGTGGAAACTGAAATTGGAAACACAAAGTCATGTATAATTGCTTCAAAGACAATAAGTACTTAGGAGTATATTCAACAAACATATATAGTATCTGAATGCTGAATATTCTACAGTTTTGATGAAATAAAGAATATCTAAATAAATAATGAAACATACTGTGCTCATGGGTTTGAAGAATCAACACAGAAATGATGTCAATTTTCCCCTAAATTGGTCTGTAATTTTAACACAGTTTTCAGCAAGGCTTTTTGTACCCATAGACATGCTTATTCTAAAATGTATATGGACAGGCATAAGCCCTAGAGTAGCCAAAGAAATGTTAAAAAAAAGAGAGAGAGAAAGAAAGAGAAAAGTCATGCCACCCCATTGATATGGTCTGGATGTGTGTCCCCTGCAAAACTCATGTAAAATTGTAATCCCCAGTCTTGAATGTGGGGCCTGGTGGGAGGTGATTGGATCATGGGGGTGATTTCTCAGGGGTAGTTTCTCATGAATGGTTTCACACCATCCCTTTGGTGCTGTTCTCATGAAAGTGAGTGAGTTCTCATGAGATCTTGTTGTTTAAAAGGGTGTGGCACCCCCCAACCTGCTCTCTTTCTCCTGCTCCACCCATGTGATGTGTTTGCTCCCCCTTTGCCTTCTGCCGTGATTGTAAGCTTCCTTAGGCCTCCCCAGAAACAAAAGCTGCTATGCTTCTTTGACAGCTTACAGAACTATGAACCAATTAAACCTCTTCTTTATAAATTATCCAGTCTCAGGTATTTCCTTATAGCAGTATGAGAATGGATGAATACTCCCATATTAACATATACTATATCCCAACAGTAATAAAGACAGTGTGGTAATGAGGAAAGAATAGACACATAGGCCAATACAACAGAATAGAGAACATAGAAAGAGATCCAAGTCTGATTTTTGACACAGATGAAAATGAAATTCAGTGGAGGAAAGATACCCTTTCCAACAAATTGTGCTCTAACAATTAGACATCCATAAACAAAAATTGAACCTGGACTTAAACCTCAAATATTATACAAAAGTTAACTCAAAGTGGGCCACCAAAATAAATGTGAAATATAAAACTTCAAAAAGAAAGCACAGGAAAAAAATCTTTAGGACCTAAGGCTTCGTAAAGAGTTCTCACACATAATACCAAAACCATGATCCATAAATAAAAAGGACTAATAAACTGTATTTCATCAAAATTTAAATCTTTTGCTCAGATAATATCCTTGATAACAGAATGAAAAGACAATCTACAGACCGGGAGGAAAATATTTTCAGGCCACATATCTGATAAAGGACTCATGTAGAAAATATGAAGAAGTCTGAATATATAACAGTAGGAAACTGTCCAACTAGAAAATGGCAAAAAACATTTTACCAAAAAGGATATACAGACAGAAAATGAGCACATAAAACGATTTTTTACCTTCATTATTGGTATTTGCCTAATCAGATATCACTATATGCCTATCAAAATGTTTAAAATAAAAAATAGTGGTAACACCAACTCCTATCCTGACAAGGATGTAGAGAATCAACATACTCATAAATTGCTGGTGAGAATATAAAATGCTAGAGCCACTTGAGAAATAGTTTGGCAGAGTCTTACAAAACCTAACATTCACCTATGACCCAGCAATTACACTTAGACATTTAACCCAGAGAAGTGGACATTTATCTTCACATAATAGCTGTAAATCAATATTCATAGCAGCTTTATTTCTAATAGCCAAAACTGGGAATAACCCTGGGTGAATGGTTAAACTGTGGTACAGCCATACTAAGGAGTACTAATCAGCAGCAAAAAGAAATTAAGAACTGTTGACACTTCAAGACCCCAGCAACTTGGATGACTCTCTAGAGAATGATATTGAGTGAAAAAAGTCAATTCCCAAAGGTTACAATGTCATATGATTCCATTTGTTTAACATTCTTGAAATGACAAAATTGTAGAAATAGACAACACATTAGTGGGGTTGCCAGTCATTAAGGAGGGAGAATGGGATGGAAGCGGACTTGGTCAAAGAAGGGCAGCATGAGGGAATTCTGTATAGGATAGATGGATTGTGTCAATACCAATATCCTGGTTATGCTCTTGTACTATAGTTTTGAAAGATATTAACCAGTGGAACTGGTTAAAGGGTACATGGGATCTCTCTGCGTTTTTTTCCCAAAATTGCATGTCAATATACAATTATCTCAAGATTAATAATGTAATTAAAATATTAGTTGCAGTTCTATATACTAACAATGAACACATGGAAACCAAATATTTAACATGTAATAAAACTCACAATACCACTAGCAGTCACTCCAAAGAGGAGGAAACAAATCTAACATAATATATGCAGAGTGGCTGAATGTGAGTGCAAAGAGGTAACCTAAAGGAGTTTTTCTGGGTGATGGAATATTTTTGTATCTTCATTGTAGTTGTGGTTACACAAATCTTTACATGGTGTAAAATTGTTAGGACTATACGTGCACACAGTCACACATTAATGCAGGTTTAAAAAATATTGCAAGTGAAATCAGGCATGTAGTCTGGTAAATAGTAATGTATCAATTTCAGTTCCTGATTTTGATATTACATTACATCAACAAAAAATGTTACTGTTGAGGGAAGTTGGATAAAAGGCACAAGGTCCTTTTTGGTGCTATTTTTGAAATTTCCCATGAGTCTATAATTATTTACAAACAAAATGTTAAAAAATAAATGAGATGAGGCCAAGGAGAGGTTTCAGAAATGATTGGAAGCAATAGAATCTGCAAATAAATGGGGTTCAATCCAGTCTGGAACAAAGGGTTTCTACGTGGCTTAAGTCTATATTTCTGCATCCCTTTCTTTTTCAAATATTAATTATTTTTTTCAAAGTATTATACAAGGAATATGTATAGACATGCATTTGGGTATACATACTTATATAGCGGAGTAAAAGGTGTAAATCTTCCTATTGTCTTAACCAGAACAACATAGAGCCATTTGATATATCTGCCCTGGCTTTTTTCTTTTTGTAGTAGAGGCAGTCTCACTCCATCTCATTCCATCATACACTGGCAGGATCATAGCTCACAGTAACATCAAACTCCTGGGCTCAAGTGAACCTCCTACTTCAGGCTCCTGAGTAGCTGGGACTACAGGTAAGTGCTACCACATCCCACTAATATATTTTATTTTTTGTAGAGACAAGGATCTTGCTATGTTGCCTAGGCCCAGCCTTAAGTGATCCTCCCATCTTGGCCTCCCAAAATGCTGAGATTGCAGGCAGGAAAATCCATGTCCGGCCGGGGCACAGCAGCTCACACCTATAATCCCAGCACTTTGGGAGGCCGAGGCGAGCGGATCACCTGAGGTCAGGAGTTCCAGACCAGCCTAGCCAACATGGTGAAACCCTGTCTCTACTAAAAATACAAAAAATTAGCCAGGCTTGGCATTAGGCCTGTAGTCCCAGCTACTCAGGAGGCTGAGGCAAGAGAATCACTTGAACCTGGGAGGCGGAGATTGGAGTGAGCAGAGATTGTGAGCCTGGAAGACAGAGGGAAAAAAAGAAAGAAAAGAAAAACTGCGCCCTGCCTCCTGCCCTGGCATTTTTTGATGCATGTATACCATGCATGGATGTGTTGTGTTGTTGAAAAATCGTGGCCGGGCGTGGTGGCTCACGCCTGTAATCCTAGCACTTTGGAAGGCCCAGGTGGGTGGATCACGAGGTCAAGAGATCGAGACCATCCTGGTCAACATGGTGAAACCCCGTCTCTACTAAAAATACAAAATATTAGCTGGGCATGGTGGCGCGTGCCTGTAATCCCAGCTACTCAGGAGGCTGAGGCAGGAGAATTGCCTGAACCCAGGAGGCGGAGGTTGCGGTGAGCCGAGATCGCGCCATTGCACTCCAGCCTGGGTGACATGAGTGAAACTCCGTCTC
>NW_022437081.1:136161-192765 GCF_009761245.1 Sapajus apella
TTTTTTTTTTTTTTTTCTCTTACTCGACCATGTAGGAAGGACTATTGCCCAATCAATGTATATGAATCCGCTGTGTTCATTAAACAGTTACGTGTGATACCATAGTGTGACGGCGAACAGGTATTTTGAGAGTTCTTAAATACGCACGTCAATATTTCTTGTGAGAACTGAGATGGGGTCGGGTGAATCTACCTCTTGCAGACTGTTTTTCAAAAGTCATGACCATGACGAAATGTGAGCATTTCCCCTTCTTCATTAAACAGCCTGGAAAAAACGCTACTGAGTTTGGGTTGGTTTACGTTTAATAAATGAAACCACGAAAGGGCTTGTAAACGCACCGGCAACAAAAAAACAAAAAGGCCATAAGCAAGGGCAAATAAAAACCCAAGACAATCTTGTGCAGCCACCAGGGCAAACAATGGATTAAGAAGAGAAAGGGATTAATCTAGATTGTCTAGATCTGTCTTCCAGATTGTCCTCCACCACTCCAGCCCCACCTAGGAGATACTGTCAAAGCGATCCCTGGCAGCTCCATCCACCCTTCAATTCGCTCCTGCCTCCAGAGGGGCTCGGAAAGAGGCGGGGCTGTGTGGGCGGGACGGGGAGCGGTGGGCGGAACTAAATCTGAGGGGCGTGTCTAGTAGGCGGGGCCGTGGCGCCGAAGGCTTCACTGAGGCTCCCGCTGGGGGCGTGGTTATACTAGGGGCGGAGCTATGTCGGGGCGGGGCCCGCAGTGAATGGGTGTGGAGGGGGCGGAGCTGTGCGGGCTCGAGAAAGAGGGGCCGAGATTGAGGTCACCAGGGCCCGGCTTGATCTGGGAAACCCGAGGGCGGGGCGAGGGCGGGGCGAGGGCGGGGCGGACAGGGTTTCCTGCGGCCGGCTGGGCGCGCTAGTGCTCTGGTCCGGCGGTCCTGAGGCTCGCGCTCGTGCGGGTCAATCGGTCGTCTGGGCCTGCGCGGGGCCCGGGCCCATGGCGGCGTCAGCGGCTCTGTCAGCGGCGGCGGCGGCGGCGGCCCTGTCTGGCCTGGCGGTGCGTCTGTCGCGCTCGGCGGCGGCCCGCGGCTCGTACGGCGCCTTCTGCAAGGGGCTCACGCGCACGTTGCTCACCTTCTTCGACCTGGCCTGGCGGCTGCGCATGAACTTCCCCTACTTTTACATCGTGGCCTCGGTGATGCTCAACGTCCGCCTGCAGGTGCGGATTGAGTGAGCGGCGGCAGACGCCCGGCTGGAGGGGCGCCCTTGTCCCCGCCCGCCCCCGGCCGGGTCCCAGGCATGAAGGACAGCTGGGCCGCGGCGGGGGGCGGGGGCGGGGCAGCAAGGGCTCCTGGACTCTAGACCTCCGCCGCCCCAGCACGACCGCCCAGCCCTGGCCCTGGCCCCGGGGCCCAGCCCCGGCTTCAGCCCGGGGGGTACCGGATCGCGCAGAAACGCACTGAACAGGCCCCTGCCATCGGGCTCCAGAAACTACCTGGGCTCGGCCGACCTGTTGCCTCACATTGGCCAAAGAGGGGGAAACCGGAAGGAGGGAATTCTGCTGCGGCGACTTGACTTTCCAGGCCCCGAGCAGAAAGGTAGGAGGCGACAGGTTGGAATGAGGGAGGGGCGGTGGCTCTGCCCTCCAGATGTCTGGGCACCTTGGCGGTCAGGGGGAAATATGAAAGGTACCGAGGCAAACCAGCCCGAAGAGCTGTGGAGCCCAGCTGGGGAAAGGAAAGGCAGCCGCAGGCTCTCCTCTCCTCCCCAGTCACGATTCCAGGATAGGGTGAGGGGCGGCCCCCTCCCACCCAGGCCCCAGTGCCCGCCTCCCTTTCCGCACAGGCCTGGAGGGTATCCCCTGAACCCTGGGGAATGGAGGGGAATGGGCGGGGGGTGGCCCAGGGAAGGACCTAAAAAAGCAACGATGTCTCCACCCTTCTCCTCCCCCAATTCGGTGGGCATAGGGAGGTCAGTTCTCTTCTAGGCCAAGTCCCACGTCTGTTCTCTTAGCCATCAGCCCTGGGGCTCTCTGCAGCTCCTGCACAGCCCTTGGTCAAACTGCCTCCTGTCCTGTCTTTGAGGCCAGAGGACTGGTCTGTGCCTGCTCCTGCTGTCCCTCGTGTTCCCCTGCCCCTCCCTGAGTGCACCCCCCAAGCTCTGCATTTGGAAACAGGGAAGAGTGGGAGAGACTCATTCCTACCGTCCCCTCCCCCACAGTCTTGCTCTTCCGCCATGTCAGCCCATGCTCCCTAAGGCCCTTAGCAAGGCCCTCCCAGGGCCAGAGTCCCATCCTCCTGCCCCAGACGGCCTCTAGAAGCCCACTGTGTACTGAAGTGATCTGAGAAAAGGAGACCTGTCTGAGCACACAGCGGGTCTCAGCCTGGGCTGGGCAGAGCAGATGGAGGAGGGGCTTGCAGAGGACGCCATTCCTGGGGGAAGCAAGGACCTCTCTGGTGGCCAGGCAACTCAGGTCCCCATCTGTCTCTTTTTTTCTCTTTCAGGCATTGGCGTTTGTAGACCGTGACCCGCCCCTTCTCCGGCCTTGCCTGGGGGTACCTCTGGCCCTGGACCTGCCTGGGCAGAGGCCGAGTGAAGGGCCTGAACGGGAGGAGAGGAAGGGCCTAGTTCCTAGGAGAGGCACAGCACGGACAAAGGCTCATGGGGTGGGGGTGCCCAGTGATCCAGTCCTGGCTCGGGAAGGGAGGCCCGAGTTCCCTGGGAACTGAAATCTGCTAGCAGCACTGTGAAGGAGTGCATTTCCCCCTCCTAATGACAGAGGAAACTGAGGCTTCGGGGAGGTTGGGGATTTGCCCTTGACACGCAGATAGGAGGAGGAGGAATTGAGCGTGTCCCTGGGCCTGCAGGCCCCCACACCCCTCCCCAGTCTTCTACAAGACCTGGCATGGTGGGAGGAGAGAGGGGGAAGCAGAGAGGAAGCATAGGGCTCCTAGGGCACCAAGGGAGACAGGCGCCCGGGGGAGGGAATCTGGGGGTCTAGCTTTCCTTGGAGCAGTACGGAAGGTAACAGGGAAGATCAGGAGGACAGACAGCTGAGATGGGAGACCAGAGAGATGGGCTCCAGGACCCCTGGGGAGCCAAGCTCTCCCCCACAGAACCTAGCTTCCCCACCCCACCTGGAGCTTCACCAAGGGCTCCTCAGCAGTGAAGTGGCCCAAGCCTCCCAGTTTGGTGGCCGAGTGGAGGTGGTGGTGGTGTCGTGGCTCCTGGAGACACGACATAACCAGGAGGTGAGAAGGGATAAACCAGGGGTGGGCCTGGGCTGGGACTCATGGCATGACCCCAATTCTCTCTCCTGAAGCTCGACCCACCATCCCCAGGATCACACAGGAGAATCTCATCCTCACAGCTTGGATTGGTCCTGGGGGCCCCCTGGTGTGCTGCTAACTGGTGTACCACAATGGTCAGGAGCAGCCCAGAGGGGAGCCAGAAGAGACCCTTGCCCTCACCTTCTATCCCCATTTCTGCATCTTTTGCACTGGTATCCCGGGGTCCACATTCCCAGTTCCTGGGACTGAAAACCGCAGCAGTCCAGCCAGCTCCAGGGACAGAGTGGCCCAGCCACCTACCATGTACCCTCCTCAGCTGCCCACTGGACCCAGGTCCTGAATGAAGCTGTCCACCTGCCTCACCCCAGAAGAGGCTGGACGGTGGCTGCCTCGTGCCCCCTGCAGTCTCCCACAGCTAGGGCCTGATGGCGTGCCTCCTTGTGCTAAGTCTCCTGGGAACCCCTGACCCTGCTGGCCCCTCTCATCCACCCCTACCCTGTCCACCCTGGACACCCTCTGGGGACCTGTCAGCCTGCTGGTTCCCCCCACAGATCTCTAGGGGGCAGCCTCCGTGGGACAAGAGTGGCACAGTGCTGGAGGAGAGGAATGAGGGGCCTTCTGGTGTCTGATGCACAGATGTGGCCCTTTCAAACCCTGGTGTCACCCTCTGGGTGACTGGATCCCCAGCGCCAGCCTCTTCCTGGTCCAGTGAGGAAGGGTGGAGGAAAGCTCTTCTCTGAGTGCATGCGTGGGAGTTGGGGGGTGCCTGAGCCTTCCCCGTGCAAGGGGCTCCGCTTGGGACCCTGGAAACTGCTTCCCTACTGGGAGAAATGCGTGTTGGAGTCACAGGGGTCCCTACCCTCAGAGATCCCCCTCCCACTGCAGGGAGCCCCACCCCATAAGAGGGGCACGGAAGTCCACGTCTGCCCACCCCCGGTGGCCTCTGCTGTGGCTGTATTGGCCTAGAGGGGCTGGTTGGGGAGGGGCAGGGCTGAGCCCTCAGCATCTGCTCCTGTCCCTGCTTTTTCACTTCTGCTGCCTGAAGTGGTAGCCCCGCCTGCTGCTCCTCCACTCCCTCCCTTTCTCTTCTCTCCCCAACGGGGTCCATGCTGTGTGACAGGGTCTCCATGCACTTTATTTATTTGCAGTCTGTTTTCCAGGCAGCAGAGCTTCTACAAATGCAGACACCGACCGGAATGACTTATGCTTTTCTGTGTGTGATTTACTGTATACTGGTCAGCACAGGCTGGCCAGAGAGATGTTCTTGTTTCTGGTGTTGTCACAAGATGTTCTTGTTTCTGGTGATGTTCTTGTTTCTGGTGTTTTAACTTTTCTCTAAGTTAAAAAAAAAAAAAAAAGTCCTTGATTTAATACACTAAAATCCCAACTGGAGGCCTGTGTCTGGTGGGGGATGCAGTGGCCCCAGATGGAGAGAGGCCCCATGGTGAGGTCACCGGCTCCCCTGTCCAGGAGCTGGCAGGGAGAAGCCTCCGAGAGGGAGGGCTTGGGAAGGCTGTGGCAGGGACCGAGGATGTGCTGATACTGGACTTGACCGGGACCACTGCCCCATGAGAAGTTGGCAGCAGCCTAGCCTGGTCCTGAAAGGTGGCTTGTCCCATTGACAATCTCTGTTCAAACGACCCAAAATGTAAGTCCTCTTCCATTTTAGAGTCTAGGGATCAAAAGTGCCTAAGTCAGTGGAATCCCGAGGGTTGACTAGAGTAAAGTCAAATGAAGCAGCAGACTCCACGCAGGTCATTTTGTGTAGTGCTGAGACCCCCCCCCCGCCCCGCCCGAGGCCAACTCCCACTGCCTCCCTACCAGCCAGGTTACTGCAGAATCTTGGAGAAGATAAAGGACCTGGTCCCGGAAGCCTGCTTCCCTTCCCTGACCTTGGAGGCAAACTGTCCCATCAGAGCCCTCCTCCCTAGTGACTCCCACAGGAGAGAGAGCTCCCTAGTGGCTGCTGTAGGGGTTGGCAAGTAGGCAGAAGGCGAGGGAGGGAGGGCTGAGGGCAGTATTAGAGGAAGGCCCACAGGACCCCAGGAGGGAGGCATCAGAGGACACAGGGAGGTGGCAAAGACTCAGGAGTGCAGCCTGGGTTTAGGGGCCCTGGGGGCACTCCTGTTGCTAAGGGCTACCCAGGGGTCAGAGCACCCTGACAAGGAGGACCCCTCCAAAAGCACTGGTGCCAACACCCTATGGCATCTGCCACCATGGGAGAAATGGGCCCCAGTCCCTGAGCTTCCCACCCCTTTGTCTAGATGGTCCTCTTCAGTCCCTGATGGTCCCACTCCCCCTCCAGGGAACAAGTGACTTGGCAAACCAAGATGGGGGATGATCCTCCCAGAGCCTGGCTCCAAGGCCTCCTGAAGAGGGAGGACCACCCCTCCCATCCCTGCCACAGAGGAAGGGAAGGTGGGAAGGCCAGTTCTGCTCCGATGGGAGCCCAGGAGAACTGAGCCCTAAGCCCTGAGCCCAGCTCTTCCTACTGTGTGGTACCAGACAAACTGTGCACAACCTCGAGTAAGGCTCCTTTGGGATGCTTGTAAGCAGCGAATATGATGATGGCTGTTCAATGTTTATCATCAGATCTCGTCTGGAGCAGCCTTGTTACTGTGGGGAAAAGGAACCAAGTGAAGGTAACGGACCTCTGATGAGAGCCTGCCATGTGCCAGATGCCGTTCTAGGTGCTTTGCATTCTAATCTCATGATAATCCCACAACCACCTAATCATTATCCCCATTTTAAAGAGAAACCAAGGACAGGAACCAAGTCTGAAATAGAACCCCAAGCAGAAGCTCTTTTCCTGAGCTCCCAATCCCCCCTGGAGAGGCAGGGAATTGGGCTGGAGTAGTGATGAAATGGAATAGCAAAGATGTAAGATGAGCCTGTCCTTTTTGGGTGGGGTTCATGAGGCAGAAAAGAAATCCAAGGCTTGGATGAGGGGTATATTTGGGAGCTTTCTCCAAATGGAGCTCCCCAGTGGGAGCAGCTGGGGTCATCCTGAGATAGTCCCACCTGTCTTCCCTCCATTCCACCTCCAGAGATTGATTGGGACCTAAGAGACTGAGTCAGTAAAGGGCCAGAAAGCAGCCAAGTAGGCAGTTCCGGGGGCACCAGAGCAAATACACTGAGAAATGGGAAATATAAACAGCATGCAAAAACCCATCCTACTCCTACCCACCCCGCCTTCAAGGTAAATTGCTGGGTTTTGGACAAATTTTCACTTTGTGTGCATCTTTTACGTGTATAAAACTATAAACATACTACTTTGAAATCGGATTCCACTATTTCATGTTTGTCTTACCATGTTGTTATGTATTTTCCTACATCCAAAGCTACCTCGTAACTCTTTTGTATGAAGGTTTCATCATGTATCCCCCAGTCACTCTTGGTTGTTTTCCTTTGTTGTCATTTATTTGGAGGGTGGGGGTTGGTTTGCTTTCTGTTGTTATTTTTCCTTGTTTTCGTAAGTGACAGATGCCATTGTGGATAAATACTGTGGCGTAGTTATGATCAATTCCTTGATATATATTCCTAGAACGTGCACAAAAGGGTATGCATGGCTTAGGGCTTTTGAAACTCTCCAGCGTTGGGGTACCAAGTTACACCACTCACTCCAGTCAGGATGACAGTTTTTTTGAGACGATGGTGGCAATTCTGATTAAATAGATTAAAAACTTCATTACTGCCTTTCATTGCCTCAAGCTGGTTGCATCTCTCTTTCTTCAAGATCAATACAATATTTAACCCATCACTTCTGTAAAGTGTTTCCTTTTTTTCAAAAAAGCCTACAGCACCTGGTATTCCTGGATAGTCTCCCCTCCAAGTACTAACCAGGCCCAACCCTGCTTAGCTTCCAAGATCAGATGAGATTGGGCACATTCAGGGTGGTATGGCTATAGATGCATGTTTCCTTCTTAATCATCTCTATTTTAAGGCTAGAGCTAACTCTGTTTCCTAGGAGAGGGAACTTGATCCTTTCCTTCTACTCCCCTTTACCTATCCCTGAGTCTAACGACAGGTTTGTCAGTCTCTCAATTTGATAGGTTAAAATAGTTTATTTTGATCTTTTATGTTGTATTCCTTTGAATACATAATCAGGATTAAATATTTTCATATTCCTATTGCTTAGTTGTACTTCTGTTTTCAACTATAGGGAGTAATTTTTTTAAAAAAAGAGGAAATGAGGTGGGGCATGGTGGCTCATGCCTGTAATCCCAGCCCTTTGGGAGGCCGAGGCGGGTGGGTCACGAGGTCAGCAGTTCAAGACCAGCCTAGCCAAGATGGTGAAACCCCGTCTCTACTAAAAATACAAAATTTAGCCAGGCATGGTTGTGCGTGCATGTAATCTCAGCTACTCAGGAGGCTGAGGGAGGGAATTGCTTGAACCCGGGAGGCGGAGTTTGCAGTGAGCCGAGATCGTGCCACTGCACTCCAGCCTGGGCGACAGAGCAAGACTCTGTCTCAAAAAAAATGAAAAATAAATAAAAATAAAAGGAAATGAGATGTGCCTTTTATCATTCAGTAATGGGTAGCAACTTCGGGTCAGGAGGTCAGTTTGAACTAACTCTGAAAGAACATCACCCTAACCCATTGCTTCCCTACCTTCTTTTCCAAACACACCATAACAATGGACAGCATATTTTTAAAATAGTAGCCACTCTCAAAAGTAAAACAGGAAACCTCTAAGACCCAGAAGCAGAAGGAATGCAGAGCAGTAAATGGGACCTGATGCTTCACTGCCTTGGAGGCTAGCAAGGGAAACAGGTCTGAGAAGCTAGGAGAGCGATCTAAACTGTAGGCAGGCACTGCATGTGGTAAGGAGCCAGAACTAGGTGTTCTGTATGGATCTAGGAGGTATAAAAATGTTTCCAACATGAATAAAAATCAGAATATCTTGTGTCTTTTACTTCTTGTCTCCACACTAGCAGAGAGGGACTCACTGGACCCTGTAGGGCTGGACCCTACAGAAAGAAACAGGAAAATGTGGCACATTCAAAGGAAAAAATAAATCAACCAACAAAAACAGTCCCTGATCTAGTAGATATGACAGCAGAGCTACTAGACAAAGACTGTAAAACAACTCTCCTAAAAATGCTCAAGAAAGATGTGGATAAAATCAAGAAAGTCATGTATGAACAAAATGGAAATATCAAGAAAGAGATGGAAAGCCTAAGAAAGAAACCAAAAATAAACTGTGGCATTGAAAAGTACAAAATCTGAAATAAAAATTTCAGCAGAGGGGTTTAAAGGCAGAGTTGAGCAGCCAAAAGAAAGAATCAGCAATCTTGAAGATAGGACAATGGAAATTACCAAGTCTGAGGAACAGGTAGATAAAAGATTGAAAGAAGGATGAACAGATCCTAAGGGACCTGTGGACACCACCAAGCCAATCAGCATATGCACTGGAGAAGTCCAAAAAGGAAAAGAGACAGAGAAAGGGGCAAATAAAATATCTGAAGAAATAATGGCTAAAAACTTACCAAATTTTATGAAAGACATGAATATAAACCTCCAAGAATCTCAGTGAATGCCAAATAAGATGAGCTGACAGATACCCAAACCAGGGCACCTTATTATGCAACTTTCAATAGACAAAGACAGAAGAATTTTGAAAGCAGCAAGAGAAAAATGATTCATCACATACAAGTGATCCTCAATGAAACTGTCAGTTAATTTCTTTTTGGAAACTTTAGATGCCAGAAGGCTGTGGGCTGATATAGTCAAAGTACTAAAAATATGTTGACCAAGAATGCTATATCTGGCAACACTGTTCCTCAAAAGTGAGGGAGAAATTAAGATATTCCCAGATAAACAAAAGCTAATCGTTTGTTAGCACTACACCTGACCTGCAAGAACTGCTCAAGAGAGTTCTGCAAAATGAAATGAAAGGATACCAGATAGGAACTCAAAGCTGTATGAAGAAATAAAAATTCCCCCAACTCCTTTCCTCCTCATTCCCTCTTCTCTCTCCTCCCTCCCTTTCTCTACCTTCTCCTCCCCTCACCTTCATCCTTCCTCTTCCTTCTTCTTCCCTCGGCTACGCCCTGCCTCTCCTTCCCTTCTCTCCTGTCCTTGCCCATCCCCTCCCCGCTCAGCCCCCATCCTGCTCCTCCCATCACTGTGGTCACATGGGCGCACCGCTGGATTTAAACTTAATCTACCTGGTGCTCAACACAGTAGCTTGGCTGTGGGGCGTGCTGACTGAGCTAGTCTTGGGGTCCTGGAGAAGGGGGCTGGAGGGGTGCCCACAGCCACCCTCCCCGAATTAGTTTGGGGCTGGTGGGGACACAGGAGGCCCAGCTGACACTGGAAACAGTTATCCAGACACTGGAGAGCAAAGTCCTGTGCCAGGAGAAGTGCTTGGTCACGTGGGACCTGGCCCAGGACATTGAGCCGGTCAGCCTGCCTGCCTGCATTAGGGAGATTGTCACTCGTAACCTCTCCCGGCCTGAGATCCCAGTACCACTGCAGGCCACAGAGATGACACCACTGCTGTCTCTGCAGGAGGAGAACCAGCTGATGCATCAACAGGAGCTGTCCCACCTGGAGGACCTGCTGGCCCAGAGCCGAGCCAAGCGATGAGCTTGCCATTATGTACAATGTGCTGGAGTCTGGGGAGCTGGAGATGCAGGAGCCTAGGGGACTGGCAGGGTAGAGCGTGGAGTTGTGGAGGCAGCTGCAGGAGGAGCAGGCCTCTTACAGGCACAAGCTGCAGGCCTACCAGGAGGGCCAACAGCGACAGGCCCAGCTTGTGCAGCGGCTGCAGGCCAAGATTCTCCAGTACAAGAAGAGGTGCAAGGAGCTGGAGCAGCAGCTGCTGGAGAGGTCCAGAGAGCTGGAGCAGCAGCGGCTGAGGGGCACAGAGCACAGCCAATACCTGGAGAGGGCCCTCATCTGGCTAGAAGAGGAGCAGCAGAGGAGTGCCAGCCTAGCCCAGGTGAATGCCATGCTCTGACAGCAGCTGGACCAGGCAGGCTTAGCCAACCAGGCTCCGAGTGAGGACATACGAAAGGTGACCAGTGGTTGGACACATGCAGCCACAAGGAGCTGGAGCAGCGGGAGGTGGCATGGAGGCTCAAGGAGGAGTCCTTCAACGCTTACTTTTGCAACGAGCACAGCTGCATGCTACTCCTCTGAAGCCAGTGGTGGGGATCCGGTGGCTGGTCAGCAAGGTGAGGATGTCCACTGAGAGAGACCTGCTGCAGCTAAGAAGGGGGCTGGCTGGGCTATCATGCCCTGTCCAGTAGGCGGGCCTGCTACTGAGCACCAACCTGTGGCCGGCGGAGAGCTGGCCCAAAGCCACCTTGGAGAAGCAGGCCCTGCTGCAGGCCCAGCTGGAGGAGCAGTTAAGGGACAGGGTGCTCTGCTAGAAGGACAGACCAGCAGCAGACACAAAGTGACCTGGACAAGGACAACCTCAGTGCCAGAGTGACAGAGCTGGCCCTGGTAGTGGAGCCTCTTTGGAAGCAGAATCTGGAGAGGGATCAGGTTAACAAGGCCCTCACCAAGAAGCCTGAGGCCCTGGAATCCCTGCGGCAACAGGAGCAGGTGGCCCTGGAGACAGAGGACGGAGAGGGCCTGCAGAAGACCCTGAGGGACCTGGCACAGGCAGTCCTGTTGGACACTGAGAGCGGAGTCCAGCTGAGCGGCTACAAGCACACCGCGGATGCGTTGGAAGGCAGCCTGCAGAAGCTCTCAGGGCAGCAGATCCCATCCCCACCACAGCGCTCCTCGCTGGGCTGCAGCCATTAGGCCCGCTGAGGCCAGTCTCTGGCCAGGTCAAACTCCTCCTTGCTCGCCCTGATCCACTCCGCCCTGCACAAGCGCCAACTGCAGGTGCAGGACACGTGTGGGCGCTATGAGACAAGCCAGGACCTGCTGGGCACCCTGGGGAAGCAGCTTAGGGACAGTGAGGGTGAGCAGCGGGCCCCAGAGGAACAGCTGCACCACCTGTGGGACAAGACCAGTGGTGCCATGCAGGCCCACAAGGACACCCAGTGCAAGGTACAGCGGCTGCGGAGCACCAATGAGCTCCTGAGCAGGAAGAAGAGCACCCTGGTCTACCGCCTGCAGGTGGCCCAGCAGCAGTCCCAGGAGCTGCAGCAGGAGCAGGAGAAGCTGCAGGCTGCCCAGGAAGAGCTGTGGCGCTGGACCGGGTGGAGGAGGAGCAGGAGCGCACGATGCAGTATGGTGCAAGGGTGCGCCAGGAGCTTGAGCGCACCATAAACAACTAGAGCAGCTGGAAGAGAAGCGCTCAGGCCTGGCCAAGGAGCTGGTTGGGGTGAGGGAGACGCTGAGCTGCGTCACACTGCAGTGAGACATGCTGCAGGCTGAGAAGGTCGAGGTGGCTGAGGCGCTGACCAAGGCTGAGGCTGGCCGCATGGAGCTCGAGCTCTCCTTGATCAAGCTGACGGCAGAGGGGGCCTCCATGCAGGACTCCCTGTCCAAGCTGAGAGCCCTCAACGAGAGCCTCACTCAGGACAAATTGGATCTGAACAGCCTTGTCACCCAGCTGAAGGAAGAAAGGGCAGCCCTGCAGGGCCGGCAGCAGCAGGCGGAGCAGGAGGCCACAGTGGCGCAGGAAGAGCAGGAGGCGGCTGGAGGAGCTGCGGTTGGAGCAGGAGGTGGCGGGACAGGGCCTGAAGGGCTCCCTACGAGTGGCGGAGCAGGTCCAGGAAGCTCTGGAACAGCAGCTCCCCACGCTGCATCATAAACGTAGCCGGCTGCAGGAGCAGCTACCCCAGCTCTCCCGGCAGCTGAGCCTGCGGGAGCAGGAGCTGGAGCAAGCCCGGCGGGAGGCACAGCGGCAGGCGGAGGCGCTGGAGCGAGCGGCCTGTGAGAAGGAGGCGCTAGCCAAGGAGCTTACTGGCCCGGCCATGCAACTGGCGGCCGTGGAGCGCGAAGGCAGGACCGTGTCAGAGAAGGTCACAGGACTGCGCTTGGAGAAGGAAGCCCTGGAGGGCAGCCTGTTTGAGGTGCAACGGCAGCTGGCTCAGCTCGAGGCCTGCCGGGAGCAGCTGGAAGCCGATGGGCAGGCCCTGCTGCTGGCCAAGGGGACCCTGACTGCGGAGCTGGCGGGTCTGTGGCAGCAAGTAACAGCTACACAGGAGAAAGTCAATCTAGACAAGGAGCTGATGGCCCAGAAGCTGGTGCAGGCTGAGGAGGAGGCCCAGGCTCCTCTGCAGGAGCAGCGGGCAGCCCACGCAAAGGACTTGCAGCGACTCCAGCATGAAAAGGAGGCAGCATGGCAGGAGCTGGAGGCCGAGCGGGCCCAGCTGCAGAGTCACCTGCAGCACCAATAGGAGGAGCTGTTGTCCTGGCTGGAGGCGAAGAAGGAAGAGGTGAGCGAGAAGATCTCTGTCCTGCAGCAGGAGCACGACGAGGGCCTGACCTAGAGCAAGAAGCAGCAGGCCTTATCTCTGAAGGAGTCCCAGAAGGCGGTGCTGTCAGAGAAGTTGATGGGTACACGGCACAGCCTGGCCACCGTCCTCTGGAGATGGAGTGGCAGAAACCAGATGCCCAGAGCCGGCAGTAGACCGGAGCACCGTGAACGCTATGATGTCCAGGACGTACGGACCCATCTGAAGGAGGCTGCTGTGACCCACGCCCAGGAGGTGAGGAGGCTGCAAGAGCAGGCGAGACCTGGGTAAGCAGCCGGACTCCTGTCTTCGCGAGGCAGAAGAGCTTCAGACCCAGTTGTGCCTGCTGGAGGATGCCCGTGACCGGCTTCGGCAGGAGATTCTAGAGGCCCAGTGCAAGCTGCGTGAGAGCCAGGAGGGCCGCGAGGTGCAGTGCCAGGAGTCAGGCAAGCTGTGGCGCAGCCTGGGCTAGGGCACCGAAAAGCGTGAGGCTTTACGGTGCTCCAATGAATAGCTGAGGGTCGCGGTGAAGCAGGCAGAGAGAGAACGCATCAGCCTAAAGTTTGCCAATGAGGACAAGGAGCAGAAGCTGGCCCTCCGAGAGGAGGCACAGGCAGCCGTGGGCAAGGAGGACTGGGAGCTGCGGACTGGGCTGCAGGAGGTGCAGCGCTCACAGTTGGAGGCTCAGTGGGAGCTGCAGGAGCTCTGGCGTCAGATGAAGATGCTGGACAGTGAGAACACCAGGCTGCGCCGGGAGCAGGCGGAGCTGCAAAGCCGCCTGTCGCTGGGCTAGTGGATAGAGGAGAGCCGACGGGAGACCCTGGGCCTCCCACAGAGGCTGCTGCAGGGCGAGGCCAGCCTGGAGGCGATGCGGGAGAAGCTCCAGGTACCCCAGTGGAAGCTGCAGGAACAAGAAGGCGAGTTGCACACCCGTGAGCCAGGCTTGCTGGGCTCCCTGGAGGAGGCGCACAGCACCGAAAAACAGCAGCTGGACCACACCCGCGGCCTGGAGCTGAAGGTGGAGTTGGCGCGGGCCCAGGCTACGGAGCCAGGCCTTCGACTGAGCGTGCCTGAGGACCGGGCACAAGGCCTGGAGGCCGAGCTGGCCCGCGTGGAGGCGCAGTGGCACGCGGTGGAGGCCTGGCTGGGCGGCCTGTGCTCGGCTGGCTCTGTGCTGGGGCCTCGGCCTTGATCTCACGCCCAGCCCAGCCCCGCGACGGATGCCCGGCTCCCCAGCCTGGGACGCGCCCCGCCGGAGGAAGTGGGAAGGGCTCAGCAGCCTCAGCACCTTACAATGCAGCCCTGGGTCCCGGCCACCATCTCCAGGATCTACCACCTCCCGGGATCCTCCACACCTGGTCCGAGAGGCAGTGCTCGGGGCCCTCCGAGAATTCCTCCAGTAGCTGCGGAGTGCCCAGAAAGAACCGGACAAACTGCAGACCCAGACCAGTACCCTAAATCGCCAGCTGGCCGAGATGGAGGCCGAGAGGGCCAGGCAGCTAGAGAAGGCAGTGGCTGAGAATGAGGAAGCCCGGCGCAGTGTGGATGGGCTGCTGAGCAGGGTCCAGGCGGAGCTGGTGCTGCAGGAGGAGTGTGCGGCACAGTGAGCTGGAGCGCCGGGCCACACTGGACCAGGTGGCCACACTGGAGAGAAGCCTGCAGCCACCGAGAGCGAGCTCCAGGCCAGCCAGGAGAAGATTAGCAAGATGAAGGCCAAGGAGACGAAGCTGGAGGGCGACAAGCTGTGCATGAAGGAGGTGCTGGACGCCTCCGTAAGCCGCACCGTCAGGCTGGAGCTGCAGCGGCCCTCGCTTGAGGGGGAACTGCAGCGTAGCTTCCTGGTCCTGAGAAACCGGGAGGCCAGGGACCACGCCCTCCAGGATTGGGTGGAGTCCCTGCAGAGACAGGTAGCAGACAGCGAGGTGAGGGCAGGGACCCTGCAGCTGACAGCGGAGCGGCTGAACCGGGCCCTGGCACAGGTGGAGGAAAGCAAGGGGGCCCGGTGGGTCAAGGTGCCGGGCCTGACAGAGGCCCTGGCCCAGAGCAGCGCCAGCCTCAATAGCACCCAGGACAAGAACCTGCATCTACAGAAGGCTCTGACTGCCTGTGAACATGAGCGCCCAAGTGCTCCAGAAATGGCTGGACGCTGTTGGGCAGGCACTGTCTGATGCACGGAAGCAGAGCAGCTCCCTGGGTGAGCAGATGCAGACGTTTCCAGGCGAGGGGGCTGACCTGAAGCTGCCGCGGGCAGAGCTGGAGGGCCAGCTACAACAGTTTCAGAAGGTGCTGTGGCAGTGGCAGGAGGGCAAGGCTGCAGCCCTGCACACAGTCCGGAAGCTGCAGGACAAGCGGAGGCTGCTGCAGGAACCGCTGGGCAGCCTGCAGTGCGCCCTGGCTCAGCTGGAAGCCAAGAAGCAGGAGGTGGAGCGATCAGCCCTGCAGCTGAAGAAGGACCTCCTGGCCCTCAGGAGGACACTAGACAAGGTGGAGTGAGAGAAGCTTTGCAGCCATGAGGACACAGTGCGACTGAGCTCAGAGAAGGGCAGCGTGGACTGGACCCTCACAGGGGCTGAGCTGAAGCTGGCCAAGGCCCAGAGGCAGATCCAGCCGCTGGAGGCACAGGTGGTGGCCCCAGCTTGAGGTGGAAGCACAGCAGCAGCTGGAGCTGCAGCAGGAGGTGGAGGCTTGTGCCGTGCCCAGGCACAGGCTGAACACACCCTAGAGGCACGAGAGCCCAGCCACCACCAGAGGATGCACAGGCTGGAGGAGCCGGTGTCCACACTGAAGGGACAGTTGCCGCAGGAGCTTCGAAGTCACTCAGCATCCTTCTCCCCACCCTTTGGCCCCCCAGAGAAATGAGCCCCTACTGGTAACTGGTGAATGGCCCTGTGCCCGGGACAGAGGAGGGCCCTCCTCTTGGACAGCCCACCCAGAGCCTGGTCCCTTGGGGGCCTCGAGCTAGGGTGGGATGAAGAGGAAACCTGCTGGCAGTGCTGAGGAGGGGTACCCCAGCTCCAGGCCTGGAGAGGCTTCCCAGCATCGCCTGTGGGCCCTACCTGAGGTCAGCCCCCCTCTTCCAGGACGAACTACTGTGGATCATACAAGGTCCTCCTTGAGAGGCTGAGCTGTAGCCAGGGTTAGGGAGAGCTTGTCTCTGGTCAGCCCTGGAGCATGGGCTCATGGGAAAGAGGAGGGGGACCAGGCCCAGGACAAGAGTCAGAGGCCCAGACTTCCAGAGATCTCTCCGCCTTAGTTCAGAATATGTGTCAGGAAATTCCTCAGAGAGCTCAGAGTCCCTGTCCTGTATTTTTACACCTTTTTACAGTGTTAACCGTTCAGAACTGTTTTCTGTAACAAGAAGACTTCCTTTTCTAAAAACAAACGAACAAACAGAAAACACAACTCAATAAGTACATGGGCAATTATAAAAGATAGCATTATTGTAACAATTTGTAACTCTACTTTTTGAATTGTGCCTGACTTAAAAGACTAATACATTTTTAAAATTAGTAGCCTAAAAGTCTAAAAGCTTGTAACTTTGGTTTGTAACTCCACACTTTGTTTCCTACTTAACTTTAAGAAATGAATGAACTTAAAAGTATTATTAGTTTATGTTCTTGGGAATACAATGTGTAAGGATGTAAGTGTCATATTAACAACTGAAAGGAGTGAAAACAAAGTTGTAAATACACAGAGTTTTTATATGTTATTGAGGTTAAATGGGTATACATTCAAATTAGTGTTATAACTTTAGGATGTTAAATGTATTCCCCACGGTAAGCACAAAGAAAGTAACTTTACTACATGTACAAAAGGAAATAAGAAAAGAATCTAAACTGCTCACTACAAAAGAATCAGCACAAAAGAAGACAGTAATGCAAGCAATGAGCCCCCTCAAAAAACTATAAAGAATATTAAAAAAGAGTGCCAAAATATCAGAAGTCTTTCCTTATTCTTAATTACTTGAAATGTAAATTGATTATGCTCTCCAATCAAAAGGCAGAGGTTAGCAAGCTGGATAAAAACACATGATCCAAATATATTCTTTCTACTATCAACAGAGTAAACAGACAACATACATAATGGGAGAAAATATTTGCAAACTATGTATCCAAAAAGATCCAATATCCAGAATCTATAAGGAACTTAAACAAATCAACAAGCAAAAGCCAAACAACCTTATGAAACATGGGCAAAGGACACAAACAGACATTTCTCAAAATAAGACATACGAGTGGCCAAGAAGCATACAAAAAATGTTCAATATTATAATCATTAAGGAAATGCAAATTAAAACCACAATGAGATACCATCTCACACCAGTCAGAATGACTATTATCACAAAGTCAAAAAATAACAGATGCTGGGCTGGGCACAGTGCCTCAGGCCTGTAATCCCAGCACTTTGGGAGGCCGAGGCAGGCGGATCACAAGGTCAAGAGATCAAGACCATCCTGGTCAACATGGTGAAACCTCGTCTCTACTAAAAATACAAAAATTAGCCGGGCGTGGTGGTGCATGCCTGTAATCCCAGCTACTTGGGAGACTGAGGCAGGAGAATCATTTGAACCCAGGAGACGGAGGTTGCAGTGAGATGAGATCACACCACTGCACTCCAGCCTGATGACAAAGTGAGACACTGTATCAATAAAATAAAATAAATAAAATAAAATAAAATAAAATAACAGATGCTGGTGAGGATGCAGAGTAAAGGGAATGCTTATATACTGCTGGTGGGAATATAAATTAGTTCAGCAACTGTGGAAAGCAGTCTGAAGATTTCTCAAAGAACTTAAAATAGAACTGCCATTTGATCCAGCAATCCCATTACTGGCTATGTACCCAAAGGAATATAAATCGTTCTACCATAAAGACACATGTATGGGTATGCTCACTCCAGCACTATTCACCATAGCAAAGACATGGTATCAACCTAAATGCCCATCAATGGTAGACTGGATAAAGAAAATGTGGTACATTGGCACCATGGAATACTACACAGCTGTAAAAAGAATGGCATCATTGCCCTTTGCAGCAACATGGATGGATCTGGAGGCCATTATCCTAAGTGAATTAATACAAGAACAGAAAACCAAATACTGCAGGTTCTCATTTATAAGTGGGTGCTGGACATTGAGTACACATGGACACAAAGAAGGGAATGATAGACATTGGGGCTTATTTGAGAATAGATAATGGGAGCAGGGTGATGATCAAAATCTACCTATGAGGAGTTATGCTGATTACCTCGGTGAAAAAATTAGCTGTGCACCAAACCCCTGTGACACACAATTTACTCATGTAAAATACCTGAACACATACCCCTTGAACCTAAAATAAAAGTTGAAAACTATATGTATGTATGTATGTAATCTATCTATATATATACAGATGCATAAAATATGTATATATATATGTGTGTGTGTGTGTCTACTTTCTAAAAGAGACTCATTTTGGATCCAAAGACACAAATGGATTGAAAGTGAAAGGATGGAAAACTATATGACATGCAAATAGTGAACAAAAGAGAGCAGGAGTGATTATATTAATATCACATAAAATAGACTTTAAATCAAAAAAGGATTCAAGAGACAAAACCATTATATATACATAAATGGTTCAGTACAGCAAGAAGATATGACAATTGTGTACACATTTACATACCTAATAACAGACCATCAAAATATATGAAGCAGATATTGAAGGAATTGAAGCGTTCCTGTATTTTCATGGCATTTCTTTCTCACATGTAGTAAATACACTTTTAACCCATCCTACTGCTTTCCTGCTCCTGGGATTCCTGCACCATTTAGGAAGACCAGCATGTTGTTTCACTGAGGGTGAGGTGATTAAGAACCCTGCATTTGAAATTATGGCAACAAGCCTCAAGGTTGACATTTCCATGAAGCAAATATTCAAAGTGTAGTACTGCTGGACCAGCCCTAGAAAAGCAAATTGATTCTGGACTTTGCTATTTAAAAGGATGAAAGAAAATTATTCACCTGTGCAACCACTGCACCCCAGGTGTAGAAGTAATGCACTCATTTCGGTGAGGATGTCTGTGAAACACTAGCTATGATTGAATCACCACCTGACTAGGCTTACCATAATTCACTGTTACTCTCAAAGAACATTCTTCTACATCAACCAAAGCGGAGGATTAAATGGGGAGATGGTAGAACCCATGACCCATGCATCTCTCAAGTCCAAAGGTAGCCTTCTCTGTAATTCCCACAGCTTATGGGGCTGCTTTTGAATGATGACTTTCACAGGGACCTGGAGCTGCCACAGTGAAAGCCTAAAATCTACAGGATACTCACACCTACTATGTTCCTGTAGAATGGAAAACTAACCACTGGATGCTTGAAAGGTGTAAGTAGACTTGTAAAGCAATTTAAGAACCAAACTTTGTTTGTTCACTGAGCAGATTATGGGAGAATTATGAACCCCAGGACTGGAAGGGAGCTCACAGATACTTTCCAGTGATGCCTGAAGATCTGAATACATCCCTTCCCCTACGTTACAGTTATCTGGCTAAGTCTCTGTTTGAGGAAGAAAGGAAAATGTTTCATCAGGTGTATTAGTAGGATTTTAGTACCATCGTAGCCCATGGGTAAGTAGCTTCCCCTTCCTTCAGAGGGCTCTGATTTACCCCCTAATTCATGTATGGAGTTGGACTGCACTTCTCCCAAAAGTAGATCTTCAGCCACTTTCACGCTTATGTGTACCAGATCTGGAGACGTGCTTGGTAAGCTATCAAGTGAAATCTTAATGGATTGCTCAACAATTTTATTCCTAGAAAACAAGTCATGAATTACCCACACTTAAGCATTATTGTTGGCCAGATCACCCGTTCATTGAATTTAACAACATTTAATCTGCCCTTAATATATGCCAGGCACTTTTCTAAGTGCTTTGTGATGCATTAAGGAGAAAAACAGACCCAAATAAGTCCTGGCATAACAAATTATATAGGTAAATATAAGATGAAAAATAAAAACAGTGTAAGGGGGACTCAAAATTGAAGTCACATTGTAACTTTAAATCATGCTTTTAACACGTTGGCTCTGCTGCTTCTTCAGTTAAATTCTTTGCCTCTGATGGTGCCTTCAGGGCTGCCCCAGGCCTCTGCCATCTTATAATTCACTCACGGTAATAAAAAACAAGGAATTAAGGTTAGTTGTTGTGTCGTTTCCAAGAATTCCCTACCTACAGTCACTTGCCAGCTTTAGCACACTTTATCATTGATAAGGCACTTCACTAAAGTGGCTTCATGGTCCAAGTGAACTAGCCAGTGTCTTAATTAAATTTACCAGAAAAGTCATGTGTAAAATATTGTTAGGTTTACTAAGCTAAGCTCTTCAATTAAACTAGGCCCTTTACTGCCCACAGAAGAGAAGATGAACCAAGAATAAGTGTTTTATTATGACAACCTTTGCACTGGGGTAATAGAAACTGCTCTCCAAATACAGCAGGTTTGAATGCTCTCAACCATGACCACATTGACAATATCGTATCTTTGAGGTATGTATCCATCAGGAAGTTTCAGAGAATCCAAGGTGAAAAGGATACTATCGTCTATCACCCCATTTCTTCCATGTAGACTAGTAATGCAGACCTGTAGTTATAAATGGTGGAAATGATTATGTAAAAGCATAGTATACTTTAACTGGCCCTGAACCTCCTCACTCTGGCTCTAATCTTCAAGTCACTCCATCTCCATCAATGATTCCCAAGATGTTTGGCACACTGGCAACACCAGGGGTACTTTGTAAAAATAATTATACCCAGATCGCATTTTAAGCCAATTAAATCAGAATCTCTGGGAATGGGGCCTAGGTCTCTGTTGAGAAGCTCTGCTCTGAATACTACACACAATGTCCATAAAGCTCTGTAGTTAAGGTTGAGACAGTGAAAGGGGTTGAATGAGAAAGGAATATGGCAGTAAGTAGACTATCATTTTTTCCCTGATTCCTGTGTCACATTCCAAGCTCCCTATTTCATCTGTACCTTTGTTCAAAATGAATTTCTTTCTCATTTTCAGGCTTCACTACCGAAATCATACCCAGCATTTACTGGAAAGCTCAAATCCCACAACCCACTCCATTCATTCTTTCCCAGCAATTTTCTGGCATACAGAGTTTTCTGGATTACAGTTTTTCTTCCTATTGTTCTCAGAACATCCTAATAACATTAAAATACCAAATATACTATATAACTTAGAACTTACTTATGTACATGGTCTACATGATTTTCTAATTATTTTCTTTTTGGAGTCCTGCCATTTCAATAAGAAAACAGGCTACTTTTGGTAAAAAACAAATATGTTTTCTCATATTTTCTAGATTTCCCAGCACACCCAACAGACTTCTGAGCATAAAAATTATCACTAAAGGAAGGTTTCAAAGAAACTAATGACAAGTGCAACATGGAAACAAATTACCTCATCCACATGCTTACAGCTCATGGGCTCCACTGAGCATGGCTTGATGATTCAGGTGCCTCAACTTCTAATCAGTCCCCCATATAAGGCACAAAACCTAAAGCAGCCATGAGAAATTTGAGTGTCATTATATATTAATTGAAGTTATGTTAAATGTCACACATTACTCTGGGACATTGTAATACCCTAAAATAGCTTTTAGTAGATCCAAGGTACATTTTGCACATGTTTAAACAGACACCTTGTAAATCTGTCAGAAAAGAAGTTGATAATCCTTTAGACATTGATTCTCCTTTACTGATTTAACAAAGTTAAATGGAGAAAAAGTGTGAACTTTTCATCACAGCCAATCTAAGGGAGAAACACAGGAGTTATTAAACAATTGGTTATGTTCACAAGTCCTTAGTAAGAGGCAGTCAAGTACATAGGTAAGAGCAAAAGTTTGAACTTGGCTACCTGTGTTAAAGTCTTGACACTGCCACTTACTCAGTTTGCAAATAGTCAAGGCACTTAATTTCTCTGTTCCTCAGTTTCTTCATCTATAAAATGAGAAGCAGAATAATAGTCCTCATGACATAGAAGTATTGTGATAATTAATTGGTATGTTTAGAGCTCATAGAATAATGCCTGGCACTAGTAACCACCTAATAAATGTTGAATGGTATTAGTGGTAGAAAAATTACGTAAAATCATAGTACACTGTAACTCGCTGTGCACCTCCTCACTCTGGCTCTAAGCTATTACTAGGAAATATTGCCACTGCAAGAATAAATCAATTCCCTAGGTGTTTTGTTCAGTTGATAAACTCTTTTTTTTTCTTTTGAGTTGGAATTTCGCTCTTGTTGCCCAGGCTGGAGTGCAATGGTGCAATCTCAGCTCATGGCAACCTCTGCCTCCTGGGTTCAAGCGATTCTCTTGCCTCAGCTTACCAAGTACCCAGGATTACAGGCGCCTGCCACAACACCCGTCTAATTTTTTGTATATATATATATTTTTAGTAGAGACGGGGTTTCACCATGTTGACCAGGCTGGTCTCGAACTCCTGACCTCAGGCGATCCACCCACCTCAGCCTCCTAAAGTGCTGGGATTATAGGCATGAGCCACTGCGCCTGCCCTGAACTCTTAAATATGTATATTACACTACATTTATAAACAAGTAGTTTCAAATGGAATTTTACAATAAGTTAAAAGTGAGTTGCAGGATATAAACACCAAAGATCTGGAGGAACTAGAAATCTTAAACACTGCAGGTGGGAGCGGAAATGGTCACACCATTTTGGAAAACTGGCAACATCCACAATGTTAAACATTTCCTTACCTTACTACCAAGCATTATAAATGACACAAGACACGTGTCTTGGACCATTTCTCTTTTTCTCTTTTAATATACATACATTTTTAATATAATATCTTAGGGATAACTTCAAAATGTGTATACCTCTGGCACTAACTAACCTCAGAATCAATTACCCACATGTCTACACAAATTTAACACGACTAAAGCTGAGTTCTTGCTATTCTTCTTATGCACCCAATTTGTCTCCTCTCAGTTTTCCACATCTCAAATTGGCACTTCCATCCTTACCACTTCTCACACCAAGAACTTTGCAGTTACTGGCAGGAATGAGTGACATCAGCAAGACAGCATAGTAGGAGATCCCAGCCTTTTTTTCCTCCAAAAAAGAACAACAACTGGACAGCCATTCATGAACAAAAATAGCTCCAAAAGAGCACAAGAGTCCACTTAAGAAGCTCTAGCAGCACAGTTGAAGAAAAAAAAAACTGAGAATAGTTGCATTAAAAAGGTAGGATGTGCTGGGCGCGGTGGCTCATGCCTATAATCCCAGCACTTTGGAAGGCCAAGGCAGGCGGATCAAGGGGTCAGGAGTTCAAGACCGGTTACCTGGCCAACATGGTGAAACCTCATCTCTACTAACCATACAAAAATTAGCCAGGTATGGTGACACATGCTTGTAACCCCAGCTACTTGGGAGGCTGAGGCAGGAGAATCACTTTAACCCAGAAGGCGGAGGTTGCAGTGAGCCGAGATCACGCCATTGCACTTGAGCCTGGGTGACAGAGTGAGTCTCTGTCTCAAAAAAAAAGGTAGGAAGGACAGTGACAGTTTCATTTTACCTGCATCATCCCATCCCTCAGCTGACAGAGAGAGAATATTCCCAAGCTCGTGAGTTCCTCTTACAGGGCAGGATGAGCATTTGGCTTTCTCAGCCCTCATGACACTCTGTGGGACTGATCTGCTTCAGTTTCACCCCACTCTGAATGTTGGGGAAACCGGCAGTTTAGATGCCTGGAGATGGTTAGGAACAAACAAAATGGGTAGGGGTTATCAGTGTCTAGATGTTGGAGGAGCCACTGTGGTGCCCAGTAGTCTGCTTTGCACAGGACTCCAGCGGCCTTCTTTAATGAAGACCTTAACAGCCCTTGAAGCCTTTTGCTGCTGAGGAAACTCAGCATTGCTGCAGTGGACAACGATTGCCTCGAGGGCTGTGAAGTTTTTTACCTTCGCAATCCCCAGCTGCCAGAGTCACCTCCCTTCTTCTCCCCCTACTCCTGGAACATCCCCAGCTGCTGCTGCTGTGGGCACTCCAGCCCAGTGACCCCACACATCCACCTTGCATGTGTGCACAATCAGCCTGGGCCTGTGCTACTGCATGTGTGTCTGACTGACTCTGTAGTTGTATGTGTTCATGCACAGCTGGCCCTGACTCCAGTTGCCAACCCCTACCATCACATTCATGTCTGCAGCTGGTTCCTGCAACACGTGTACAACACCAAAAGCTCTCGTGGTCCCTGCAGCTGTGCATGTGCACACAGCTGACCAACCCCTGTTGCCAGGCTGCACAGTCCTACACATGCCTATAGCTGACCCATGGAATTGTGCGTGTACTGGCCACCTTTTGTGGTCTCCATTGCTGTGCGTACACAAGAAACCAGCCTTGACTCCTGACTCCTGTCTCCAGCCCTTACTGTCATGCTCACATCCACAGATAACCCCTGCAGCAGTGTACATGAATGCTGCCAGCTCTGGTTCTGTGCAGCTGTGCATGTGCACACGTCAACCCAACCTCCATCACTGGCCACCCATCATACTTGTGCCCGCAGATGGCTCCTGCAGCTGCACACATGCTCTCCAACAGCACTGGCCTGCAGCTATGCATGCACTTGCAGCTGGCTCCACCAGCTGGTGCCTGCCCTCACTACCATGCTTACACATGCAACAAGTCCCTGCAACCATGCACAGGCATGCCACCAGACCCAAATCCTGTACCTGTGCACATGCAAGCCACCAGCCCTCACCACCACATGAGTACCTGCAGTCAGACTCTGCTGCCATGCATGTGCCTGCAGCAGAGCATGTGTACACCATCAGTCCTGGACCTCACCACCTCCTACCCTAGTCTCTTGCCACTGAACGCAAAGCTCCACTGAGAACCCAAACAGCCTTTACAACCACCAAGGACCATGCAGTTACCAAAGCTGTAGACCCTAGCTTCCCAAGCCAATGAGACCCTGTATCCTCTTCTGAACCACAAGCAACTAAGCAAAAATAAACATCAAACTACAAATTTCTACACAGCAAAAGAATCAAACAGTAAAGTTAGAAGGCAACCTATGGAACGGGACAAAGTATTTATAAACCATATATTTGATATGGGGTTAATATCCAAAATTCATAAGGAATTGAAATAACTCAATAGCAAAAAAATAGTAATAACTCAATAAAAATGGACAAAAGACTTGAATTTCTCACAAAAGACATACAAATATCCAACAGATATATGAAAAGATGCTCAACATCACTAATCATCAAGGAAATACAAATCAAAACTACAATGAGATGTCACCCCACACCAGTTAGAAAGGATATTTTTTTGAATGTCAAAAGATAACTAGTGTTGGCAAGGATGGGGAGAGAAAAAACACTTTTCCATCATTGGTGGGAAAGTAAACTGGCACAGCCATTATGGAAAATTCTATGGAGGGTCCTCCAATAAATTAAAAATAGAATTACCATATAATCCAGCAATCCTACTTCTGGGTATATACCCAAAGGGAATGAAATCAGTATGCCGAAAAGATATCTGCGTGACCATGATCTTGCATATTTTTCATTGTGTTTAGCGCAATATCATAAACCTTGAATAACACAATGGGATCCATACGAAGTGTGACTAGTGATTCTGGAAGTGCTCCCAACAAGCAGAAAAGCCATGATATTACAAGAAAAAAATATAATTGCTTGATCTGTACGGTAGACTGAGGTCTGCAGCTGTAGTTGCCCACCATTTCAAACAGATGATTCCTCTCATAAACAGAAAATATAAATTCACAGTATTTTGAGAAATATAGTACAATGCTGTAAGTGTATTTTCTCTTCATTATGATTTTCTTAATAACACTGCCTTTTCACTAGCTTACTTTATTGTAAGTATACAGTTTATAATACATATACAAAATATGTTATTCAATTATTTGTGTTATTGGTAAAGCTTCTGGTCAACAGTAGGCTATTAGTAATTAAGATTTGGGGGCATCAAGTTATATCCAGATTTTCAACCGTGCAGGAGGCCAGCATCCCTAACCCCTGTGTTGCTGTGCAATGGTCAATTGTATAGCTCTGGGTTATATAGCTTATATATATGTTACACCTTATAGCATATCTGCTAACTACAAATAGAATTCAACAATGGACACACACATACACAAAGAAGAGTACAAGGCTATCTCCAGAAATCTAACTTTGAAGCATCTGAAGTACTTTAAAAGTAGTAATCCTACACAATTGTAGTATTTTTTAGTTTATTCAAAATTAAATACTTATATAAATGAAAAAATGCCCAAATGAAAGAGTACTGACTGCATTCAAAAAATGAATGCATGATATGTGATAGCATGAGTTTTTAGACATATGACCTATTCATACCTATATTGTCCACTATTTTCAATTCAAAAGGTCCACCATTGAAGAGCCACTGACTGGAGCCAAGTACATTCTAGAAGTAGTTCTAGTACCAGAATCCTCTCAAGAAAAGAGCATTACATGCTTTTAGAAATATAAATCATACCTGGATAGGGATCCAAGATGGCCAAATAGGAAGAGCTCTGGAGTGCAGTTCCCAGCAAGAACAATGCAGAGGGTGAGTGATCACCACATTTCCAAATGAGTTATTACTGCCCACAGACTAGGAGATTCTCAGATTGAAAAGCCCCACGAGTTTCCAGCATGACTGTTTCAGCTGGCACAGTGCGTCTCTGCACAAAAAGCTCACACAAATCTGGGCAGCTGTTTCAACTGGCACCTGGAATGCCTGGGAGACAGAGCTGCCCATTCAACTGAAAAGAAGGGGGCTGAAACAGGGAGCCAGGAAATCTGGCTCAGTGGGTCACATCCCCACAAAGACTAGCAATCTGAAATGCTCTGGATTGAGAGTTTTGCAGCAAGTGCAGCTGGACCCAGGATGGCCCAGCTCTGTTGGGGGAATGGCATCCGCCATTACGGAGGCAGTCCACCACTACCGAGGCAGTCCACAATTACCGAGGCAGTCCACCATTACTGAGGCAGTCGCCATTACCGAGGCAGTCTGCCATTACAGAGGCAGTCTGCCATTACTAAGGCAGACCACCATTACTGAGGCAGTTCTAACTATGCCTCTATAAACAAAACTGCAAGGAAGTTCACACAGCAGTTGAGCAGAGCCCACAACAGCTCAGCAATGCCTCTGCTGGCAGACTGTAACTAGGCTACCTCATTACTGGGCAGGGCAGTTCAGAAAAAAGGCAGCAGCATGTCAGGAACTTATAAATAAAGCCCCAAATTCCCAGGACAGAGCACCTGGGAAAAAAGGCGATTATGAGTTCAGCTGCAACAGACAAAAACGTGCCTGCCCAGCAGCTCTGAAGAGAAGAGCTCAGCACTTGAGCTCCTATAAGGGACAGACTGTCTCCTCTAGCAGCTCCCTGACCCCCGTATATATCCAAAGAATCACCTCATAAAGAAGAGCTCAGGCTGACACCTGGCAGGTATCCTTTTGGGATGAAGATAAACAGAAGAAGAAACTGGCAGCAACCCTTAGTGTCCTGTAGCCACCACAGGTGATCCCCAAGCAAGCAGGATCAGGAGTCCTACAGCAGAGAGGACTGACTATTAGAAGGAAAACTAAAAAAATAAAAATTAAAAAAAAATAACTTAATCATCAACAAAAATAACTTAATCATCAACAAAAATAACATCCACTCAGAGACCCAATCTGAAAATCACCAACTGCAAAGACCACAGGTAGCTAAAGCCACAAACATAGAAAGAAACCAGCACAAAAATGATGAAAACATCCAAAGCCAGAATGCCTCTCCTCCTCCAAGGGATCACAACTCATCGCCAGCAAAGGAACCAAGCTGGATGGAGAAAAAGTCTGATTAATTGACAGAAACAGGCTTCACAAAGTGGGTAATAACAAACTTCTCTGAGCTAAAAGAACATGTTCTAACCCAATGCAAAGAAACTAAAAACCTTTAAAAAAGGTTTGACAAAATGCTAATGAGAATAAACAGCTTAGAGAAGAATATAAATGTATTGACGGAGCTGAAAAACACAACACGAGAACTTCGTGAACCATACAAAAGTTTCAATAGCCGAATTGACCAAGCAGAAGAAAGGGTATCAGAGATAGAAGATCAACTGAATGAAATAAAAAAAGAAGGCAAGATTAGAGAGAAAAGAGGGAAAAAAATGAACAAAGCCTCCAAGAAATATGGGATTACGTGAAAAGACCTAATCTATGTTTGATAGGCGTACCTGAATGTGATGGAGAGAATGAATCCAAACTGGAAAATACTCTTCAGGATATTATCCAGGAGAACTTCCCCAACCTAGCAAGCCAGGCCAACATTCAAGTCCAGGAAATACAGAGAACACCACGAAGATATTCCTTAAGAAAAGCAACCCCAAGGCACATAATTGTCAGATTCACCAGGGTTGAAATGAAGGAAAAAATGCTAAGGGCAACCAGAGAGAAAAGTTGGGTTATCCACAAAGGGAAGGCCATCAGACTCACAGTGGATCTCTCAGCAGAAACCCTACAAGCCAGAAAAGAGTGGGGGCCAATATTCAACATCCTTAAAGAAAAGAACTTTCAATCTAGAATTTCATATCCAGCCAAACTAAGCTTCATAAGTGAAGGACAAAGAAAATCCTTTACAAACAAGCAATTGCTGAGAGATTTCATCACCACCAGGCCAGCATCAAAACAGTAGGATCAAAATCACACATAACAATATTAACCTTAAATGTAAATGGTCTAAATGCCCCAATCAAAAGACACAGACTGGCAAATTGGATAAAATGTCAAAATCCATCGGTGTGCTGTATCCAGGAAACCCATCTCACATACAAGGACCCACATAGGCTCAAAATAAAGGGATGGAGGAAGATTTACCAAGCAAATGGAGAACAAAGAAAAGCAGGAGTTGCAATCCTAGTCTCTGATAAAATGGACTTTAAACCAACAGAGATCAAAAGAGACAAAAAAGGGCATTACATAATGGTAAAAGGATCAATGCAACAAGAAGAGCTAACGATCCTAAATATATACGCACCCAATACAGAAGCACCCAGGTCCATGGAGCAAGTTCTTAACACCCTACAAAGAAACTTAGACTCCCACACAGTAACAGTGTGGGAGTCTAGACTTTAACACTCCACTGTCAATATTAGATGGATCAATGAGACAGAAAATTAACAAGGATATCCAGGACTTGAACTCAGATCTGGACCAAACACACCTAATAGACATCTACAGAACTCTCCACCCCAAATTCAGAGAATATACATTCTTCTCAGCACCACATCACACCTACTCGAAAATTGACCACATAATTGGAAGTAAATCACTCTTCAGCAAATACAAAAGAATGGAAATCATAACGAACAGTCTCTCAGACCAAAGTGCGATCAAATTAGAACTCAGGATTAAGAAACTCACTCAGGACCGCACAACTTCATGGAAACTGAACAACTGGCTCTTGAATGTTGACTGGATAAATAATGAAATGAAGGCAGAAATAAAGATGTTCTTCGAAACCAATGAGAATGAAGACACAATGTACCAGAATCTCTGGGACACATTTAAAGCAGTGTCTGGAGGAAAATTTATAACAATAAGTTCCCACATGAGAAGCAAGGAAAAATCTAAAATTGACACTCTATGGTCAAAATTGAAGGAGCTAGAGGAGCAAGATTAAAAAAACTCAAAAGCTAGCAGAAGACAATAAATAACTAAGATCAGAGCAGAACTGAAGGAGATAGAGACACCAAAAAACCTTCAAAAATCAATAAACCCAGGAATTGTTTTTTTGAAAATATCAACAAAATACACAGACCACTAGCCAGATTATAAAAAAGAAACAAGAGAAGAATCAAATAGATGCAATAAAAAATGATAAAGGGGATATCACCACTGATTCCACAGAAATACAAACTACCATCTGAGATTACTATAAAGAACTCTATGCAGACAAACCAGTAAACCTGGAAGAAATGGATAAATTCCTGGACACTTGCCTCCTCCCAAGCCTAAACCAGGAAGAAGTTGAAACCCTGAATAGACCAGTAACAAGAGCTGAAGTTGAGGCAGCAATTAATAGCCTACCAACCAAAAAAACCCCAGGTCCAGATGGGTTCGCAGCCAAATTCTACCAGAAATACAGAAGAGCTGGTACCATTCCTTCTGAAACTATTCCAAACAACCCAAAAAGAGAGAATCCTTCCCAAATCATTTTATGAAACCAAAATCATCCTGATACCAAAACCCGGCAGAGACTCAACAAAAAAAGAAAGCTTCAGGCCAATATCCATGATGAACACAGATGCAAAAATCTTCAATAAAATACTGGCAAACTGATTGCAACAGCATATCAAAAAGCTTATCCATCATGATCAAGTAGGCTTCATCCCAGGGATGCAAGGCTGGTTCAACATATGCAAGTCTATAAACGTAATTCACCACATAAACAGAACCAAAGACAAAAACCACATGATTACCTCAATTGATGCAGAGAAGGCCTTTGACAAAATTCAACAGTCCTTTATGCTAAAAACTCTCAATAAACTAAGTATCGATGGAACGTGTCTCAAAATAATAAAAGCTATTTATGACAAACCCACAGCCAATATCATACTGAATGGGCAAAAACTGCAAGCATTCCCATTGAAATCTGGCACTAGACAAGGTTGCCCTCTCTCACCACTCCTATTCAATTTAGTGTTGGAAGTTCTAGCCAGAGCAATCAGGCAAGAAAAAGAAATAAAGTGTATTCAATTAGGAAAGAAGGAAGTCAAATTGTCTCTATCTGCAGATGACATGATTGTATATTCAGAAGACCCACCATCTCAGCCCAAAATCTCCTGAAACTGATAAGCAACTTCAGCAAAGTCTCAGGATACAAAATCAATGTGCAGAAATCACAAGCATTCCTATACACCAATAACAGTCTTAAAGAGAGCCAAATCAAGAACAAACTGCCATTCACAATTGCTACAAAGAGAATAAAAAACCTAGGAATACAGCTAACAAGGAACGTAAAGGACATCTTCAAGGAGAACTACAAGCCGCTGCTCAATGAAATAAGAGAGGACATAAACAGATGGAGAAACATTCCATGTTCATGGTTAAGAAGAATCAATATCGTGAAAATGGCCATACTGCCCAAAGTAATTTACAGTTTCAATGCTATCCCCATCAAGCTACCAATGACCTTCTTCACAGAACTGGAAAAAACCACCTTAAACTTCATATGGAACCAAAAGAGAACCTGCATAGCCAAGTCAATTCTAAGCGAAAAGAACAAAGCAGGAGGCATCACACTACCGGACTTCAAACTATACCACAAGGCTACAGTAATCAAAACAGCATGGTACTGGTACCAAAACAGAGATACAGACCAATGGAACAGAACAGAGTCCTCGGAGGCAACACAACATATCTACAACCATCTGATCTTTGACAAACCTGACAAAAACAAGCAATGGGGAAAGGGTTCCCCGTTTAATAAATGGTGTTGGGAAAAGTGGCTAGCCATGTGCAGAAAGCAGAAACTGGACCCCTTCCTGACACCTTACACTAAAATTAACTCCAGATGGATTAAAGACTTAAGCATAAGACCTAACACCATAAAAGCCCTAGAAGAAAATCTAGGCAAAACCATTCAGGACATAGGCGCAGGCAAGGACTTCATGACCAAAACACCAAAAGCATTGGTAACAAAAGCCAAAATAGACAAATGAGACCTAATCAAACTCCACAGCTTCTGCACAGCAAAAGAAACAGTCATTAGAGTGAATCAGCAACCAACAGAATGGGAAAAAATTTTTGCAGTTTACCCATCAGACAAAGGGCAGATATCCAGAATTTACAAAGAGCTAAAACAGATTTACAAGAAAAAAACAAACAAGCCCATTCAAAAGTGAATGAAGGATATGAACAGACACTTTACAAAAGAAGACATACATGAGGCCAACAAACATATGAAAAAATGCTCATCATCTCTGGTCATTAGAGAAATGCAAATCAAAAGTACATTGAGGTACCATCTCACGCCAGTTAGAATGGTGATCATTATGGGGAGGAAGGCAGCAAATCACACTGCCACGTGTGTTCCTATGCAACAATTTTGCATGTTCTTCACATGTACCCCAAAACCTAAAATGCAATAAAATAAATAAAGGGGGAAAAAAAAAGAATGGTGATCATTAAAAAATCTGGAGACAACAGATGCTGGAGAGGATGTGGAGAAATAGGAACAGTTTTACACTGTTGATGGGAGCGTAAATTAGTTCAACCATTGTGGAAGACAGTGTGGCGATTCCTCAAGGACCTAGAAATAGAAATTCCATTTGACCCAGCAATCCCATTACTGGGTATATATCCAAAGGATTATAAATCATTCTACTATAAGGACATGCGCACACAAATGTTCATTGCAGCACTGTTTACAATAGCAAAGACCTGGAACCAGCCCAAATGCCCATCGATGATAGGCTGGACAGGGAAAATGTGGCGCATATATACCATGAAGTATTATGCAACCATCAAAAACGATGAGTTCATGTCCTTTGTAGGGACATGGATGAACCTGGAAACCATTATTCTCAGCAAACTGACACAAGAGCAGAAGATCAAACACCACATGTTCTCACTCATAGGCAGGTGTTGAGCAATGAGAACACATGGACACAGGAAGGGGAGCATTGGGGTCTGTTGGAGGAAATGGGGAGGGACAGCGGGGTGTGGGGAGTTGGGGAGAGATAGCATGGGGAGAAATGCCAGATGTAGGTGATGGGGAGGAAGGCAGCAAATCACACTGCCAGGTGTGTACGTATGCAACAATCTTGCATGTTCTTCACATATACTCCAAAGCCCTAAAATGCAATAAAACAAACAAAAAAAAAGAATCGCTTGAACCCGCGAAGCAGAAGTTGCAGTGAGCCGAGATCAAACCACTGCACTCCAAGCTGGGGGACAGAGTGAAACTCTATCTCAAAAAAAAAGAAAAATAATAATTGTAACTATTCTTGCCCTGTAGGACTTCATGATGTAACAACAATAAAAGAGAAAAATTACAAGTTTTAAATAAGCTGTGATAAAGGATATAAAACAAGTTCAAAAATTGGATTTCCTGAAGGGAGAAAATTTCAGACTTAGAGAAAAGAAGGGCTTTTCTTGGAGGAAGTCAGATTTGAGCTGGGTTGCGAAAGAAGAGAAAGATTTAACCTGGCAAATGTGGGGTTTGGGCAAGAGCGGACAGAAAGAAAGGAAAAACAACACAATTAAAGGGAAAAAGAAATGAAACCATAACATTCAAGATCCAGGCCTGCAGAGCAAACATGAGATAAAGTTATAAAAATAACCTCAACCGGGAAAAGACTCTAAAAATATCAAGTCAAATTAGGGCTTTAATTTATCTATGATAGGGAGGCATACAAACCTTTTTGCTTATTGGAAGTATAATAGTCCTTATTTGATAATTTATAATTATAAGCACAATGCTTAATCTAAAGACAACCATTGACCACATTTTCATATTTACCCTGCTCTAGGTGTTTTTTTCTGTGTAAAAGTATATACGCCTTGTTATAAAACCAAAATTTAACATTGTATATAGTATTCAAATAACACATAGTGATCACAAACATTTTTATAGAACAGAAGACTATTGAAAGGGAAATACATCATCTCAAAGAATGATTGTGCCATAATTTATAGATCTAATTTCACCTTGTTGAGCATTTAGGTTTTATCCAAATACATTGCTTACTTGCTTGATTTTATTTCTGTAGGATAAACTTCTAAGAGTGAAACTTCTTGTTCAAAGATTTTTGGTGGAAATGAGCTATTGAGCTGTAAATCAGCTTTCATGTTTTTTAAATACCTATTTTAAATACCTATTCACTGATATTCGTTTCTCAATTGGCATCTTCCAGCTGTCAATACCTGTGCCATTCTCATGGTTACTTCCCTCTCACTCACTTTCATGAAGGAATGAAGCACCAGGCTCCCATCTGTCTTTCCAATACCGCTTCTGTCAGCATTCAAGTAGATGATCCATAGTGATCTCTGACCTCTCTTCCCTGACTCCAAACTAGTATACAACCATACGCAGACTAAACCTTACCCCACGTTCCATGTCAAACTCCCACTCTCCCAATTCTGTTTATTTTCCTTCACAAATAGGATCCAACACAATAGTGCAGACAGATTAAAATGCTTGTGAGAATGTATTGCATAATAGAAGGCATTTTGGTACAATAGGGACAAAGTGGATTATAAACTAGATATAGATCCCTCTCTCAGTTTGTGCACCTCAATCAATTACAGGTAGAATGAAAGTTTAGATCTAAATAAATAATAACTTCCATAGGAAAGTCTAAATGAATACTGATGTAAATTATGAATTGGAATAAGAATTCTTAACCCAAAAGCCACAAAGACAAAATGGACATATTTAATACAAAAAAATTGAACAGCATGAAACAAAGCTAAAAGACTACTGTGAAAATAACTGCAAAATATTTATATACTAATTTTCCTAATAAAGTGTTAATTTCCCTAACATAAAAGTAACTGTAATGCCCTAACATGTAAATAGTTGTAAGAAAATAAAAGTTGCAGTGATCTCATCAAGACTTAAAGAAATTCCAAATAAAATTATGAGACTGCTTTTTACTACTAACATTGGCAAAGATTTCAGATTGATCATATTCCTATCCTTGCTAATACTGGCAAACAGGCAGTCTTGCAGCCTGCTGCTGAGAGTGTCAATTAGTACAATTCAGCCAAAAGATAATTTGATAATACCCATCAAAACGGTAAATATCTGGACTGTGATGATGGTTACATGACTCTGTAAATCTACCAAAAAGTCAATGAATTATACCCTTAAAATGAGAAAATTTATGGTATGTAAATTATACCTCAATAAAGCTTTATTTTAAAAAAAAGTTTAAAATGCACATGTTTTGAGAAATAGCAATTCTATGTCTATGAATGCATAATATTAGAAAATGGTGGGTGTTTTTAACCTGAAAAAGGAAGTTACACGATTATATAGAGTTCAATAATTATCAATGTTAACCATATTGTTTAAACGGTGGAAGAACAAATATACAATTTTTACTCTTTTCTTTCTTTCTTTCCTTCCCTCCTTCCTTCCTTCCTTCTTTCTCTTTCTTTCCTTCCTTCCTTCTTCTCTTTCTTTCTTTCTTCTTTCTTTCTCCTTTCTTTCTTTCCTTCCTTCCTTCTTTCTTTCTTTTCTTTTTCCTTCCTTCCTTCCTTCCTTCCTTCTTTCTTTCTTTCTTTCTTTCTTTCTTTCTTTCTTTCTTTCTTTCTTTCTTTCTTTCTTTCTTTCTTTCTTTCTTCTTTCTTTCTTTCTTTCTTCCTTTCTTTCTTTCTTTCTGTTAGAGATATTTCAGTCTTGTTGCCCAGGCTGCAGTGCACTGGTATGATCTCAGCTCATTGTACCCATCACCTCCTGGGTTCAAGTGATTCTCCTGCCTCAGCCTCCCAAGTAGCTGGGATTACAGGCACCCACCAGCTAATTTTTGTATTTTTAGTAGAGACAGTATTTTGCTATGTTGGCCAAGCTGGTCTTGAACTCCTGACCTCAACAATTTTTACTCTTAGCCACATAAATATTGATATTAGAACAAGAGAACCTGCACAGTCAGGAGAGTAGGATTTCAAATTTCACTGTACATCTACTCTACAGATCGCATTAGAGAGGCTAGATTAATATAAGTAAAGCAAAATTGAAAGCCCACAAGGATAAGAGATTATCCCCAAACTAATGCAAATCTTACTTTGATAGCTTTCAATCCATGAGATGGTTTATCTTCTTTTGCAACTGCAGTAACTTTTTGTCCAACTTTCAGAGCCACATTGTCAGTGACAATATCACTACTGCTGTAGTTCAACTCATTAATCAAGCCGTAATTACTAGAGACATTTGTCACAAATCCCTGCACAGTTTTCAATGTGGTGCCACCTATGGGATTAGCAAACAACAGTTTATATTATTAATCTCAAAAGCAAACACCCATTACAAATAAGCCCTACGAGAGGAAAATATGATAGACAACCATGTACTTCTAGGAATAGAATGACCTGGATTTGAGATACAGATCACAGAAGAGCCTAATAATCAGCTATGCAGGATTCTGGAGGCAGAGTGCCCAGGTTCACATTCTGGACCACCACTTCTCTGTATGGCACAGTGGCCTCACACCACAGGCATTAGGGGGTCATAGTTAAGAACACTGAGTCTGGATCCAGACCGCTTGGGTTTCAGTTCCTACATGTACGATCTGCATAAGCCTGCATACATCTCTTAACCTCTCTGACCCTGTTTTCCTCTGTCAAACAAAGATAGTTAACAATTTCTGCATGATTTCTGCAGTGAGGGTTAATGGACACATACATATCAACTGCTTAGAACTGTGAGTGCCTTGCATAGGTTAGAATGTAAATGCTGTTGCTATCATTATATCTGCATATGAAGAGTCCTTAAATTACCACTATTATTATATAACTTCATCATTATCATCAACACAATGAGCAGCATCATCTGCAGATTCTTAAACATCTCACCAGAGCACTAAAAGATATCAGGAATTTAAGTCTAGCCCCATAGTGCATCTGAATCAACAACTATGTTGTTGTTGTTGTTGTTGCTTTTCTGAACAAGCATAGCTGGTAGGTGATATTTGGGGATCTAACCCCAGGCAGTCTGCCTGCAGAATCTGAGCTCTGAACCATAATGCCACAACTGCCTATCCCACAACTTAGGTAAATTGACAGAATGCCTGGGAAAATTTGTGATTATACAAGATTATAAAAACAGAAATCAAGAAAACCTGACAATTTTTTTTAATGGGTCAAACTTGTTTGTTACATCATATTACAGAAGCAAGAGGGAGAGCAATGGAAGCAACCGCCACTCAGACACGTGAAGGTTTGTTGAAGAGCCTTCCATGTGTCCCTGTTGGCACAAATAGAGCTAATAGTGAATCAATGCTGCAGTGAGAAATTTCAGCCAAAAGCTAAGAAACAGTCTTCTCTGAACAAACTTTGCTAAGACTTAGCCACCTCAGCAGGGGTTCAAACTCAGCTAGCAGAGAAGCTACAGGGAGATTCTAGCACCAGGAAAGCAGGTCCCTGCTAACGGAATACTACTTACCAAAGAAGAGGCTGTCATATGCCATCCTCTTGAAGATATCGTGATTCTACTCTTGTGGCAGGAGGTGCCTTCAGAGGTGGGGAGCTTAGAGGATAACAAATGGCTGCTGGACCCGAACGTCTGTGTCTGTCTATGTCTCCCTGACTCAGTTATAAAATGAGCATGACGACACTAGGACTTCCATCACTGGAATTTTCATGAGAATTAAATGAGATGAATGACCGTTAGCTTGGGGCCTGGCACATGCAAGCATTCAACAAAAAGTAGAATTAATATAATTCAGAGCAGGGATGCGATCCACTCCCGCAAACCTTCTCACGTGTTATGGACTCACACTCGCCAAATGCAAATGCCATCACACATCTCCCTTGAATGTCCACTCAGTGCTGGGATTTTAGGATACAAAGGAGAATAAGTTAAATGTGGCTCACGACCTCCTATGGGCAACAGATATATGACTCATCCATTTGGCTTCAAATGCATGCCCTTTTTGGATACATGGCCAAATTCACCCTCAAATTAGGGGATTTCATGCCTATTTTAAATATCAAAAGAAATCTGCTGCAGGAAGCACGTGGGAAAACTTGGGGTCAGGGAGATGCAGGTGAGTGGGAGGGTGGAGAGGGAGGTACAGCCCCCATAGCCTTCCCTGTCAATAACTTCCTGCTTTGGACTGACAAGAGAGTTTGGGGTTTAGGTCGATGCAAGCCTAGTTCTCAGGGGCTTGTTGGGGACTCGGGACACATCCCCCAGTCCGATGCACACACACACACAATATGGAGCCACCTCCATGGGCAGTGCCTGCTTAAGTCTCCACAGCTCCTTTCCAGGGGTGAGGAGAGCCCCTATTGGGAGGCTTCTGGGGTGCGACGTAAGGGGACACACAGAGGAATACCTTGTGGGAGCCCCTGTTGCTGTGGGCCCTGCCGCTGTGTGGGGTCTGCCTTCCTCTGGAAGAAGGCCAAAGCCTGTCTCAGAAGCCTGAGCATGGTCCTGACTGGCCTGGGCACTGTTTGTGATAGATGACACACAAGGTCTTTTTGGTCGAGAACTCTCAGGTCACCACGTCTCCTCAGGGACTCACATCCTCAGCCTCTGTGGTAGGGGACCCAATTATTAGTGAGCAGTCCTTAAGAGAGCCAGGGTTCCTCTCTCTGAGCATATGTTCCTCAGGACCTGCCTCTACCACTGTCCAGCCGATGGGCATGCAGTGGGTGGGTGGGCAGGTTCCTGTGGCCAGTAAGAGGTGGTGGGTGGGAACATTGTGGCTCCTTCCATCAAGGCTGAGGGAGTCATTAGGATGGCCCGGGGGAAATGGCTTGGGGGCTTGGGTTCTGCATGTACTCAAAGGGTACAGGGGCTCTTCTGTGGGATTCCCTGGGAGGACGGGTGTCTGAAACACAGGCTGTGCAACCAAAAAATCCAGCTCTTACCCTTGTGTTCATGGTGCTTAACATAAAGACTAACCACATAGTAGGTGGTCAATAGTTACTCCTCAGCAGGGATCATGTGTACGTGTGCGTGTGTGTGTGTGTGTGTGTGTGTGTTCATGTGGGTATGTAACATTTTAGGGATGGCAAGTCCTTCTCTTTTGTATTATGATAAAAAATATTATATTATAAATTATCATATTATGATATAAAAGAGAAGGACTTGCCATCCCTAAAATGTTAACAATTATGGTTCATAATTATAATTTATCACAGAATTATTTGAATATCATTGCTATCACTTATTCATTGCTTACCTAACGATGCCAATCATTCTGCTGTATGTATTACATTTATTCATTCATTTAATGAATATTTGTTTAGCACTGACTATGAGGCAAACACTGTTCTTGGCACTTGTAATTAATCAGTGAATAAAAGATACAAGTATCTTGGCCCTGTGGAGGTAATTTTCTTACGAAAGGAGAGTAAGGGAGAAACCAAAACTAAAAAATAACAAAACACGTGATACATTAGGAGGCAATAAATGCTATGGAAAAATTTAGCAAGGCAAGGGGGATCCACAGTGCTGGGGAGGGGCATTGGCTGGCATTTTACATTAGGATAGTCAGAGTAGGCTTCATTGGAGGGCAATAGTCAAACAAATACTGAGGAAGATGTTGGAGTTAGCCAGGCAGCTATTTCAGGAGGAGTTATCCAGGCAAAGGGAGCAGCCTGTGGCCTGTGTGAAGATTGTGTGGCAAGAGTATGCCTGATGTGTTCAAGGGAAAACTTAGTGGTTGGAGCAGAGGAAGTGAGAGCAAGAACTGGAAATGTAATCAGAGAGGTAATAGACTTGTGAGGACTTGTAGAGCAGTGAAAGTTCTTTGGCTTTTACTCTCCATAATGTGTGCAGTCTGTGAAGGGTTTGGAGCCTTCCAGGGATACCTCCAGCTGCTTGGTTATGAACAGGCTGGAAGGGGCCAAAGCATGAAGCAGGAAAAACAGTTAGGGGCGTCCTGCTGTAATCCATGGTTGCCATGGATGAAACCTGATTGTCCTTCCTCTCCTGCAGAGAAAACAGGCAAGAGAGCTGCAAAAGATAATCATCTGATGGAGGAGACGGGCAAGGAGGGACTCAAGAACCAGGTGGGAGCAATGCTGGGGCATCAAGAGGAGATCTGCGAAGAGGGGGACAGGAGTGCCCTGAGCGGTGGGCTGGAATTGTGTTCATTGGATTTCAGGGATTACTGTGGGGAGTGGCTCATGGGAATGATTTAGGGCGGCTATAGGTCATGAAGAAAGCTTTGAGTGTGGCCTGTCCTTTCAACAGACATCTGCATGAAACACATGAGACAAGAAGGAGAGTAAAGTGAGCACTGGACTTTGCCTTGGACCTTAACACTGGGTCTTCCCTCAGTAGAAGGTAGTGCCAGAAAGACCCTGATGGTCCAAGACTCCAGACTCACCTCAGCATCAGGCTGACACCCACAGCCCCACAACCACATGGATGTAGGTTCCAGGCCTGCCCAGCGCCAGGTCAGCTTCTGTGGGCTCATGTTTCAGGCCAATAACCGTGGACTGAGCCTCCCAGCCTGCCCAGTGCCAGGTAGAATTCTGCAGCCCCAGGTTCCAGGCCTGCCCCAACATCAGGCCAACCCCACTGGCCCCAGGCTCCAGACTGGTCCTAGAAGCCCTGGGCTCTGGACCGGCGCAGCACCAAGCTAGTCCCCACAGCCCTAGGCTTTAGGACCTCCTAAGTACCAGGCTGTGGCCCCCAGTGTTAATCATCAGGTCTGTACTCGCAGACCCAGCTTCTAGGCCAGCCCCTGAAGATACAAGATCCAGGCCCACCCAGTACCAAGCTAGCCCCTGTGACTCTAGGCTTCAGGCTGGCCTCAGTGCCAAGTCAGTACCCCGGCCTCACACACCTGGTGTGCATCTGTAAACACAGACTCCAGCCCCATCTAGTGGTGAGTCAGTCCCTGCAGCATCACACTCCAGACTGGTCCCTATGGCCTTATGCGGTGGACCTAGAGTCCAGTTCTGCTTGAGCAGACCCAGTGTCCACACCTGTCCCAGTAGAGACCAGCATTGGACCAGCCCCCATGAAACCAGGCTTCAAGACTGCTCCTGTGTACCTAAGCCCCAAGCCAGACTCTAAGATCCCAGGACTTAGGCCGGCCCTCACAGACCTAGACTCTAGTCTAGCACCTGCATACCCAGCTTCCAGGCAGGCACCACTGGACATAGGCTTCAGGCCGGTCCTCATGGTCCCAGCCTCCAGACCAGTCCCAGTGGCTCCAGGCACCAAGCCAGTGCTGGCAATCTTAGAGTCCAGACCCAGCCACTGCAGACCCAGACTTCATGCTGGTCCCTAAACCAGGATGGTCCCATGTTCCAGTCCATTTCCCCCATATCCCAAGGCTGTAGAGGACTCAGAGTCCAGGACTACCCAATAAGATCGTAGTACCAGACCAGACTTCATGGACTGAGATTCCAAGACCACCAATGCAGATCCAGGCCCAGGCCAGTCCCTGTGATTTCAGGCTATAGGCCCATGTCAGTAGTTTCAGGCACTAGGCCTGTTCTAACACGAGGCCAATCCCTTTGGACTGGGGCTCCAGGTACATCCCAGTGGACCCACCCAGATGTCAAGACTGTTCCAGCACCTGGCCAGCCCCTGCAGAGTCAGACTCAAGGTCTAGTCCAGAACCAGGTCAGTTCTTGTGGACCCAAGCTTCAGACCAGCCCCCATGGCATATGAAGGTGCAGCAATACACCCAAGTCCCAGCAATGAGGTCAAAGCAGGGGCAGGGTTGGGGGAGTGTTTTCTTGTCCTTCTTGACCAACCTAGTCACTCATGGCAGGGCATTCACTTGCATTTTCTACAACTTGAAGAAGAGACAGCATTCATCACACAATATGTGACCCAAAAACCATAAAGGAAGCAGGACAGCCAGGAGAATATTTAATAACAAAATAGAGGGCAGCTATTAATTCTAGAGAAGGGTAGAAGGTAGTACTTTATTCTGTGAAGCCAAGAGCAAATGGGCAGCAATCCTCTCCAGCTCAGGGATAAGAGCAGCAGCAGGACACAGAAGGTTCCAGTATGTTTCTATCTTTTGAAGGTACTGCTGTAACAGAGAATAATAGGGCACGTATGAAGCAGAGAATTATTCTTCATCTTTGATCCCATATTAAGTTGAACAATAGGGGCAGCTGTCAATTTCTGTATCTGGATTTTTCTCAGCACCACTGCCAGACACACCTATTTTATGCAGCTAGTTTGAAAATGAAAAAACTATCCTGAATCTACCCTGGTAGTGAGTTTTGCCTTTGGGTCAGGACTTTTCTTTCTGCAACATATTTGCTGATGTTTTATTGTTTCGCCACTGGGCCTCGTGTTAGTCTGTTTTGCATTGCTATAATGAAGTACCTGAGGCTGGGTAATTTGTAAAGAAAAGAGGCTTATTTGGCTCATGGTTCTGAAGACTGTACAAGCATGGCACCAGCATCTGCTCAGCTTCTGGTGAGGCCTCAGGAAGATTTTACTCATGGTAGAAGGTGAAGGGGGAGCAGGCATGTCATATGGCAAGAGAGGGAGCAAGATAATTGTCAGGTTCTTTTAAGCAATCAGCTCTCACACGAACTAATAGAGTGAGAACTCGCTTATTACTGTGAACACAGTATCAAGCCATTCATGAAGGATCTTCCCCCATGGCCCAAACACTTCCCACCAGGTCCCACATCCAGCATTGGGGATCACATGTTAACATGAGATTTGGAGAAGACAAACATCCAAACTATACCAGGCCTCTTCCATAGATGAACGACTCTATTGGCCTTTCTTTCAATCCCCTACAGCCCTTGCCCCACCACTGTGATATTAAAAGTTCACAAAAGTAGCCACATCCTATTAATTCCCAAGCAATCCTAGCCTTCAATTATTTCCCTATTAGGTGGTTCAGAGTGGGGATCTCCAGTGAATAATCAGGTCATCCAGGACTGATCCAGCCACATTCCTCAACTGCCTGCCCAGTGGAGAACATCAGACTTCTTCATTCTCCCTCCTGGCCTCATGCTTTGGAGAATAATCAGGGCATTCCTCTCCCATCCAGGAGACTCACTCACATTGCCCTTGGGCTGGGCTTTTGGCTCTGACCATGGAGCCTTCTGTTTGGATACAGATGTCCTGGCCTTGTGGGTACATTGGATGCCACAAACACATGAATGCCTGCTCCCGGGCCCAACCCTACATCATCTCACATTCTCAGTTCCCCCCAGGAAGAGGATCAGAGGGGCAAACAGGACCCCAGACAGCAGCCAAGGGGGCTTCGTCACTTGCCACAACATTCCAAATATGACCTCATGGAGAGCAGACATTGAGTCTTACAAGCAGGGTGACCAAACTCTCAGAGATTCAGTGGGACCAACAGGCTGGAACTTCTAAGGGTTTGCTCCCTGGGCCCTGAGACTGGGAGACAGTCTTGCTGCATGCTGTACCCCGTGAACTCTTCTCTCATTGCCATGCTGATGGTGGCACACACAACAGTCACTATTGCCATCTGTTCTACTCAGCCACCTAGAAACCAGGCTGAACCTCGAGCCCTCTCCCAGTTCTGCAGAGCAGTCCCCCAGGTCCCCTGAGGCTGAATTGACCCCAGCTCTGCCACCAGCCCTTTCTCAGCAGGCTCCCTCTGTGGCCGTCATGGCAGCACACTCCCTCTCCCTGTCCACCAGAGTCCATCTGTAACAACCACAGCTGCTTTTCCACTCACAACAACCCCTCCCACAGATATCAGGGGTCCTCTCGTTAACCAAATCTCCCTTTTTCCCCTACCCACACAAACACACACCAATTCATGTCACATACCTCCAGCACTCAGAAATTCAGAAGAGCTCTGTGCTCCAGGAAAGGCCTTCAGGACACCCTGACAATGGACTCCTGGCCTATTCCCTGGTCCCTTCTTACATCTGACACTGCAGTGGACCCCAGGCACAGATTCTCTGTGGGCAGTTAAAGGAGGAGCGCAGGACCAGGTGACTGCTGAGTAGGAGCCAAGGTGAGCATGTGGGCTCAGACAGCAGGAATGCAAATCCCCTACCCAGGAAGTAGTATGGGTTATAGGTGCTGTCATTACCTCCAGGGCAAAGGTTAACTCAGAAAAACTGGATTTCCCAGACCTGTGGAGCTACAAGATGGCCTTCCCAGTTCCCTGAGACCAGTACTCAAAGATTTCTTTTCTCAAATTATGAACGTTAAAAATAAATCCCAGCACTGTGGAAGGCCAAGGCAGGTGGATCACGAGGTGAGGAGTTCGAAACCAGCCTGGCCAACATGATGAAACCCCATCTCTACTAAAAATACAAAAATTAGCTGGGCGTGGTGATGGGCGACTGTAATTCCAGCTATTCTGGGGGCTAAGACAGGAGAGTCACTTGAACCTGGGAAGCAGAGGTTGCAGTGAGCCAAGATCATGCCACTGCACTCCAGCCTGGGCAACAAGGGCAAAACTCACCTCAAAAATAAAAAATTGTCAGGGGACATGCAGCAAGAACCACAGTGCACACACCAGACATCGTGGCTGGAAAGTGCTTCCACTTATACTCTAGAAGTGTACTGAATGAAATTTCTCTGGATTGTCTTTTGTAAAGGTCTTTCCATGAGAATACCATGGCAAATCTGAGCACTGGTTAAAGCCGTTTTTGCTCAGATGTGATGCGAAGCCTCACCCCAGACCCTCTGTGTGTTTCTCATACTCCTTTTCCCACTTCCCTCTTCTGTAGGCTTTTGCCCATGAAAGTGCAGAGGGTAGAGACCAGCCTGGGAGCTCAAAGCGTGGCTTGGGGTTCAGCTCCTGGCTCACCAGCTCTAGGAACATGGGCAAGTCATTGCGCCCCTCTGCACCTGCCTCCCTCTCTACCACATGGGCGAAGCAGTGCATGAGGGGGAAGCAATGTTCACAGTGCCTGTCAACATTTGAAACTGGCAGACTCGTCTTTCTTACACTTCCTAGTTTCTCACTTTCTATGACATTTCCAGGTGACAGCAACTCTCCACATTCATACCACCTAGGAATCACTGCAGGTCCAATGTCAAATGTAATAAAATATCAGATCACATTATCCAGGGAATCACAGCAAAACGGTTAAAGCTGAGGCTCTGCAGCCTTACTCCCTTGCTGGCCTCGTAGCCTTTCTTCTCTTTGCCTTATCAAAGCCTGAGGTACAGTGGTGACTGTGTCTCTTGCTGAAAGCCTTAGCTATACCCTCCCAAGGGTCTTCAGATGTAGTTACAGGAAGTGACCAAGAGATGATGCTATTCCTGTTAGTGCAAGCCAGATGAGCTGGGAAAAAGAGCATTTCACCCAACAGCTTTGACAAAATTAGCCTTCTGTAGTTGAACAAATCATAAGAATGAGATAAATGGGTTTTCAAAAGTTATACGAGGTGCTTGATGTTAAGCAAATAAGCACCTATGAGGTAGTTATGCGCTTTTGATTCCTACACACACTACAGCACAGATTTGCAAACAAGACTGGAGACCCAGATACCCAGACAAGGCACAAGGTCCAATGTCAAATGTAATAAAATACCGGATTTTATTACAGTGTTTACTTCTCAGGACACCAGTAAACACTGAGACACAGTCAACCCCATGCTTTACCTAGGCACCCTGCAGTTCGAGCAGGCTTTGAAGGGAGAAACCAGCTGGGCTCAAATCCTGGCTTTTCAGGTTATGAGCTGGGTGACATTGGGCAGGTCACTCACACTCTCTCTTCCCAGCTTCTGGTGACTGCCAGCAGTCATTAGTGATCCTTGGCTTATAGGCATCACTCCAATTGCTGCTTCCATCATCACACGGCCTTCTTCCCTGTGTGTCTCTGTGTCTTTGTTCTTATGAGAACAGCAGTCACATTAGATTCAGGGCCCACTGTAATCCAGTATGACCTCATTTAAATGTAACTAATTACATTTTAAAGACTCTATTTTCAAGTAAGGTCATATTCTGAGGTTGCAGGTGGACATTGACTTTGGGGTCACACTATTCAGCACAGAGCAGTGTTTGACACATGGAAGTGGTCAGTAAACCAGTTCTAGTCTTTATTATTTTTATTACCTTTTAGTTTTACTTGTAGCTGTTCACACTGCATCTTGGGGACATCAAACAGGCATCCACCCTGCAGCCTGCCATGACAATCAAGTACAGCCATGCTTATACAAGTGTCTGGTACACAGGGAGGGCTGCATACATGGAATCGGCTGTGGTCATATGCAAAACAGAAGCGCCACTGTGAATGCTCCTGTCTGTGAAAACAACTGACGTTTATCCAGCCTTGTCTGCACCTTGTTCACTTATTTGTTACCTGCTAGCTGTCAGTTGCAGAGAAGGGAAGGGGTGGCAGACACAGAAGGTTTAAGAAAAAGAAGATAAAGGGCCAGGCATGGTGGCTCACGCTGGTAATCCCAGCACTTTGGGAGGCCAAGGTGGGCAGATCACGAAATCAGGAGTTCGAGACCAGCCTGGCCAACAGAGTGAAACCCGTCTCTACTAAAAATATAAAAATTAGCCAGGTGTGGTGGCGCACACCTATAATCCCAGCTACTGGGGGGAGCTGAGGCAGGATAATTGCTTGAACCCAGGAGGCGGAGGTTGCAGTGAGCCGAGATCTCGCCACTGCACTCCAGCCTGGGCAACAGAGTGAGACTCCATCTCAACGAAAAAAAAAGAGAGAGAGAAAATAAAACAAAAACAGAAAATGGGGAGAAGTCTACCCGGCAGCATTATTTTCTGGTTTTGGAAATGATAGCCATTGTCTGACTTTGGTGGTTGTACTCCAGCTGAAATCAGCAGTGAGGCTTCCTAAAGTTCACAGCCTTCCTCTGCTGTTCCCCAGTTCTGTCTGTGTGTGCCTGAACCTTTGGCTTCCCGCAGTCACTGAAGCAAGTGTCTTGCTGCTCTCTCTCCTCACAAATTCCTCCAGGAGGAGAAGAGCTTGGCCACATTCCTGCCCCCACTCCATTCGTTCCTGTGACTTCAACTTTTCTCCTGCCACAGAGAAGGGCTTGGAATGATTTGTGCTGTTTCCTGTCCTTACTTCCTGGTAACTCCCTAAACCAGGTCCATTTATTCCCCACTAGTAAGTTCAGCCCTGCCAGCGAGGCTCTGGAGCCAGGCTTTCTTTGTAGTGGGAAGAATTTTGAATCCCAGCATTTCAAAGTGCAAAGATAACCTGCATGCTTCTTCTTGTTTTTTTTTTTAAGTTCTTATCAGGTGGCTATAAAGGGAAATGTACATGTGCTTATCAAAGTTGGGTAGTGCATACATGGGAGTTGGTTATACTTTTGAATTTGGTGTATATTTTAAATTCTCAATAATAAAATTTAAAGTATTCCCCCCTCCCTGACAAAGTGCTATAATCCATTGCTTTTAAGCTCTTTTTATTTTTCAAATAAAATCTTAGGTGGAACCCTAAAATGTAAAACAAATCAAAGGCAAGCTACTCTTACTAAAGCGGGGGAGGGGGTGACGACTTCTAACCTTCCATCCCCACCAGCAGAGAGGCACCGAAGCCACTTCTGTGGTCCTCTATGCTTGCCTGCTACTCAAAGTGTGGTCCAGAGACCAGCAGAACACAGTCATCTAGAAGCATGTGAGAAATGCAGACTCTGAGGGCCCCACCGCAGACCTCCTGAACCAAGACCTGCATTTTGACAAGATCTCCCAGTGATTCATGTATACATTAAAGTTTGAAAGGCATGGCCCTGTAGTAGGTCAGGGCTCTAGAGGCTGAAACCCACTGACATAAGTGAATTTCTTTATTTTACAAGTGAACTAAGTAAGACTCATAATGCTGCGCACAAAGCCATACAACTTCTGAGTGGGAGAGCCAAGGCTAATAGCCAAGTTGCCTGGCTTTAGCTTCATGGATTTCTGCCCTATTCTTGTTGATTACACCCTGTGGCAGATCCTCTTCTGGTCCCAGAGGTCGGGATCACACTTCATTTCTAGGACAAAGCCCCAGGTTTATCCCTGATGTCCACAACAGGGCCCCTCTCTCATGTAAATCCATGACTTACTTCCTTATTGTCTTAGTCAGCTGAGGCTGCTATAACAAATTACCATAGACTGAGAGGTTTAAACAACAAGCATTTCTCACAGTTCTGGAGGCTGGAAGTCCCAGACTAGAGTACCAGCACGGTCGTCCTCTGGTGAGAGACCTCCTCCTGGTTCGTAGATGGCTGCCTTCACCTTCTTGCTGAATTGTCACATGGTGGAGAGAGAAAAAAAGAAAGCTTTTTCATGTCTCTTCTTGTAATACTCTAATACCATTCATGGGGGCTCCACTCTCATGACGCAACACAAACACCTTCCAAGGACCCCACCTCTTCATACTATCACATTGGGGGTTGGGATTTCAACATATGAATTTGGAGGGACACAAATATTTAGACTGTAGAACTTACCTAACACCAAGTTCCACTAGAATTGGAGTCAAACCTTGTCTCCACTCCTTATTTCCCTACTGTCAACACATTCCTCACCCCTGTCCTTGCTAGAAACTGTTTTTGATGAGTCTGACATCCTAAAGGGAAAATATCTAGGAAGATAGGCACTTGGCATCAGAAAGTCTCAAGGCTGGTTGGAGTTCAAGGTTGGGATTCCAGTATCCAGAAAGGACTAGGATAAGCCATGTGGAGACTGCTGTCCACTGTTCCTGCTTCTAGGTTAGAGTACTCTTTGGACATATAATCACCAACTTCTGCTTCTGCCAAAGCTGTGAGGCAAGGTAGCTACCAGCAACAATAGACATTTCCAACTTGTTCTTTCTCAAGACCATTTTAAAACATAATAGAAAATAGAATACTTTAAAATAGAAAGCCTTATTTTCTTGACTCCTGACCCCCAGAATCACTCACACTGAGGCCAGGAATGCTTCATGTAGCCTTTGTGTTGGGTCACACTGACTTGGGTGACAAAAGGAGCAGAGGGTCATGGTAGGTATGATATGGCCCAACCCAGGACTGCAAGAGGATGCCTCTATAAATTCCTGGCACCCTGTGGCCAGCAGCAGACTGGCACTAAATGTGTAACTGGGCTCCATGCACATCTGAAGTGCATCTACCAGCATATGGGGGTGAGGAAGGAAGGAAACAAATCCCAGAACTTCTTATACCCTCCTAGGTGTCATTCTATGAAATCTCAACATCTAAGTCATGATAGCCTTGCCTCAGGACTCTCAGCATCCGGTGAGTAGGAGAGGCTTGGAGGAGCCTCCAGCTAGTACCAGACATTTTTCCAAGCATAAATGGGATGCAAGTGTGTATCAGGAGAGGAGCACACTACGTTATAAAATAACTTGAAGCTTTTTAAGACATGATTTGGTGGAAATCAGTAATTTACGTTAAAGAACTGCTTTGGCATTTCCAAAGCTCAAGTTCATGCATTTCTTCAATTGTGAAAGTAACAAAGAAGGCTGACAAAACAGGCCGGGCGCGGTGGCTCAAGCCTGTAATCCCAGCACTTTGGGAGGCCGAGGCGGGTAGATCACGAGGTCAAGAGATCAAGACCATCCTGGTCAACATGGTGAAACCCCGTCTCTACTAAAAATACAAAACATTAGCTGCGCATGGTGGCACGTGCCTGTAATCCCAGCTACTCGGGAGGCTGAGGCAGGAGAATTGCCTGAACCCAGGAGGCGGAGGTTGCGGTGAGCCGAGATTACGCCATTGCACTCCAGCCTGGGTAACAAGAGCGAAACTCCGTCTAAAAAAAAAAAAAAAAAAAAAAAAAGAAGGCTGACAAAACATATATATAATATATATGTCCCAAACAAGACAGAATCCATGAACACAAGATGCATTACATTGCTGAAAAGAAGGCTGTGGTTCTTAGGGTGGTGAGATTACCTCGAGTAGGTTATCACTAGTTACCATTGCTGCCAATCAGCAGAAAAAAAAAAAGCCTTCATCTGTCTGGTGAAGTTTTAAGAATTTGAGATAAATCCAATGTGATCTCAAGTGTTCCTGCTAGATTTCCATACACAAGGCAGAGTGTGATTTGGGACATGAATGGCTTAGAGTTGTTTGTGTCCCTTAATGTCTGTATCAAGTTATTAGAATAACATGGAAGTGACTGCTGAAATCTCTGTAGCTCTGGGTGAAGCTGAAGAACAATGACACCTGAACAAGAATAATTTCTCCAGGCCTCTGTAAATTATGTGGAGCCGCTAATATCCCAAGGCTCATGTGGGGAAGTAAGTGCTACTCTAGGGGGGGAAATTATTTCCTTACCACTTGACCACTTTCCAACAAATTCTAGGATTGAAAGACTTCTGGTTTCCATAGACCCGAGAAGAGATTTATGAAAATTGACTCCATTATTGCAAAGCACCATAAATGTTTTGGATTACAGTTATCAGTTTTGAACTAGGGCCTTAGTAGGGAAAGTGATGTACCAAGGATAAGAAGAACAAGGGTCAGGAGTCTGAGAACAGGTTAGCTGGGTCCTGTGCCTTGGATCTAACCCAGGCTGGTCAAGTTGCTGGTCAAGGCTGCAATTTTCATTTAAGGTTGAGTGTCCCCTTCAAAACTTACAGATTGTTGACAAAATTTATTTCCTTGTGGTTTTAGGACTGAGGTCCCTGTTTTCTTACTGGCTATCAGCTGGGGGTCACTTTCAGCTCCTAGAGGTCACCCACAGTTCCTTGCCACATTGCCTCCATAGACATTCACAGCAGGGCTGTCTGCTTCCTTCTAGGTCAGCAGGAACAAGTGTCTCTGAGCTTCATTTTCTTTTGAAGACTACTCTGGTTAGGTCAAGCCCACCTAGGATAATCTCCTTTTGATTAACTCAAAGTCAACTGATTAGTGACCCAATCACTGGAGCGACATCTCATATATTCACAGGTTTTTGTCCACATGCAAGAGGATGGCGTTATACAAGGTATGAATACCAGGAGCGGGGACAGGAATCTTGGGCGTTGTTTCAGAATTCTGACAACCCCACTGATGCAACCCAAATTTGGAAAGTTCTAAAAGCTAGACAAGGATGGATTGTTCCTTCCACCTTGGGGAACATAAAGAGCTCATGACCTGTCAGTGAGGTTCTCATTTGCATAATATCCCAATGCTTCTAGTAGGGGTCACCTCTAAGGACCTGGAGGGACAACTCTCAAAATGAGAAAAAGTCTTATCCTAGGTGGATTGGTAGCAGTTCCTCAATTAAAAAGGACACACAGCAATTTATCTACCCTAACATTAATTAGAGTAAACAAGCCTGGACCCTGTCCTGTAAACATTCAAGCATGAACAACTATGGATACTGTACACTTCTATACTGTTGCCATAGTATCCTCGGTGATCTTTTAAAGAAATTGCTCATACCTCTTGGCTCCTGTGACTAGTGCTGCTGTGAACATGGACGTGTAAATATTTCTTGAAGACCCAGTGCTATGGTCTGAACGTGCCTCTCCCCAATTCGTCCGTTAAAACTTAATTACCAAGGTGATAGTATTAAGAGGTGGGGCCTTGGGTGATTAAGCCATAAGGGTAGAACCCTCATGAACGAGATTAGGGCCCTTGTGAAAGAGCTTGGAGAATTGATTCACTTCCTATCATTCCTTCTGTCATGTGAGGACACAGCGTTTGTCCTTCCAGAGGATGTACCAACAAGGTGCCATGGTAGAAGTAGAGACCAGGTCCTTTGTATCAGACATCAAATCCTGATATCTTCTTGAACTTAGCTTCCAGAACTATGAGAAATAAAGTTCTGTTATTTATAGATTACCCAGTCTCAGGCATTTTGTTACAGCAGCACAAACAGACTAAGACACCCAGCTTTTAATTATTTCAGCTATATATCCAGAATTGGGATTGCTGGCTAACATGGTCATTCTATTGTTAATTTTTTGAGAAATGTTCATACTGTTTTCCACAGCAGTTGCCCCATTTTTCAATCCTGCCATCAGAGTACAGGGTTCGAATTTCTCTTTATCAATACTTGTTATTTTCTGGCTTTAAAAAAATAGTAGCCATCTAGGCTGGGCACGGTAGTTCATGCCTGTAATCCCAGCACTATGGGAGGCCAACACGGGCAGATCACTCGAGGCCAGGAGTTCAAGACCAGCCTGGACAACATGGTGAAATCCCATCTCTACTAAAATTATAAAAATTAGTCAGGCGTGGTGGCACATGTCTATAATCCCAGCTTCTTGGGAGGCTGAGGCACCGGCTCTGTCTCAAAAATAAATAAATAAATAAAAAGTAGCCGTCTAAATGGGTGTTACTCTCATAAGTCATTTTTGAAGTACTTTACAAAACTATTTGTTTATACTGGATTGAAAATCGAAAAGCCTGGCTCTTTGTCACAGGTAGTTTGCGGAGAAGCATTGCTATCAAGTCTAGTACTGGGAAGTCTTGGAACAGTCGCTATGTAAAATATGTAAAATTTCAGGCACAAAACAGCTTAGGCAAAGTCAGAACCGAATTCTTGAGTCCCAGCACATTAATGCTTCTTTCCAAACTACTGAATTCTGTGTTACCACCTTAACATGGCTAAACTTCTTAAAATAATGAACTTGAATCCATTCCACATTCACATGTTTTCTCAGTCCTAAACATTAAGCTCTTCATCTTCCCTGGCCTTCAGAATTGTTCCTGTTGTCATTCCATTGGCTCTGGAGGATTGTATATCTCTAAAACTCATCTGTGAATACTGTGACTACCTGACTATTCTCACCATGGCTTTGCTGTGCCTGCCTGACACTGTCTTCTCCCCTTCTGACCCAGACCAGCAAATTTTTAAGACATTTAGAAAGGCAGGCAACAAAAACTTTCAATCCTAAATACCCATTTTCTATGTTTGTACTTAAAATTATGGGATCAATGACAGATATTGGTATTTGTTTCTTCAGCTATGGAGCAAGGTGCTAATGACCACTGTAGTCATGGGGGACTGTGCCTTTGACACAGTCTTTGGTACAACAGCAGTTGTTGTCAGCACCAAGAGACATGGATGACCGCAGCGAGGGGAAGCTGAAGCTGAAGAGAACTGTTCTTCAGAACACACATGAGAAATCCGTGAGGTAAACCCAAAAGTACTTAGGAGGTGTTAGGGAGGGGATATGGGTCTTCATCAAAGCAGGTTCAGTCAGAAAAGCACTGATTTGAGCCTATTATTACTATGACCCTATCTTTATCTCTATGCTGGTGTCCTGATGAACACAGGTATATTAGGTGGTTCTTGCATTGCTGTAAAGAAATATCCGAGACTGGGTAATTTATAAAGAAAAGCAATTTAATTGGCTCACAGTTCTGCAAGCTGTACAGGAAGCATGGTGCTGGCAACTGCTTGGCTTCTGGGAAGGCCTCAGAGAGTTTTTATTCATGGTGGAAGATGAAGTGGGAGCAGGCATGTCACATGGCCAGGGCAGGAGCAAGAGAGAGATTTGTGGGGAGGGGTAGGCGCCATACACTTGTAAACAACCAGATCTCATGAGAGCTAATTCATTATTGCAATGACAGCACCAAGTCATGAAGGATCTACCCCATGACCCAAACACCTACCAAGCTCTACCTCCAACATTGGGGATTACAATTCAACATGAGATTCGAAGGGTACATATATTCAAACTACATCCACAGGTTACATTTTAGGAGCCTAATTAATTAAAATATTTTAAGGAAGTCATGTTTCTTTCCATATCTGCTCAGCTGCTAAACTACTAGAAGGGTGCCTTAGGAAACAGACTTACTTCTCACAGGCTGTGAAGGTCTTTGCGGCACCATTAAGAATGCCTTTTTTCCCACTCTGTGGGTTGTCTATTTACTCTGCTGACTATTCCTTTTGCCGTGCAAAAGCTCTTGTTTAACTAAGTCCCAACTACTTACCTTTGTTTTTATTGTGTTTGCTTTGGGGTTCTTGGTCATGAAATGATTGCCTAAGTCAATGTCTAGAAGGATTTTTCCAATGTCATCTTCTAGAATTTTTATAGAAAATCTTCACAATCTATACATCTGACAAAGGAATCTAATATCAAGAATATATATCAAACTCAAACAAATCAGTAAGAAAGAAAACCAATCCAATCAAAAAGCGGGCTAAGGGCTTGAATAGACAGTTCTCAAAAGAAGATATACAAATGGCCAGCAAACATATGAAAAATGCTCAACATCACTAATGATCAAGGAAATGCAAATCAAAACCACAATCCAATACCACCTTACTTCTGCAAGAATGGCCATAATAAAAAATTTTAAAAAGTAGATGTTGGCATGGATGTGGTGATCAGGGAACACTTCTACACCCTGGTGGGAATGTAAACTAGTACAGCCTCTATGAATACCAGTGTGGAGATTTCTTAAAGAACTCAAAGTAGAACTACCATCAATCCCACTGCTAGGTATCTACCCAGAGGAAAATAAGGGATTATATGAAAAAGATACTTGCACACACATGTTTATAGCAGCACAACTCGCAACTGCAAATTCATAGAACCAACCCAAATGCCCAACAATCAGCGAGTGGATAATGAAACTGTGGTATATATATATACACACACAATGGAATACCACTCAGCATAAAAAGGAATGAATTAACGGCATTTTCAGTGATGAGATTAGAGTCTATTATTCTAAGCGAATTAACTCAGGAATGGAAAAACAAACATTGTATGTTCTCACTGATATGTGAGAGCTAAGCTATGAGGACACAAAGGTATAAGAAAAATACAGTGGACTTTGGGGACTTGGAGGGAAGAGTAGGAGGACACGAGGGATACAAGACTACAAACAGGGTGCAGTGTATGGTGCTTGGGTGATGAGTGCACCAAAATCTCACAAATCACCCTAAAAAACTTACTCATGTAACCAGCTACCACCTGTACCCCCAAAATTTGTGGAAAAATAAAAATAAAATAAAAAGAATGCCTTTTTCAAGGAAAACAATGCACTCATGAAAAACCTGAAGCACTCCAGCTTTTGATACAGCTTTTGTTTCTAAGGCTCCAGCAAAACCCTACACCCAAGTTATCACCAACATGTACAGTCATTCCTGTGTTTGAAACTTAATAATTGGAGAGTAGGTAAACGCTAAAATGAACAAATTACCTGATGTATCTAGAAGCCAAACCATCACAGAAGCTTTCTTCCCAAATCACTTCCCAAAAGCGTTCAGTTTGTGACTGAACACTTCAGCCACAAACAGTGCATGTGCTCAAATGTTTTGCTCAATATATTTTGAGTCTAGTTCCATATATTACTGCTAAACATTTCCAGAAGATTGCAAAAGTTCATCTTTATCCACAGGTGATTGGAATTCAGTGACACCGCTGCTGCACTGCAGTGTGTGCAAAGATCAAGTCAAAGTAATAAATACGATATTCTTGACTATTTCCCTGTAAAACTGGGTTTCTAGCCTGGGCCCATGTCCTCACACTTGCTGAAACAAGTTCACCTTCTGCACCATTGCTGCCAGATAGAACTCCCTGTGACACGAGAAACATGTTTCTGTACTTTCTACGCGGTAGCCACTCACCATATATGGCTCCTGAGCACATGAAGTGTGGCTGGAGCTGGGGAGGGCTGAAGACTTAGTTCTATTTGAGTTTCAACAGGCCCGTATGGCAAGTGGCTACTTGCAGAGCAGGTACCACCTGGAAGGTGAGATGGCAGGAACAACATGAAAACATCCTCCATGCCACTGCAAAAATGTCTGCCTATATGTCTTTCTTAGAGGAAGACATGTTCAGCATGAACAGCATTACAAGTATGGTAGAAAAATCAAAGCTGCCGCTGCTACAGGTTAATACATTCCCTTCAACGTGAAGATAAAATGCTTCCAGCACTTCCTCTCTGCCCCATAGTCTCTCACTTGAGCTAATGATCTGCACAGCTTCTCTTCAACCAGTAGGGGGCACAGACACCACGCAAGACCCTATGCTCAGTGATACAGAATGCTCTATAGCCCAGGAGACCATTCCATCCACTGAGCTGAGCTGATCAGACCTAACTAATATCATATTTTCCTTCTTAAAGGGAGATGCCAGGATGAGGAGGGAACAAGTAAAAACTGCTTTTGCTGTTTCAGGGTTGTGAGAGGCACTACCAACTGCCAAGGTCAGCAACTCAAAGCTACCTTGCGCGGCCTCGACTTCTTTGTTTCTGGCCCAGGTGGGGGACTTCTCCAGCTGCTGCTGCAGTCTTTCCTCTTTCTTCTTCAGCTATAAGGTCATGTTATCAAAGATGGCCTTGTAGAGACTGCTGAAGCTGGCATCTGTGATGGTGGAACCTTCCAGCATGGCCCAGTTCCCATGAAGAGCACTGGAGACTGCTTTTCTGACACAGTGCATTCAGAAACAGACTGCCAGTGGCCACCCACAGGCCTGCAGAGCACCAGGGGAGTTTCCTGGTGGTCCTGCAGCACCCGCAGCCCCTCGGTCTTGGTACTAGAATGACATATGCTGCCTGTACACTAAGTTAGCTGTCTGAGAGCATCAAGCTGGAAGATGTAGATTACAGGAATATAGTTGCACAGAAGCGCCATGTAGTTCACCTGGCACCAGAACGTGATCCTGGATATGAGAACCCTCTGAGGGCCCCCAGGGTCCATCTGCCCTTGCAGACTGGCTAGGTGACAGCAGTGCAGTTGATGGCCACTTCTGTACTCCCAGAGCCTAAGAGTGCAGTCCATGGAGGAGAACAAGAAACAGTTTGGGCTGTGTGGGCACCACAGAGATGTGGCTCGCAAAATCTGCGTGTCCGAGGCAGAAGGGGACTCAATACTGTAAAGCACCGTGGCCTAGCTGGCCTGGATCTTCTCATCCCAGTTGGCAGGGAAGATGAAGCAGTTATCAGGACTTACAGTCACCTCTATCAACATTGACAAGTGTGCCAGGTCAAGTCTGCCACATCTGTGTGGCTCTAAAACCAAAAAGGAGTGCACATCTCCAGATTTGTTTGCCACCAAGACTTTATCTTCATAGGCTGTAAGGTCAGGGCCATACACCTCCTCACCATGGTCCTGACACTCAGACATTGCTATAGTTTTGTATGGAAAAGAATCAGAAACTTGCAGTCATCTTTTAAAGCAAAATAGCCGCCAAACTTGGAGGTGGATGTCAGAATCATGCCACTCCCCAGGCCAAGGGCAGCCTGCCCTCCCCTTTATTTTCTTGTGACAGTTCTGCAGCACCACAGTCATAGATGAAGAGGATGTTGTCATCACTGTTTGCCGCAGAAGTGGCCAGGAAAAACCTAAAGACTCCACAAGAAAACTATTAGAACTGGCAAACAAATTGAGTAAATTTGAAGAACACGAAATCAACATACAAAACTCAGTATCACTTCTA